>NC_050085.1:9975011-10284627 GCF_009764565.3 Dermochelys coriacea
TACAGGTATTCTATGGGGACCGAAGAAATGTCACTTGCCACCACTTCCTGCACATTTGCTGATGGATTACCTCTGGATATTCATTTTTGGAAGGGAATCTGTGCTCTATCAAGCTTTATTCACCACAAGTGTAATATAATATGCAACAGTTCCACAGAAGGGGAGCGTCGGGACCCTGGAATGGTACCTGCTGAATGGATTTGCAGCTGCCAACATATTTGGAACTTGAGGAGGCTTTAATTATCTCACTGTCAGTGTATCAATGAAATACTGCCTCTGATAATATTTTTCCCCCCACATCTTGGCAAACGACATCTCTGGAAAAAACATCTCCAATTCACTGTCGAGAGTTTTTCATGGTCTTCACTGGGAGTAAGAACAGGCCCGTGATTGCCTTAAGTTAACTTTGTTTGCTTTTTGTGCAGCTTTTTGCGTGTGGTAAACAATTCTTGGGGGGGTGTGGGAGACGATATTGGTTGTTTTGATGTTTATATTCTTCATGGGCTTTTGAATGCCTCAAAGCAGCATTTATGAGGCTGGAACAACAAAAAATATAGCCGCCTCATCTCACAGTATTATGGGCCCATAAATGATTCCCGGAGGCAAAAAAACCCCACCCCAAAACAAACAAAAAAAAAAGTCATGATGAACAAACATTAAAAAAAAAAAAAGAACATAAAATCCAAAGACCACTTTACACCACTTTTCTGCAGAACCTAGTGCATCTTAGTTATGTCTAAGATGTCCTGTCATTAAGTTATCCATGTTCCAACCCCAGAATTCTTAACGTTTGCTAGTGGCAGACCATCTGGTGGTAATTCCCGTTCAAAAGTGTTCATGGACATATCTGTTGGTATTGGCAGCACTCTCAACTTTGGTAAATAGCTTCCTGTTGCCTTTGACACCACTTTTCTAATTCTGGATGGAAGTGTGCTTTGTAGCAAATGTCTTGGTTACATACTTGCTTATCAAGCCAAAAAATGGAGCTGTGTTCTTCACAAGCCTCACAAAATGTCTATAGGGACTCCTTTGGGCTTTTGTCGGTCAGGCTTTGTCTATTTTGGGGACTCAGGAATCAATGGCTAGCAGCCAGGGTAGCCACCATTTGTATTAGTTGAACATCCTGCTTGAAACAGAAATAGGTGCTGGACACCAATGGCAGAATCAGGGCAAATGCCAATTATAGACAAGGGGTAAAATTTTCAGAAGTGCTTAAGTGACTTAGAGGCCTTAAGTCTCATTTTCAAAAGTCTCCTAAGTCCCTTTAGAAAATAATAATTAAAAACCTAAGTCTCACAGGCATTTTTGAAACATTTACCCAAATCCTTACTTTGCTCTCTGCCATCAACAGAATCCACAACGCCTGTTGTTACAATATCCCTTAGTAAAAAGGAAGCCAGTAAATCCACCTTCCCTGCTTCATTCATCAGCTCCTTAGCAACGCTGGTACGAGTGAATCCAATGCAAAGCATGAGCACTGCATTGTGAAAAATCCAACTTTCATATTTATTAGCGTTTGCAATATCCGCTTCCTGACAAAATGTGCTTCTTAATAAAGCTAACGTAGCTCAGGACACCTGACATTTTATCATTTCTTCTCTGTGACCTTCATCTAACTTCTGCTTTCATACACAGGGTGGAATGAGTTATTTTGATTAATAATGATTGCTTCCTTGTAAGACCAAGTAAATCAACTAAAATAAGAATCTCGCACCTTGACAGATTTAAAGGGAGCGCTGCCAGGTATTTTTATATGGACTTTATTCACTCTCCATTGTGTGCACTACTCTCAAACATGCCGCAATAAAATTCCTTGTCCTATCAATTCCCCCTAACCCTTTTGCAAACACTGCATTTTTCCTATGCTTTCAGTGGAGCCGATATATTAATATAGCTGTCAAAATAATTTGACTTATTTCCTTGTTTGTGCAGAGTCATCATTGATTATGTGAGTGATGTGTGTGTAGCAGTGAGAACAGCATTAACTAACACCTTTGAATTTGGTGGGAGGTTTGGGCTAATAGTGACAAGGGCGTATTTGAGGAGAAGGTAATTATGATATGCGGCTACTTTTTTATTAAAAGTCAGAATAAAGACTTTTTTAAAAACAGTGTCTTTTTTAAAGGCCTGATTTTATTCTCATTTCACTTGTGAGTTAAGTTTCCAGTCTGGAGGGGATTTTTGTTTTAACACCTGAACTACAGTAACCACTGAATACAGCAGACAGTGGGAGTAGCAAGGAGGGGAAGGTGGTCCAGTGCTTAGGGCACCAGACTGGGACTGAGAGATAGGGTTGCCAATCCTCCATGATTGTCCTAAAGTCTCCAGTAATTAAAGATTAATCTTTAATTAAGGATTATGTCATGTGATTAAACCTCCAGGAATACATCCAACCAAAATTGGCAACCCTACTTAAGAGACCCACATTAAGTTCGCTGCTTTGTCACAGAATCCCTGTGCGACCTTGGGCAAGTCACTTAGGGCCAGATTTTTAAAGGTATTTGGGTGCATAAGTCCCACTGAAATCAGTAGAAGCTAGGTACCTAAACACCTTTGAAAATATGGACCCTAGTCTCTTTGTGACTCAATTCCTTGTCTGTACAATGGGGTTGGAATAGAGGCTTACATTGGGCCTGGGTGAGCTATGGTTTTAAACTGAGTTTGGATGTTAGGAGGAGGAATAGACCCAAAGCACGTGACCAAAAAGAATGAAATCATGAAAAAGAAGGGTTGTTTGTATTAAATCTGTAGTGGTCCTTGAAATACCAGCATTCTCTTATTTAAGGCTGGGGCTGAGATAACCAAAATGAAGAACACATGGTGAATTGGGTACCTGGTATGCTAATCAATTGGTTATATAGATTTGTTTAATTTATTATACAGAAGTGCTTGAGTTAGTAGTTAGGCAGAAATACAGCAAATAAGACAAGAAGAAAACTTTGAAGAGAGGAACCCAGCCATTAATCTTGCCTCAGCTAGGCCAAAGAACAGGGCTGTGCTCTAAACCTCCTCATCTGGCTTTAGCTAAGGTCTGATAACCAGCAATGACATCACTTGTGTATTATTGTGTATAAAAGGGCCTTTTTTTTTTGTCAGAGCTGGTTCTTACCCTACTGGAGTTGTGCCATGTTGGGTTAGCATCTCCTGAGCCTGATCCTATTGTGAGTATTTGGCTAATGCTTATAACTCTCTTGTTGCTAGGATATAGAATATGAGTATGCATACACTTGATTTTTTTTAGTTTGGATGTAATCAAAACCAAGTGACCTTTGAGGTAATAAAGGAACACTTGCACGGAAGCTGAGTTGTGATAAATCTTTGTAAATGTACTAGGGACACTATTTCCACAAATGGAGATAATAGCACTGCCCTGCCACACAGGGATGTTGTGACGATAAACACATTAAAGACTGTGAGGTGCTCAGATACTATGTCAATTAAACCATGTTGATAAACCCAGCTGAGACTTACTGTCAGGGACCATGGGTCTCAAACTCTTGGGAGCCAGTAACGTTCCAAGCGACTATCTAGTGACCTAGTAACCATTGCCAGAACTAGAAGCTCAACTGCAACAGAGGACCCAGTCCTGGGAGCTGACTGGTGGAACTTTATGGGTCCTATTGTTACCCTGCTTCCACTGAAACCAAACATAGGTACAGAAAGTTGCCAGGAAACTGGGTTTCCCCTGCTTTAGGATGCTTCCCTTGTTCTATCTGCTCCCTTATGCTACTGCCTGATTCTGATCTCCTGATAACCTGACCCCACCTGCTTCCTGACACATGACTCTTGGTTTGCCCTCTGGTCTGTCTTCACACTCTGATCTACTGATATCTGAGTCAGCCTAGCTCCCGACTCCTGCTCCGACCGCTAGGTCAAACCGCCTACATCCCAGCTGTGACACCTACTAGTGGATAATGCTATTATACTTTGGCTGCAATGATATTTTCTAAATAACTGTACTAATACGCTTCAAAGCTTCATGTGTCTTTACTAATTTCAAAATGTGCAAGCTAGGAGGGATTTGGCTACTGTTACAGCAACAGCTATGCTTGGATGAAGCCTGTAATTCTACCCCTTACAGACAATCCTGACAAGGAATAGAAATGAATAATACAGTATGACAATCATTTTGATTTAATTCTCTTGGACACTTACTGACCTGATCGACTGCTATAAAAAAAATATTGGAAGGGTTTTCTAGAGGGCTTTCTCATTCCAAATATAAATGAAAAGGATTCTAATACTTCCAGTGCATGAAACACAACACCAGGTGTTCTGCAGCCAGCATACTCTTCAGACCAATTTACTCCAAATTGTGAGAGTCCCTTGAAAGCAGCAACTGACTCACTGACTAAAGGCACAGAACAATTTTCTTTACACCCATGATTCATAAAAACAAGCACGTCCATTGCTCAAGCCTCTGGACTTATACACATCTATAACAACTCAAACACACATCACAAATTGGCAGCAAACAGACAAATCTGTAAATCCATTTTTTTCACCAGCACTGGACAGACCTCAGAGCTCCATTTAGGTGCCATATTTTCAACCAAGTTTCATTTATGGGTATGCAATTGTATGTGTACATACAGATTTGCACTTTTAAAAAAATCATTATCATTTGTTCACTTGCACTTACATGCCCCAAATCCTCCTGTGTATGAATGCAATAATGCTAAAACACCCTGCTGCATGCACTCAAAGGAGTTGGGTTTGCAAAATTTGGTCCAAGGTATCTCTAATGGGAAGTTTCAGAGTAGCAGCCGTGTTAGTCTGTATTCGCAAAAAGAAAAGTAATACTTGTGGCACCTTAGAGACTAACAAATTTATTAGAGCATAAGCTTTCGTGAGCTACAGCTCACTTCATCGGATGCATTTGGTGGAAAAAACAGGAGAGATTTATATACACACGCACAGAGAACATGAAACAATGGGTTTATCATACACACTGTAAGGAGAGTGATCACTTAAGATAAGCCATCACCAACAGCGGGGGGGGGGGGGGGGGGGGAAGGAGGAAAACCTTTCATGGTGACAAGCAGGTAGGCTAATTCCAGCAGTTAACAAGAATATCAGAGGAACAGTGGGGGGTGGGGTGGGAGGGAGAAATACCATGGGGAAATAGTTTTACTTTGTGTAATGACTCATCCATTCCCAGTCTCTATTCAAGCCTAAATTAATTGTATCCAGTTTGCAAATTAATTCCAATTCAGCAGTCTCTCGTTGGAGTCTGTTTTTGAAGCTTTTTTGTTGAAGTATAGCCACTCTTAGGTCTGTGATCGAGTGACCAGAGAGATTGAAGTGTTCTCCAACTGGTTTTTGAATGTTATAATTCTTGACGTCTGATTTGTGTCCATTCATTCTTTTACGTAGAGACTGTCCAGTTTGGCCAATGTACATGGCAGAGGGGCATTGCTGGCACATGATGGCATATATCACATTGGTAGATGCGCAGGTGAACGAGCCTCTGATAGTGTGGCTGATGTGATTAGGCCCTATGATGGTATCCCCTGAATAGATATGTGGACAGAGTTGGCAACGGGCTTTGTTGCAAGGATAGGTTCCTGGGTTAGTGGTTCTGTTGTGTGGTTGCTGGTGAGTATTTGCTTCAGATTGGGGGGCTGTCTGTAAGCAAGGACTGGTCTGTCTCCCAAGATCTGAGAGAGCGATGGCTCGTCCTTCAGGATAGGTTGTAGATCCTTGATGATGCGTTGGAGAGGTTTTAGTTGGGGGCTGAAGGTGATGGCTAGTGGCGTTCTGTTGTTTTCTTTGTTGGGCCTGTCCTGTAGTAGATTTCAACAATTTCCATCCCACCATCAACCTCAGCCTGGACCAGTCCACACAAGAGATCCACTTCCTGGACACTACGGTGCTAATAAGCGATGGTCACATAAACACCACCCTATATCGGAAACCTACTGACCGCTATTCCTACCTACATGCCTCTAGCTTTCATCCAGATCATACCACTCGATCCATTGTCTACAGCCAAGCGCTACGATATAACCGCATTTGCTCCAACCCCTCAGACAGAGACAAACACCTACAAGATCTCTATCATGCATTCCTACAACTACAATACCCACCTGCTGAAGTGAAGAAACAGATTGACAGAGCCAGAAGAGTACCCAGAAGTCACCTATCTTAATGATACATTCAGCATACATTCTACATTCCAATTAACTATGGCCTAATTATTAACAATGAGAGGAGTGTAGCACCAAGGTAACAAATGAAGCTAAAGAATTTTTTTCTATGCTATAAGACAAAACAAGACAGGAAAAAAATTCCTTAGTTTCAGCAATGCCTTAAAGGAAGGTAAAAATGAGAGCAAAGGAAATGTATTCTAGAAAAACAGAGTAATTTCTCTTTCAATATCAAGAATATTGGAGACTGACACCATTTGGAAGAGAAAAAGTGATGACGGGGAACATTATATGGTGCAGGTATAGCACCGTGTTTCTGAATTTTAAGGTGTTAAAGGATTGAAAAGGACAAGATATTGTAACAAACTTTCAGGCCCAAGCACTTAACACACATGAACTAATGGAAGAGATTTAAAATAGATGTTCAATTTAAAGTTTTTTTATTTTTATTTTTAAAATATGGGTGAGAAAACTCTTGAACAGGTAACAGCAGCTATTTAAAAACAACCTTGTGCCAATGATGAAATTGTCTTCAATGTTGTTTGATAGGCAGTGGTTACAATGGATTGAAACAGGAAAGGGAGCTCTCAAAAGGAGGAGGGGAAGTTGTTGGGAGAAATTGCTATCCCAGGAGACAAAGCACGGAGATCTTTCCTTCTGCTTTAGCAGAGGAGGGGAAGCTGTCCAGGTCCAGCTGGACAGATTTTGTGGTCAAGAACTGAAGCTAACTATAAATTTTTTCAAATTCATCCACCCCTACAGATTAGCATGCCCAGCTGCCAGCCTTTTGCAAGATCTATAACAATATCCTCGAGCTGGTGCCCTTTTAACAATCTGCAGGAAAGAATACAGATTTGAAACTTAATTTAAAAAATAAAATCTTACTTTCCCAGCTTTTCATAACTGCGCATACTGTCTGTTACCCTAAAGCAGTCTCTTGATGGCTTCTGAGGTGAATTTCTCGTGTGGAATTTAGCATTACTCATTAATTCAAAGATGGTAAAAAGCATTTCCTTAAAAAGAAATGAGAAAGGTAGCAATTGAACCTTAGTAGATCACAAGCCCCTTGCAAAAAAAGGTACTGTCATTCCTTTTTGCATATTAGGAATCACACTAATGAATCCTTCTAACTGCCCTGTACACCAATCAGCCTCCCTCTTTCCATTCAAATCCCACCTTTTAATTCTCTTCCCCCCTCAAAGCCTTCAAAACAATAATGCAACAAGTAGGCAATAATATTAAAACCAAAAGTGTCAGCACTGACCCATTTAGCCCTCCAACTGTGTGTCCTCTGTCTCTTGTTATCTGTGCTTGATCATACTGTAAACTCTCTGAACAAAGAAAGCATTCTAAATTTTGTTATACAACTTGGGCAGCCAAAAAGTGTTAGAAGGGTGCCTTATACCCTGTAGAGGGAAGAAAGTTTGCTATAAATTAATTAAAGCACCTGAAGCCAATTAAAGCACCTGAAACCAGTCACATGATAAACCCCCCCCCAACACTTCGATCAGACAAGAGGAGGAGTTGAAGCAGAGTGGATTGGTGTTAGAGCAGAGAGTAGTTTGGAGGAGTTGAAGCAGAGTGAATTGGCATTAGAGCAAAGAGCAGTTTGGAGGAGTTGAAACAGAGTGGATTGGTGTTGGAGCAGAGAGTAGTTTGGAGGAGTTGAAGCAGAGTGAATTAGCATTAGAGCAAAGAGCAGTTTAGAGGAGTTGAAACAGAGTGGATTGGTGTTGGAGCAGAGAGCAGTTTGGAGAAGTGTTGTGATAGGCTAAGAAGACCAAGACCCTAGGTAAAGGGACACCAGGTTTGTGCAGAGGGGAGGGTAGGAAGCCTCAGAAGCTGAAGAGCAGGAGAGGGAAGTAGCCCAGGGGAAGGAACTGCTAGTCCTAGTGGTTTACTGCTATCCCTGGGCTGGGATCTGGAGTAGAGGGCAGGCCTGGATCTCTCCCTCTCCACTCTCCTCCTCCTCCTCTAGGACACTAGTGGGGCAGTTAATATCCCAGTTCAGGGCAAGAAACAGTGCCCTGAACGTGTGTGTGTTTCTCTTCTCTCCCCCCCCCCCCCCCGGAAGAGAAAGCATAAGATCTATCATAGTAGTGCTGGCAATTTGCCACAATTGGAACAATACTATGCATTAATCTATGGCACTAACGGTACAATTTTCAGAGGCACTTAAGTCATGTAGGAGACGAAGTCCCATTTTCAAAAATGACTTGGGAACCTAAGGCTCACTGATAATCTATGGAAGTCACTTTTGAAAATGGGACTTGGGTGACTTTGAAAAGTTTACCCTAAATAATTAGATTCCAGTACCCATGTCTGATGTCACACTGAGTGCCTGATTTCAATTCCCACATCTGGACCTCATCTCAAATTTATTGGGCTTCTTAAAATGCTACCACAATATGTACCATGTTGGCCAACTCTCTCTTTTCACATTGCCCTTTTTTACTTAGGCAAACTCCTATTGACACTGGTTTCACCAACATTTAATCCTTTCTGGACATGTACCATTGTTATCATCAACGGATAGCCAATATACTTGAAAGGTTGGGCATTCTGTATGAGGGGAACCCCCCCTTTTCAGGATAGTAACTACTGTTTAGTTCATAACCCAATAAAGTTTTGATTTTAGAGTCTAAAAAGGAAAAATGATTTTTTATCATTGATACCAACCGCATGGTCTCGCAGCAGGAGATTAAGGTACCTGAAGTAGAACTAGTACAACAATATCAAAATGTCCACAAAATCTTTCACTGAAATGCTGAATTTCACAAACAAAGAGGATGAATTTTTTTTGTAAAAATTATTACGAAAATGTTGACTCTCCATATAGAAGCAGCTGCTAATCCCATTTCTTTTAGTGTTAAGCTAACTAACCTCGTGTGGCTACACTTTTAACTCCGTCACTGAACAGTAAGATCACAACAGGTGTTCATATTGCACAGCAATCATCATGCAGCCCTTGGGGCCCAATTCTGCTGCCCTTGTATCTGTTCAGTAGCTCTTTGCTGTGCAATTCACATACCAGGGGCCTACTCAGTGTGAAGGTGTGTGACGGAACTGGGTCCCAAGTGAGTGTCTTTTTTTTTTAAATAACTAGGGAAGATTGGGAGATTCAGAACTTTGTGTGGCTCAGGCTTATCTAGAGCCTGACCTTATCTAGGCTTATCTAGAGCTTATCTAGATAGTTAAAGTCCCCAGGAGTTTTGCTGGAGATTCAAAGGGAAAAGGATCAAGGCTATAAATAGTGAATCATGATTGCTGGTTAAACTGGACCCAGTTCATACTCATGCCTAATTTTAATGGAACATTTGTTTTGATTTATGGAACAAAGAGATGCAAGTGATATCATTGATGTATCCGGAACATTGTTCAAAAGCATGATGGTGCAGTAGTACATTATTGTTCACAACCCTACTTTCTAAAGCAACCTTCATTTAAGGGTCTCCAAGCACTTCATCTCTGAAGTATCATCATAGAATATCAGGGTTGGAAGGGACCTCAGGAGGTGATCAAGTAGGAAGCTAGTACCTCAATCTGGAGATAGCTAAAGTGAGGGAGGGGGAAATTAAATGGATTTGTCCAAAGTTGCAAAGAAAAGTAGTGATAGTCAATAATAATTCAGGAGTCTTGGATCCCTGACAATAGTCCTAAGCTCCCAACCCCTGGCCCCACTTTCTCCCCACCAAAAAGCACAGTGAAGGGGTTCAGACTTTTGGCATCGGCAAAAAAATATCTTTAGTTAAGATGTTAAAGTGGGGTTGGTGTTTTATAACAACCAAATTGATCTCTTTGGGAGAGAGAATTCTAGCCCAGAAGGGAGCAACAGCATATTTGCCAAAGCTCTGAGCAAATGAAAGGGAGAGGGGGACATGTATGTTTGTACTTGAGGAAGCAATTTTCCATCAGAGCTGTTTAGCTTACACAACTGAAAGAATAAAAATATTGAAAACTGGCAGAATATTTTAACGTATCTTTCAAGTACTGGGAGCAGACAGGCATTTTCTTTTCAATCTCAACTCTTCCAGTAGCATTTGCCTCCAAAATCATATTAGCATTTTTCTGCAAAATTACTCTGCTACCCTGCTGATGCACATAACCAGCACCTAAGGCATACACTATGAGAGAACTTCTAGTCAGTGCTGATGCAAAGGGAAAGAATGCAAATGATTTCTCATATTGGCTAGGAGCTCCTGAAACCAAAGGGCTAAAAGTGAACCCTCTTCTATCCCATAGAGCCATTAGATATTTATTGTTTAATTATTAGTATTAATTGTTGATTTATGGATAAACTGTTGCTTGCAAGTCCCAGTGATGTCTGCACATGTGCTGAACTATGAAGACCTTTATGAAGTGGGAGCCAGCTGTTTTGAGCCCAGCATTAGTGGTTGCTTAGTGGTCTAGGCATTCTGTTTCTTGATTACATAGTAAGAGGTTTCGATACACATTGAGCAAACTAGTTTGTCTAAAAACAACAACAAGATAAAAGTAAATCTTCATGTGAGAGTACAGTGTGTTCTGTCTTCTCTGACAGGCTGCAGCAACTCTGAGAACAACATGGCGGCTGCCTCCACGGATGGGTGGAATTCTTAGGCATTCAAGCCTTTTGTTTTTTCTCTGTTGTGCACGTTTACAGGAACAATGGGTCTTGTGATGAAGACTGTGCCCTGGGATTCAGGAGATCTAGGCTCTAGCCATGGCTGTTCCCCAGTCCTGTGTGAACCTGGGTAAGTCACTTAATCTCCCTGTGCCTCATTTCCACAACAGTAAAATGAAGGTAGTACTTCATTTACCTCACAGGGGTACTGGAAGGGTAAATGGAATGTTCTTATATTGGTAGCACTCCTGTGCTAGGTGCTGTATAAACAGTGAAACCACTGCCCTTGCCTCTGGGAGAAGTGCCTGTGGGTAAAAGGTTGGATGGTACCAGTGTTTATGCAAGTATCTGGAAGTTGGGGGAAAACACTAGGGGCATGGCCTGAAATGCTAGCCAGCTCCTGCCATGGGGAATATTTGTGTAGAAGCCTGGCCTGGGGGTTAGGGTGCTGACCTGGGACCCAAGAGAGCTGGGCTCAATTGCCTGCTCTACCACAGACTTCCTGTGTAATCTTGGGTGAGTCATTTGGTGTCTCTGTGCCTCAGTTCCCCATTAGAATAATGGGGGTAACAGCCCTGCGCTCCCTCACTGGGGCAGTGTGAGGATAAGTGCATTAAAAGACTGTGAGGTGCTGAAATTCTAAGGTGACAGAAGCCAGATAAATATATTGGTGTAGGATATAGATATTCAGGCCTGGCTGTAAAGACCTACACTCTAAGAATTTAGGTGTATTCTTATCACTTAGCTAGTTAGAGGTATAAAAGAGAGGGGGTAATGGGAACAGGGACACAAAAGGCTCTGTGGTGTCAGAGCTGGGAAGGAGGACACTGAGGCAGGAAACTGGAATCATGCTTGCTGGAAGTTCACCCCAAGAAACATTTGAATTGTTTGCACCTTTGGACTTCAGGTATTGCTGCTCTCTGATCATGCGAGAAGGACCAGGGAAGTAAGCAGATGAAGGAATAATCCCCCTAACAATTGGCGTGCTAGTCACTTACACATCTTGATTGGAAGGGATCTCTTCACGCTTTTCCACTCAGCACCTCCAGATCCCAAGCCTTGCACAATTATATAAACAGCTTTCTGGAATTGGTTATTGACACATGGTGCAGCCTGAATTTTGGCCTCTTCTGTTTTAAATGGGTTCCATTGAGGCTTCTTACATTTCAGAGGCGATAAGCAGGGACAATGTCTTATCGCTCCCTGCTGCGTCCCTCTTATCTCCACAGTTATAGAGAGTTTTCATACCGAAGTACCACACTGCATTTGGAGAGAATAAAATCACTTCTCCTGAGCTTTCATTTCCTAGACTCATTTGGAAAGTGCTTTTGGAATACAGAGCAGGAGGAATGGAAGCAAGCAGGATTTTATAGTTCCGTTATCTGTTGCAGTTACTGTTTTCTCTTCTTCAATGAAAATCTGCATTGCTGATAAATGGCAATAAGATACACTCCAGTTTCCCCTAATAACTCCTTCCTCATCTAGGAAGAAACTTTCTCATTTCTCTCTGAAACACCAATTAAGCATTGTAGAGATTTTTTTTCTCCCTCCATGAATAAATATAATCTTTCCCAGTAGTTGCATGTAAATGACACAACACTACCCTAATCTTTTCTTTAATTTTTAACTGAATTGAGCTGGGTGAAAAGAACTTGTCTGATGGCCCTAGAGAATTAAGCCCTCTATAGATAATAAGTGGGTCATGTTTTAGGTTTTTCTGCACTACCAGGAGGGCTAGAAACTCCCTTTTTTTGTATAATAAAAGCAGAGATCCTCAGGTAGTCGCATAACCACAAGAGAGTCCTGGCTAGAAAACATGAATTCCATTTTGCATTCCAATGTGGAATGAAACTGAGACCCTATAATATTTTTCCATGTGAAAAAATATGAGCGATCAACCCCACAATAGGCAGGTATTTAGGGCACCTACCTGGGATGTGGGAGATGCTAGTTGAAGGCCCTGCTCTGCCTGCCAAAGAGCAAGAATTTGAACCTAGGTCTAACACATTGTACAAAGTGGAACAGCTCCAACAGGAGAGACTGAGAGTCTGACCTATACCCTGGGGGTGAGGGCACTTACCTAGGAGGTGGAAGAATCAGGCAGAGCAGAATGTGAGTCTTTAACGTCCTCGGCAAGTGCCCTAACCACCAGGCTATTGGCTATGCAAGAGTGCCATGTTCTCTCTCACCAGAAATGTTATCCTGGGCCTGAGAAAGCTCAACACAAATTTCACTGAAACCAATATGTTTCTGCAAAATGTATCCATTTCAATAAATTGGCATTTTCTGGTGAAAACATATTTAGATGTAGATGTTGCAGGGCTTGGGCTGGAGCTTGGGTGCTGCAGACTTGGGGGGTGGGGGAAGTCCCAGAGTCCGTACTCCAGCTGAAGCCACAAAGTCTACACAGCTCTTTTAGCACTATCGTGCAAGCCTGAGTCTCTTGACCCGAGCTTTGAGATTCACTGCCGCTCACTGTGTAGACGAGCCGGCAGAGAGCTCTCTGCAAGGCCTGGGGATGACAGTGCTATGGAAGCATAACAGACCCCACTTCTTCACAGAAGAGTTCAGCATGCAGAAGACCCAGCCTGATGCACATGTAAGGGAATACAATACAGCCCTTAGATAGGAAGGAGTCTGGGACATATGGATAGGAGATCTCACCGATTTGAAATTTCTTTTACGATGAGTCAAACAATATGCTTCATAGATTTTAGTGATTCTGCAGGTGAAGAGGGAAGAGTTTGTAGAGTTCACCTGACTTTGCTTATCACACATTGTGAGTTAGCTTTCCTAAACATTCATGCAATCAAATTTTACCATCATGAACATTTCTGGAAACCAAATTTTAAATTTACAGATACATTTATTTGTGTAGGAAATGATGGTGCACTCATCCAACCAGGAACCAAAATAGCACTGTGTGACTTAACTAACCGCTCAACACTAATGCCACTCACCTGGCTTACTGGGTGGGACACTTGATTGGATCCAAGCTGGACAGCTTTAGAGTGGAAGGGGAGTGTAAACAGAGGTAGGATCCTCCTTTCCCCTGGATGCTCCTTGCTGCCCATTGGCCAGCCAGATGAAAGCCAACGGGCTTCTTGCTCCCAGCAATCGTTAATTTAAACCTTTTCCCATGGTTCCTCAAGCCTCTTGCCCCATTTTAGCTCATCCAATCAAGGAATAGAAATACCACACTGTGACTTAGCTAACCAACCAACACCAAATGCCACCTGACCAGCAAATTCCAAAATACTCACTGAGAGCCAGTTACCATTGATTCAGAGGTTTTAAAAGGCACAAAAAATGTGTTGGAAAATTTTGGAACGAGAAGTAAAAATGGGGGCAGTTGTAAGAGGCTAAATTCATAGGGTATGTCATTTGTTGCTACTTATTCACTAGGCTCTAGTTCTAGTTACTTGAGTTAGGCTCATTCTTTAGCTCTTTGGAGCTTGCACAAAGCATACCAGCCTGATCAATTCTCATACAGTGTCAAAACCAAACTCTAATTCCAATTAAACCATTGAATTCAACGTTCTCTAGAGCCCAAAGAAAAAGGCACAAGCTTCACACAAGCCCCTTGACCCCTCCTTTCCTTGCCACCAGCTGTTCATAGGTGCTCATTATATAATGTATCAAAGGAAAATATCTTTTAGGAATGAGGAGATCAGAGTTCAGCAATGAACCGAGCTGCTGTCTTCATAGTGATACAAAAAGAAGTCAGAGAAGGATGGTCCAGTGGCTAGGGCGGTAGCTTGGGTCTTAGAAGACCAGGGTTCAGTCCAACATACTTCTTGTGTGACCTTGGGCAAGTCATTTAATCTCTTTGTGCTTCACTTCACCATCTGTACAATAGGAATACTAGTACTTCCCTGTCTCACAGGGATGTTGTGAGCATAAAAATATTACATGGTTGTGAGGCACTCGGACTAAGGTAATGGGGGCTATGTAAGTACTTAGGATTGGTTGACAGAAAAAAAAAACGTAGGAATATGAAAGAGACTTAGATGTTATTAGCAACTGTAACATGAACTATAAATTAAAGGAAAACTAAACTCTGTTTATTAAGAGACACTAATTTAAATAAAATGGGGAAAGGAAAATGTAACCATAAATAACCTAATAAATAGTAGCTATAAAGTCTTTGTAAGAGATACAATGAGTGAAAGTCCTTGTCATAGTGAAGTCTTAGGACATTTTGCCATTAATTTCATTGGGATCAGGATTTCATCCATGGATTTTGTTTGTACAGAGCCAAGACCAAGCAAACCTCAATTCCTCGTCTTTGCTCTTTGCAGCCATTCTAGCCAACAAGTTGCCTGGCCAGAACTTTTGCAGAAAAGGCTAATTTTATTTGCTGATAATGAATTTTGAATCTGTAACTCACAAGCATTCTTAGTGGAAACCTGATTCTAACACTCATCCTTGTGCTGTCAGAAAGATACCATGGACCCAATTTTCCACTGCTCTGCATCCTGACTGTGTTCCTGTCCTGAGTTAGTAGCGTCCACTTTGCACTAGTGCAAATAACTGGTAAAAGAAAAGCAAGCCCTGAACGTGGCCAATCAAAACAGCTGGAGTTTTGATTATCAAATACTTGCAACAAACTCCTTGTGACTGGTCTACAGACCAAGCAATATACAAAGAAATTGCTTTGCAAATAATATTGATTAATGATTGCAACCTGCTCATGCACCATTTGCAAATGTAAAAAGAGGTGAAATTTACTGAAAAATTATTCCATACAAATTATTCACTCAGCTTTGCTTAACACAACCCTGAGGCATAAATTCAGTATTGATTCAGAAGGCTTGCTTTGTGTTCTTGTGAATGAATCTAGACGCAATGGGGAAATAAAATGGTTGCACATACATTTATTTTACAAAGCCTCCGTTTCAAAGCAACCCAACTTCCACATCCAATGTGTGCCAGACAAACCATAAGATCCGGAAAAATATTAATTCTTTCCTTATCAGGTGAGGTCTGGCAGCAGCCTATAATCTGTTTAGCTCAGAAGCTAATGATAAGACAATTATTTTTAGGGCCAGATTTCGTTACTGATACAGACTGCTGACAGGTTTCAGTGTAGCAGCCGTGTTAGTCTGTAGCCGCAAAAAGAAAAGGAGGACTTGTGGCACCTTAGAGACTAACACATTTATTTGAGCATAAGCTTTCGTGAGCTACAGCACTGCTGAGTTTCCTCTTCTTCAGTAGGAAGAGCTTCCCCTTTAAATATGCAGCAGAGTGTGAGAGTTTTTGTGAGAGAGGGTGGGATAAATCTGGGATGCAAACAGAGTTTCTCCTCAGACTAACCAGATGCAAGCATTTCCATTACTCCACTCAATGACTGTGCATTACTTTGATTGTAAGCTCTGTGAGAAAGGAATTGTCCCTTAATGCATGTTTGCATAGTGTCTAACTCCGTGGGGCCCTGAGCTCAGTTTTTGGGCCCTCTGGGTGCTGCCACAAAACAAATAGTAATAATGATATTGTACTGCAAAAAATGTCTACTCCTGCCACCCGATAAGAACTATATGGTAGCCACTTTGCTGCATATTCAGACAGATCCCAACTGCCACCATGAAGTGTCATCTATCTAGACATTTCCGCCATATCCTTCACCATGGCAATGGATGGAATTCAGATCATCCTGCTCTAAAAATGTTGTTCCCTTCCACTTCAGCTGAAGGAGAATCTCAGCTGTTCACAGTATAGGACCTTTGGCACACAGATGAGTAGTTCTGATTCCATCCGTTATAGGACAGTGGCACGCAGTATACCCGGTATAGTATTTTAAAGATATTTTCCATTCTTGTTTGCAGCCTCAATACTCTTACTGTCCTATCCTCCAGGGATGAAAGGTGTCTGGAAACCAAGAATACTTAAGGATGATGGAGCCCACAAGCCCAAATATTGATTGAAATGAGGCAACACTGGCTCCTCTACTCCATGACATCTCCTGTCTAATGTCTCCATTCCAGATGGTACTTAGAAACCCTTCCACCTCGTTTTCTTAGTTGCTAGGTTCTTCATACTCTTTTTGAAGAAGTCTTCTTTCTTCCCTTGATGCAGTGTTGGAATGTTACACAACATTCTACTCTTACTTTTCCTCCCCCCATGCCTCCTTCTTGCTGAGCCCCCTTGCTACTAGGGAAATAATAATGCCTTTCTACATCGCAAAGTCAAAGGCAGAGCTGGGAACGACATCTGGATGATCTGATTCCCGCGTCCTCCTACCACTAGCAAATACTCCCCTGTTTTGTTTTCCTTCTCTTCTCAGCCACCATTGTGTCATGGTCCATATGGAATCCTCTTAACCAGGAGGTATTCCAACTAACTCAGAAAGAGGAGCAACTGCATCGCTGCACCAAAGAAGAACAAAATAAGAAAAAATAGCAGGTGACAAAGAATAAAAGCAACAGCAAACTGATGTCACTGTGTTGACGTGTCTTCAACTTAACTCATCATTGCCACTTTTCTAGGAACAACTGGGATGGTGGCTGGATATAATTCTACTCTCTTCCAAGGCCTTTACTCTGGCTCTTGGTGTTAGCTGCTAAGAAAAACCAACGTTTATATTGATGTAGTGCTCAAAATGGATAGGAAGCTGCCAGGATCTGAGTTCCTGCACTACTACCCCCAGTGGAAGCTCTGTCATGACTCATCCCAGATTTTTAAAAGAAAAGTTTCTGCCTGTTCCACTTGGACAAGAAAATCAAAGTCAGAAAGATACAGACGGAGAGAAAACAATTTGCTGTAGGGTCTGGCAGAACCTGGTTTGCATTGCTCATTCTTCTCCTTGCCATCTTCACAGTAGCAATGCATTATTCTCCCCTGCCCCACCCCTCCAATCTCCTCTACTCTGTGCCATGCTCCATAGCCCAAAATCTGACCTGTTTTGCAGCATTCCAGGAGTCCCCTGTAGTGTAACAGGAGTTTCCCCATATCCTTCTATATGACACTCCCTCTAGCATAGACCACATCATGGGTCATGTCCCATCTTTCCCACCGTCCCTTATAATGTGTTCTCTTCCTGAAGCTCAGCCCTGCCCTCATGAATTACAAGACTTCCCCCACACTCCTCCACGCTGATACACGTCTCTTTCCAGGGAACACAGTGTGGATCCGTAAGAGAGGCGTGAGCCATATTAAAAATAGTAACACGTACTATACGACTTAGGCAAAAAACAAACTGAGACATAGAGTGATGAAGAGACGGCTAGTTCCTTAGTGACAAAATGCATCCTTGTGTTATAAGCCAGCTGAATTTAGATTCTCTTGGCGACACAAACAGTAATGTTTTGTATGGATAAGCATTCAACAAATCCAGAATGTCTCTCTCTCTCTCAAGTCTCAAGGGAAGGGCTGAGTTGATGCTGACTACCATACAGTACTGCTACAGCTGTAGTTAAATGACCACTGTGACCCTCAGATGACAATCCTGCCAAGAAATAACAATGAGAAATGTGCAAAGACACCCATTCTGACTACGCTCTCTTGCTTGAAGCTAATCAAATGAGTTGGTGTCAAAAGGAATAAAATGTTGGATGAACTTTGTAGAAAGCTCTGTCTATCCTGGATAAATTACAAGAGCTCCTTTCACGTACTGTAGCCACTCTGGGGTTGGAATTAGAGTGGGTGAAAAGTGGCTGGTGGGACTAACATCACAATAGGACAGCGGTTCTCAAACTGTTGGTCAAGACCCCAAAATGGGTCGCAACCCTGTTTTAATGGAGTTGCCAGGATTGGCATTCGACTTGCTGGAGCCCAGGGGCCGAAACCTAAGCCCCACCACCTGGGTCCAAAGCCCAAGCCTGAGGGCTTCAGCCCTGAATGGTGGGGCTCAAGTTACAGGTGCTGCTTGAGGCTGAAGCCCTTGGGTTTCAGCTTTGGTCCCCCCACCCCTCGCCCAAGACAGTGAGGCTTAGGCTTTGACTTTGGCCCCCCTGCCCAGGGTGGCAAGGCCCGGGTAGGCTCAGGCTTCAGTCCCTACTCGTGGGGGTCATGTAGTAATTTTTATTGTTAGAGGGGCATCATGGTGCAATGAAGTTTGAGAACCGCTGCAATAGGATAAAGTTGTGGCTGAATATGCCATTTTGTCTTATTTTAGAATTTGGCCTAGCGACCTTGGAGCTCATTCATGCTAATTCCGAGAGATCTAGCTGGGGATTTGCAAAGTTGAGTATGAGGGTTAGCTACACAACTCCCATTAACTATGTGACTAAACCCCACCATGGCTTTGAAAAGCTCAACCCTAACATGCACATGCAAAAAATCCAGATTTAAACACTCACAGAAGTACTGACTTGTCTTCAAACCCCGATTGTTTTCCTTCATCGAGGATGACAATTTAAGCCAGCTGGGTTTGAGCTTTCTAGGCTTCAGACATGACTGTTGTGTGGAAAGACTGAGTTATGCAAACCCCACAATTTTTCCATGTGGACCATGTGGGGAAAGTGACAGCTTTTCCAGTCTCACCTAACTGAAGAACTGATTCCATTCAAACTTTTTAGAAAACTTTACACTCAGACTGAGGACGAAGCATGGAAAATGGCCATCTGTAAAGAATGAATCTGATTAATTTCCAAGCAGCTAGCCAAGAAACAGGAGATAGAACCCAATTTTAACTATAGCATTTCAAGGCGAAAATGATACTTCAGCTCTTTTAAAAGTTATAAAGTGCTTTGGGATCTTTGGATGAAAAGAACTGTACACATTGCCAAGTGTCACCATTTGTGGGTAGCAAATCATATGTATTCCCTATATAGTACTGTGTTGGTGCACTTCAGAGTATATACTCCAGCATGCAACTGGCTTTTTAAAAGAGAACTTTGATCATAATTTATTATCCAGGATATCATTCCCCAAATAAATTGGACTAGCCGAGGAAGACCACAATCAATTTCTTCTCTCCCAGCTCAAGAAGAGAAGCAGCGGTTAGCAGGTGCATTGTTAGGGGAATGGTTTGCAAACCTGGCTCCTATAACACATACTAATGATGCCACTAAGTACAACATGGTCATTGATGAAACTCGCTTGACTTTGCATTTTATCCTTTTTGTGTGTGTGTATGTGTATGTGTCAAACAGGTGAGATATTCTTTTGTGCTCAGTTTCAGAAGGGGCCTAACAGGAAGCATTAGTATCTGAACTGCTGGCTTGAAAGTGGGTTAGAATATTTCTTCTTATGAAAATGAGATGACAAGATTCAAGTCAAAAATGCAAGCTTATTTTTCAAGGTTACTTCCAAATACGTAATCATTTTGTCTTCATAGAAACAGAGATGCCTGTGTTACTACACTTATGTATAGATCTATAAATACAATTGTATGTAAAATATGGAGTGACACCAAGGGCAATAGTAGTCAAATATTGCCCAAGCTGGAGAAATGTAGTTGCTAAGACTGTGTCAATATTGTCCAAAACTATGCTCAAGGGAATTATTTTGATGATTGCCATTGCCCTCAGAGACCATCCATGTGCAGCCTGTTCTCTCTCTCACTCTCTCCCTTTTAAACAGCTGGTCAAAATGTTGAGGTTTTGAAATTCCGATGAAAAATTGTCAGAATTCTGCTTTTCATGGGGAAAAATATGTGGTACTTGTTTAAAAAAAAATGTTTCCCTGTGTTTTTGATTTGCTACAGAGCAGGCCAACATTCATATTCAAAATAGTGCTTAAAAATCAAAACGTTGATGGGGGAAAAAAGAGGAAAAAAATGAAAACTTTCTTTATGAAATTTCCCCCTCTTTTTTGAGGTCCAGTTCAATATTTGAAGCTGCCTTGGACCCTTCCCGCACCCCAATAGTGTCTTTATTAGGGAAAGGTGGTAAAGCATTCAACCAGAGAATAGTCCTCAGCAGGGTCACATTTTGACATCGCTGCCTCCATCCCCAGCAAGGGTAACCTTCACTGGGGAGGACACATGGTCTCACCACCACTTTCTCACCCCTGACATTCTCGACAGGAATTCCTGAAAACAACAGAGCCAGCCATTTCACTGCCACAGTGGAGTCTTTCTGCACAGCGGTTCCCTTCTGGCCTAGGGACCTATGAATCTGGGAGCAGGATGGACAAACCTAGTGTGCACCACAGCAGGTGAAAACACGTCAGGTGAAATGGAGGCAGAGCACTGAGTACCTCTCCATCAGAGTTGGCTACACAGTCTTCCAGATCCATAGTGTAGCAGGTGGCCATTGTCCCAAAACCAGTGATGAGGGATCGAGAGGCCAAGCACATGGGAGCTATCAGTGAGACTGCATTCACATTAGGTGTCACTAGAAATACGTGTTTGCTTATTGTAAGCTAAAGGTATACATGCACTGAGCTCACCTTTACAGCAAGAACCCAATATTTTATACCACGTGATTCTTTTTAACCAATTGTGAGTCAGGACAAAACAAAGGGTATTTATAAATTATCTAGCTAATCTTTCTATCTGCCTTTCTAAAGCACTATCGCTGCAGGATCAAGGCAACTAATACATACATTAGGATACATCAAAGGGACCAAAACTCTATGACTTTCCTTTATAAGTCATTTTCCAAGTTAAATCCGCCTATTCTCCCTCCCCCATCGCA
This sequence comes from Dermochelys coriacea, assembly GCF_009764565.3. Classification (NCBI taxonomy): domain Eukaryota; kingdom Metazoa; phylum Chordata; order Testudines; family Dermochelyidae; genus Dermochelys; species Dermochelys coriacea. The sequence goes on from NC_050085.1 coordinate 9,996,344, forward strand.
GTTTAAAAATACATTTTCAAAATACTCCGTATCAGGGAATCAGTATTCTATCTGTATCTGTGGGGGTTTTTTTAAACACTTTAGTGGGGCAGGGGATATTTTTGGTACCCAGGCACTGTACATTTGTTGACTAGCGGTCAAATTCTACCCACACTTTTAGTCCCATGGATATAAATATGACCCACTCCCACAAAGAGGTCATCAGAGTTTGTTCCTCAATCTATCTGTTTGAAGACTGAAGAGCAGATGGTAGCAAGCATTTAACTGCTGAACAAAATCTTAGAACATATCTTTGTTTAAAAAAAAAAAGAGAATTATTTTTGCAAAAAGTCAGTTGATGAAATAGCTCTGCAACCAGTTCTGCGACAGCTGTATCAGTCATGAAAAAGCAGTAGGTGGGATACCAATCAGCTAAAAGTATGGCAGGATAGATGGACTTTTTCTGTCACTAAAACTTGAGGGCTTTTTCTCCCCTTTTTAGGAGATCGTACTTTACATAATGTATTGATAACATACTGGCATCTGACTTAAAACGCACTCCTGGTGAAGCAAATTGAAATAGTCAAATATTTTTCAAAACGTTATAGGTTGGATTCTCAGTTGATATAAATCAGTGTGCTCTGGAGAAGTCAAAGGAGCTGTGCTGATTTGCACCTGCTGAAGAGTGAAGACCTGGTTCATTATTTAACATGAGATGGAGCAGCACCATGTTGGAAGGCTACTATAAACTTGGGGAAAGAGTATCAAAAGAGATCAGCTCCCATTTAGGCACTGAAATGAAAAGGCCAGATTTCCAAAAGTGCTCCCCACCCAGCAGATCCCATTGACAACAATGGATAATTCCTCCTTTGGATAATTCACCCCCCACCCACCCGCTTACCTCCTCTGAGAATACTGGGAGGGGCTAGTTGATGACCATGGACCTATCAGCATGCACTAGTGCCATTGCTTTGTATTTGAACATGAAGAGCATACCAATTGTCTAGCCTAGAGGCGAGAGAAGCACAGGTATCTGCAGCACCATCCGCATCCATTCATGTTCATAACACTGTTCTGAGATCTATTGATGGAAGGTGATAGAGAAGGGGCTGGTAGAGAAGCCGGTATTTTTACCTCAAATTGTTTCCTAAGCCCTGCAGCTGCCAAACACACGAGTAAAATGTGTTTCAGAGTAGCAGCCGTGTTAGTCTGTATTCGCAAAAAAGAAAAGGAGTACTTGTGGCACCTTAGAGACTAACAAATTTATTTGAGCATAAGCTTTTGTGAGCTACGTTGCATCTGAGTAAAATGTGAACCTTTTTTTGCTTCTCTCCTGTTGCTTTTATGCTATATCCACATTATTTTGTTCACAGAAGTCTTAGCCTGGAAACAATGCCGGTCCTGTTTCCTTTCCTGACTTGGGAGTGTAATTCACCTCCGTGCAGAGGGCCAACACAAGCTTGATGCATCACTCAAACCCTCAAGTTGCACATAAGCTTTCCGCTGACCCTGGGCAGGGGAATGAATTTTACCCTTGAATCTTTGCATTTCCTGAACCTGCACAAGCTTTACTCATGCAGGCAGTCCTTACTTACATAAGTAGCCTTATACAAGGCACTGGTGAGACCTCATCTGGAATACTGTGTGCAGTTCTGGACTCCCATGTTTAAGAAGGATGAATTCAAGCTTGAACAGTTACAAAGAAGGGCTACTAGGATGATCCAAGGAACGGAAAACCTGTCTTATGAAAGGAGACTCAAGGAGCTTGGCTTGTTTAACCTAACCAAAAGAAGGTTGAGGGGAGATATGATTGCTCTCTATAAATATATCAGAGGGATAAATACCAGAGAGGGAGAGGAATTATTTAAGCTCAGTACCAATGTGGACACAAGAACAAATGGATATAAACTGGCCATTGGGAAGTTTAGACTTGAAATTAGATGAAGGTTTCTAACCATCAGAGGAGTGAAGTTCTGGAATAACCTTCCAAGGGAAGCAGTGGGGGCAAAAGACCTATCTGGCTTCAAGATTAAACTCGATAAGTTTATTAAGGAGATGGTATGATGGGATAACATGATTCTGGCAATTAATTGATCTTTAACTATTCATGGTAAATAGGCTCAATGGCCTGTGATGGGATGTTAGATGGGGTGGGATCTGAGTTACTACACAGAATTCTTTCCTGGGTATCTCTGGCTGGTGAATCTTGTCCACATGCTCAGAGTTCAGCTGATCGCCATATTTGGGGTCGGGAAGGAATTTTCCTCCAGGCAGATTGGAAGAGGCCCTGGGGGTTTTTCGCCTTCCTCTGTAGCATGGGTCACTTGCTGGAGGATTCTCTGCACCCTGAGGTCTTTAAACCATGATTTGAGGACTTCAATAGCTCAGACATAGGTGAGAGGTTTATTGCAGGAGTGGGTGGGTGAGATTCTGTGGCCTGCATTGTGCAGGAGGTCAGACTAGATGATCGTAATGGTCCCTTCTGACCTTAATATCTATGAGTCTATGAGTGAGTAAACAGTGAGACTCCAATTACATCTGAGCCACGTACTCCATAAGGTTACTAAAACCATTATTATTATTTATTATTTTTATCACCATAGTGGCTAGAAGCTCTAGCCATTGCCTGAGACCCCACCTGAGCTAGACACTGTACAAAAATCCAGAACGAAAAGACAGTCCCTATTACTGTTCCTGTTTATTTCTATTATAGTAGCACATATAGGGCCCCAGTCAAGAGCATAATTATAGGCCATACTGGGACCAATGGTCCATCCAGCCCAGTATCCTATCTTCCAACAGTGACCAATGCCAGGTGCTTCAGAGGGAATGAACAGAACAGGTAATCATCAAGTGATCCATTTCCTGTCACCCATTCCCAGCTTCTCGCAAACAGAATCAGGACACCATTGTGCTGGGCACTATGCTGACAGAGTAAAAAAACCCAAACAAGTCTTGCCCCAAAGAGCTTATAGCCAACTACAATCCATTAAACTCTTTACAAGGTGGTTAGAGGCTCAGGACTTAAGCAAAGTTTGGAATTTAAAGGTCAGGCATCTGGGAGTAAAACCTTTTGTTTTACATGCATACCTTTATATGAAAGAAAATATTAGCCTAACCTCTAGTCTACTTCCATGAGCTTGGATGCACATTTTCAACTCATTAGAAAAATTGCTTTGGCAAACTGCTAGGGTAGATCTGATCCATATGACTCACCCTGTAGACCTTTTGTACCTTCTGTTCCACACTACTTAAGGCCCTTCCAATATCACTTAACAGAAAAGAATCTAGTAGAAATAATAGTTTCAGCAAAGCTAGCGGCTGGTTTAAAGTTTGACTGGGAAAGACGTAATAGATTCAAGTCACACCTGTCTTGGAAGCAATAAATCTTGCTTAGGAAAACGTCAGAGCAAAAAACACTGCCAGACTATGATATTCCACCTCAGAGGATTATAAAACAACATACGCAGAGCAAACATCCCTTCCAAATGTAATAGGGATGCCAGAAGTGATTGACAACAATGACAATCTATCATAGAAGGTCATATCTGTGAGATGACATCTTGCATTGGGTAGTCTAGCAGATACGAACTTGTTTATTCATTCCCATACTATATGGAGGATGGGATGTGTCATACAGGCAAGATGCATCTTTTTACATAATCTGTTTTTATGCACCAGCACTGTGTGAGTGCATTATATTGCAGCTTTTAGTTCATATTACACTATTTCAATCTCCTGTTGGCTCCTTAACGTCCACTAGCTAAAGTGATTACTTCTTAAGCATGTTTAAGGGAACTTAGTTCCTTTAAGTGCAAGGCTGTCAGTGTGGGCTGCTGAAATCCTCTATTTATCTGCAAAACGGGCCCTGAATATAGGCAGCCAGAAAGCCACGCTGACCTAAAGAAAGGGGGTGAGACTGTAGCTGCCTTCCCAAAGCCCATTGTCTTCTCTGCTGAGGCTGACAGTTGAAGTGCCAGGTCAGCGAGGGACTGTTTTTAATGGAGGTCTTTGTAGTGGGGAAATCTTGGCTGGTGGGATGTGGATGGGTCGAGAGGCGGCCCCGCAGACCGTAATGACTTTAATTTAGTCACTGCCTACCCTAGGCTGAATTTGAGTTGACACTCCGCATACAATGCATTCTCTGGAACATTGCTTAGCACTGTTGGCAGAGCAGACTTGGGACTCCAGGCTTATCAATGTGCTGAGTGGTCAAGGGACTCCTGGCCAGCCTGCACTGCTCCCATTGCCTCTTCTGCACTCATCTAGCAAGTCCAACTTCAGTTGACATCCGTGAAATGTCCGGAGGCAGGACGAGTGCAGAATATGCAAGGGAGAGCCCCATCCTGCATGCGAGAGATCCCCAGTGCAGATGGGAGAGTGGATTCCACTTTAACCCCATCTCTTTGTTCTGCACTTACACAGAGGTGACCTCAAAAACTGCCAGCTTTTTCTGCGAGATCTTCCCTCTTGCTGCAGGAAACATTGAGCAGAAAAGCAACGCAGAGCGTCCTTCTCTTCCCTTCCCTTCCCCGCTGCCACTTGGCATTGCAAGTATCTCCTCTTGTATGTAGCATGCTTTCTTATTCTTGCTGGTTTGGCCCTAATTTTGATTCATTAGGCTTTAAGGTCCCCTTGGAGTCCCTCTCAACACAATGCAATTTGGGGAACGTTTGTGCAAAGTTTAACGCTGCAGCTCACAATGCATCAGATAGGTGGGGATGAGGTTGTGCTGGGGTGAAGTGGGAGCAATGGACAAGTTACGAAGAGACCAATCCCAACGTGACAATCCGGCTAAATGAGTTGCCTGCAGGGATTGAACCTGGAACCTCTTGACCTAAAAGCAGGAGCCTGTACTCCTGAGCTAAAGAATAAACAAACCTAAAGGGCAGTGAGGGTATGTCTTCACTGTAGAATTCATCTGGGCTTGTACTTGGATGTTGTCCCTAACCCCCTCTCCCATCCACACACACAAGCCTCTGACCCAAGTTTGGTGCTTTCATCCAGATGCTAGCTGGCCCAGCTGGGGCTCTAGGCTAAAGTCTGAGTGGGGTTTTCACATGGGCATAAGCCAGTCACTTTGCAGTGAGGATGCAGGCTAAACCACTCAACTGCTAATAATCCTCCACTGCCTTCCTACAATTCTCCCTATGTACTCAGAAGGACAGACAAGTTCACCCACAATTCATTGGGAAACAATCAGAGTGGCTTAACTTACTACAGCACAAAGAACCAGGGGATGTTCTCCCAGGTGTCCTAGCGACCCTCACATGGGTGACAGCTACCCCAATGAGGACACAGTAACTCAGAAAGGGCTTTGCAGTGTGGCTGCTCACACCTGGGGAGGCTAATCTGGGTGCCGATCGCCCACATTAAGTCTTCTCAGCAGTTACTTGTCGGTGCCTATGTCATCAGCCTGAGTACATTCCAACTGCTGCTGCTCAGTGGTACCCATTGTTAGATTCTCCTTCCTGTGGCCTGAACGAGTAAAGAGGCATTGCATTTTGAGGAGGGTGGTTTCTGAATGCTAACAGAATGAGGCAGAATCTCCTTTGATGCGCTGTGGCTATTGTGCATTTCCCTTTATGAAGATTGATAACTGCTTCCCATTATTTCCTGTAAGCCCAATTCAACAAAGTGTCAGGTGGATTTTTGTCTTTTATATGTAGCCTTCACCTGACTGCAATTTCTCAGGTCTAAGAAGCGTTCCCCACAAGGCTTGACTGAGCTAGGTTTAGCTTTAGGAGACCCAACAGCTGATTGGATACTAGGTTCCAGCTACAGCCAGTCATTTTTCTGGGGCCGTTGACTTACTTATGAACCTAGAGTATGGGAGGTATTTATTAATTTATATCTCATATATAAATAAAATTTGAGGCGACACGTCCATTAGAAATAACTATCTGATAACAACAGAATACCAGCAGTCACCTAGTCCCTTACGTTTGAAATCACCTTTCATACAGCCTTGGAATGGCCCAAACAAATGAATATATTACCATAGGACAGATGATACTTAGACTCAGGGAGATAGGGGCTGATCCAAAGCCCACTGAGATAAATGGAAATATTCCCATTGACTTCAGTGGGCTTTGAATCAGGCCTCTAGAGAGCAGCTGAATTGCAGAGATTCACAAGGCAGTCACACCTCTACGTTCTGAATTGCCGTGAAGAAGGGTCTGCTCTGATCCTTGGCCCAGCAGCTTCTTGCTGGGAAGATGGAAGGAAGGGAAGGAGAGTGTGTTTGATCTCTTCCTCTCTTGGTTGCTCCATGGGATTGATGGGGATTTCCATTCTTATCACTGGTGCTTGTAAACATGCCTCTCTGGATGTTTGGTGCTGGGACCGGGATACAACCCTTTTCAGCTGTAGGTCGTTGGTTCTAATCCCAATAAATCAATAGCCATTGCCATCTGGTCTCATTCCAGTTTTCAGTGGATTAATAAAACCCATCCTATCAATTGGCCCATGGCAGGAAGATTCAACAGAGAGGACAAAGATGCAGACTTAGAATAAATTATTCTCTCACCTCGAGAGGTGGGGCTTTTCAAACAGGGTTAAGGGTAGAGGTGGGCAAATAACTAAATTTTCAGTTCGTTGGCAGTTTCCAAAGGTCAAAAAATAAATGTTTTGGGTCAGGCTGAAAATGAAATTTTCCAGCAAATCAAAAAGTAAAAATAATTTGTTTCAGAATATAATATTTCTTTCAACCTGCAATGAAGTGTTTCATTTTAATTTCAAGTATTTTAAAACTTATTTTAATTTTAAGAAGTAAAATTAAAAGAAACTTTGAAACATAAAGTTGTTTCAAACTGAAAAACAAACGTTTTGTTTTGAAAATGTCAATACAAAACAGATTTTTTTCTTAAATGAACAATTCAGCAGAACTGACATGAATTCGCAAAACTTTTCAAAGTTGACAAATCTGCATGTTTCACTGAAAAAGTTTTGGCTGAAAAATGTTGCCGAGGACAGCAGTCTGAGGAAGCAAGCAATGCTTTGACCTGTGTTGAATCTGCTCTTCTTTGGATGACTAGGGGACTCCACCTCCAGTGCTATCAACCTGGTATATTTCACAAGCACTAGTCTATAGTCAACTTACATTTTAAGAAGAAGAAAGAAAAATTGTCAACATTCTGTAAGATAAGCTACTAGAAGGGAAAGAAAGTATGCAAACAAGAAAGCAAGCAAGCTACAATTTATGAATGATTCTATTTGCCCTCTGCTATTGCCAATAATCCAGATAAAGGAGTGCAAGTTAACTAGCAAATTCTAGTCTTGCAGCAATGCTGACACGATAACTAATACAACGATGCAAGGAAGGAAAGTAAGAAAGTATTTATTTGCTTGTACTCCAGTATTGCAAAGCCTGGGGCAGGAGTATCAGTGATGGTTAAATGTAAATGTATAAAACTGGCAGGGAAAGAAACAGTATTTTTCAGAGTCCCCCCCCCAAAGGGAGGAATAAAAGATGGTCTTGCGGGGAAGCCACTGGACTGCGACTCAGGATATTTGGATTTAGTGCCTGGCTCTGCCATAAAATCCCTGTGTGACCTTGGGAAAATCACTTTGTCTCTCTGTGCCTTGGTTTCATATCTGTAAATGGAGGGCAATGCTATTTTCTTTCACTCTTTAGATTGTCAACTAAGAAGAAGAAATGCCTGTTAGTATGCCTAAGTTCAATGCCTAGCGAACTGATCTCAAAACACACAAAGTAGGTACATGTTTAAGGCATAGAGAAGTTATGTGATTTAGCTAAAGCCATAGAATTAAGAAAAGTCAGGCTTAGAATTCAGAAGATCCCAGTTCTATGCTTGGACCACATCTCTCTATGGCCTGATGTGGTCTGAAATCACAGTTCCCGAATTAGCTAGCAATCTAAGTTCTGAGAAAATTCACCTGCAATTGAAGCTCTGCAAGCTTTAAACAACCAAAGTCTGTGTTTAAATCATGCTGTTTTTAATAGTCTCATGGAACTGAGGAATCCCCACTGCCCACTGTTGTTCCCCAGAGAAGCAGAAAAATCACTCACTACAGGTAGGTTAATTGCCCAGCTAATGGCCTCCAAAAGTTCAGGCTGGATGTTCTCTCCTTGAATTACCTGCCAGACAACAGGCAGGCCCATGCCAAGAGAGTTAGGATGAAAGGGAGTGAGACTTTGAGAAGGAAGGGACCAACATTAAACTGAATGTACAAGTAAAATGCTCCTGAGAGAACCAAAAAAAAAAAAAAAAGCAAGCCTAAAAAAGACCAGCTTGAAGGCAAAACAGGGAGAGAATGACCTTCTAGTTACAGTGCTGTTCTCGAATTCAAGAGATCAGGGTTCAATTCCTAGCTCTGACACTGTGCAAGTCACTTAGGTACTTTGAAAATGTTAAGCTTCTAAATCTCTCAGGCTAAGTCCTAGATACTTAAGTGGCTTTTGAAAATGTTATCCTTAGGGCTAGTCTACACTGGCAACGTTAAAGCACTGCTGTGACAGCGCTTTAATGTGGCTTGTGTAGTCATGGCAGAGCGCTGGGAGAGAACTGTTTTTTCACCACCCTGAGCAAGAAAGTTGCAGGGCTGTAAAGTGCCAGTGTAGGCAAGCCCCCAGTCTCTGTGCCTCTCTATTTATGTATACAGTGTTGTTGTAGCCATTTTGGTTCCAAGATATTAGAGACAGAAGGTGGGTGAGGTAATTATCTTTTATTGGAGCAACTTTTGGTGGTGAGAGGCTTAGGGCTTGTCTACACTGGCACTTTACAGCGCTGCAACTTCTCGCTCGGGGGGTGTGACAACACCCCCCTGAGGGCAGCAATTTTCAGTGCTGTAAAGCACCAGTGTAGACAGTGCCCCGCGCTGGTAGCTACACCTCTCGTGGAGGTGGTGTTTTTAGAGCGCTGGAAGATCTCTCTCCCAGCGCTCTGTCATGACTGTACAAGCCATGTTAAAGTGCTGCTGTAGCACTTTAATGTGGCCAGTGTAGACTAGCCCACAACCTTTTGTGCTTACAAAGAGCTCTTCTTCAGGTCTGGGAAATCTACTCGGAGTGTCACCGCTAAATACAAGGTGGAACAGATTGTTTAGCATAAGTCGTTAACACATGTTTCAAGAAACCATTCAAGGTAAGCTGGTCCATTAACACTTCTTCAGTCATAGCTGGGAAAGGAGAAAAAGAAGCTGGGGGAGGCAGTTAATGGGTCATAGATTGTTGTAATAAACCCTAAATCCAGCCTTTTGATTCAGTCCATCATTTTTAGTGTCTAGCAAAGTTATGAATTTAAGCTCCCAGGCTCATCTTTTGAAAGTGTTGTACAGGGTTCCTTTGAGGATGAGAGGTCAGATATAGAAAAGTGAAAAATGCTTTGTGAAAAGTGTTCCCTCACAGACCACATGGCGTTTTTGTCTTTTATCATTTTCATGTGTGAGTTCACTCCAGAGCGTAGCCCCAGTTGTTAGTGGGGCACAGATGGTACTTACTTAGCCCACGTTACCATTGCATCGGAGCATCTCACAGTCTTGAATGTATTTATCCTAGCGAGGACAGCACTATTTTACTAGTGGGGAACTGAGGCACAGAGACACTAAGTGACTTGCCCAAGGTCACAGAGGAAGTCGGTGCTGGAGCAGGGAATTGAACCCTGGTCTCAAGTCCCAGGTTAGTACCCAAGCTGTTGGATCAGGCTTCCTCTCATCCTGCCTGTTTTCCATCTCTACAATATGGATGAAAATAGTTACTTTCCCCACCCTTTTATTTGTCTGTTTACATGGTGGGTTCTTCAGGGCAGGGGCTGTCTCTTACTATTTGTGCAGTGCCTAGAACAATGGGCCTCTGGGGCTTCCCAGCCCAGTGATAGTATAAAGAAATAATACCAATATGGAAGGAAAAGGAGATCTCATCAAAGAAATGGAAATAATTGCATTGGTGATTTTTTTTCCCTCCCAGGTAATGAGGACTACAGGGCACCCTGCAATTGTGTTTACTCCATATCTGATATGCACATACTGGAGGTGATGTTCCTATTTATGTAGTTCGCTGCCAACTTCATGATTTTTGATTCCCCGCAGGGTGGTTGTTGGTTTTTAAGTATTTGAAGTTGTCACCTCGCCTGTTCCATCCTTTTAATCATCATTACCACCTCCCATTTTGTCATCCTTCCAACTTTAAAATCCAAGGCAAACAATGTCCAGTACTGCCTGGGAAGTGTTCCAGATGCATTATGAGGACACAAACGCTCTTGACATTTTCCCCATTGTTATTAGTGTTTCCTTAATCAGGCAGAGTATGATAGGCAGCACTAATATGCATTCAGGGCAAATGATAGGCAATAAACCAATTCTCAGGTGCTCAAAAGAAGTTTCTATAAAAGCGGCTTAGCAGCAGATCCTTTCTTCTTCTTTTTTGGTCTCTATATTTATTTTATTTGCAAAATGCAGATGTCATGAGAGCTCCTATCTGTTCTTGGATGTGCATACCTAGCTACCACTGACACTACTTTTAATTGCAATGGGAGCTGCATTTGTGCAACTGAATGGCAAAATGTAACCCTTAGTGTCTTTCATTTCTCTTGCCCCCTAGTTTGGCTTCTGAGTGATATTTGCATAAGTTAAGGTAAGGAGTCTGAGGCATAAGTGGAAGTGCCTTTGCCAAAGGGGTGCAGTGTTGCATTTGAGTACTGAACCTTCAAGAAAAAGAGTTCCAAACACAGCTTCCTTTGTTAACAAACTGAGAACTCACTGAGCATGCTCCTTTCTTAGCCTCCCCAGTAATATCCCTTCTCCTAGCAAAAGGTGGAGTTTCCCAGTCCCACGTGGCATTCTGGGGGCTGCAGTTCTGCTGGTGCCTCATTAACAGCAGGTATTTCTGAACAATCGCAGCTGTGAAACTAAATCTATCTTCGAAGGAATAAAATGAAGGCATGTAACTTGTCCACTGTTCTCCACATGCTTTATGTTAGGACTCCCAGAATGGAGTCCTTGCTGGTGTGTCTGGATCTGCACAAAAGGTCCCTGCAGTTCCAATCCCTAGTAAAGTTTGTCCTCTCCTCCACAACACTACTTCGGTCACAGAAACAGAGCCACGGGCACATTTTGTGGAGTCCTGCGCAAAGTTAAATGGGAAGGCCCTCAAGCAGATCATCCATAACCCATGCAGCTGGGAGGGATCCAATACTGGCTGAGTTTGAGATGCTTGTTGGATGGCGAAGGAGGACTTTTGCAGCTTGGGAATGGTTCTGACGTTTTTGCCATTCCCTCCTCCCTTTACTCCAAGGACGGAGCATACTAAAGCCATGGGGGTGTATGTGGCACACACCTGAATGCGTAGGCCCGACTCTACATAGAAATGTATTCAGCACTAAAATAGGTGCATTATTGCTACCAGAGATTTCCAGCCCATTTTTTCTGTATAACGAAAGCTCGATTAGCTAAACTAATTAAGACCAAAGGGCTTTAACAGAGAGAGAGATGCGTTTGCTCAGATAACCACCAGGTTCCAAGTGAAAGGCTATGGGAGTAATACATGAAAGGAGTAGTTTTTTCTATTTACATTTCCCATTTAAGTACTTGTAAAAGCAAGTCACAGGAAACAGGTCCACAGAGTGCGCTGGAGTAAGTGAACAGTTTGGTTAACTGAGGTTTGGGTAATCATGTTTGTACACTATCTGCAGCAATCCATGTAGGTATTCCCACTGGCAATACAGAGTTAGCCATGGAATAGTGATGAGGAAAAGCCCCGGCTGAGAGGATTTTGCACATAATGCAGCTAATCTGTGCCAGAATAATTTCCTCCTCTTTTATTTTGCAAACAGTTCTGTGTTTCCTTTTCTTGTTAGGGGTTTCAAATGAAGCATCACAGGCCCAGAATACTCCTTTCATTTCTGTTACTGGCAGTCACCAACTGGCACAGCTGAGCGAAATTAGTCATTGTCAGTCTGAAGAGAGGATGTGGTGAACAGGGGAATGAAAGGACTGGCATAACGTGGGGTGTCTACATCGCCCACGCTATATAAATTCTAAGTATCCTGTACACATCAAAGGTGAGGATAAAATGCACAAATGTTATGAATAATCAGAGGCCTTCTTGGTAGCAGATACAGAATTTAGGACTTAGACAAAAGGGAAGGGAGACTGTTGTGATTTCAAAGAGCCATCCAACATAGGATGCCTTTTTCATTTGAAGATATATTTGTAAAGCTTCAAAGAGAGATTAAAAATATATTGAATATTTTCAGAAATTTCTTATATTTAGAGGAAATTACCCTGGGATATATTTACTGTGCACAGACTTTCTGAGAAATTCTTATATACTAAGGTGAAAAGTTGCAATGAAACATCTGAAAAGTTGTGAGTTCATGTGCAAGTCACAGTTTGGAGCATAGCTAAACCAAGCAATTATGTTATGTGCCTGTCACCCTTAAACTGGAATTCAGCACAGATGTTCAATAGCAAACTCACTTTCATAGAAGAAATGCTAGATTACCATTGACAGGTAGATTACTCCATTTTCTTCTGTGACTTTAAAGCAATTTCCAATCCTAAATCCAACATGCTGGCCCATTACAATCCCAATAGTCTCTAAACCAATATGTCCTTTCCATGGCTGTGAATTTTAGTGGTCTAAGTCAGTGTCAAACAAACATAGGGGACTGACATTTTTTTCACAGCTTAAACCTGCCATATAAATGAAGCACAGCCTTTGGATCTGTGCAATGTGCATTCCCGGGTGTCTTAACAGATACAAGCTTATTGATTTCATACCTGTGCATCCATTAAGAGGTGTCTCATCAGCATCATGGAATTTTTCAGAGACTCTTTTTCACTGGGCAAGAAAGCATCTTTGTCCTCATCCAGCATTTTTGACTTGTTCACGATAAAATGCGAGAGCTGGTCATTTAGGGTATGCATAGATTGCACAGCTATGGGGAGAGAGAAAGAAAACAAAGAGCACTGAAACCATGCAGGAGGATTGGCTGGAATCACTGGAAACATTTGAAATTTCCAAAGGGTGGGCAGATGCTACCATATTCTGGACTAGCTAATTAACCGAGGGTTAAAGCATACATATAAGCAGTTGAGACAATAGCATGTTACATTAGATGAAATAATTGACTAAAGGAAGCAGAGCCATCTACACCATGACTGTATTTAGAGTATGAGTGAGTCACGTGCAATAGATGCTGTTACTCCATTCCATATGCTACAATGTACTGTTACATAATAAGGCTACTAAAGGCTAATTTGGCATTTCATTTCCTTGCAAAAGCCCTGGCATAGCGCTTTGATGAGAAGCTAGACAGAAACTCAAGTGAATGCACCAAACTGTTCACTTTTCCTCCTGAAGATTTCCTTACTTACACATTGTGCTGTATTTGATGGAGCTATACCAAACATAGCTATAATATTTAGAGCTCCTTATGGAGACAGAATTTCATGGGGATTTAGGAGGTTGGTAGAAGCCCATATAGTCTCCCGCTTCTTCTAAAGACAGTGACTATACAGGTACCATACTAGCAGTGGCTACACCTCTGAAGTTGAAACATGCCTGAATCAAAATGCCAGATCCAAATATCTCCTAACTTTGGGGACGTTCTGACCTGGATCCCAATGATGGGACTTGAAAGCATCTCCACTCTAAAAGTTGAGACATTTGGTTCAATCAAGCAACCCAACAACTATTCCTTAAAACATTTCTAGTCTGCAATGTCTGGCTTGATGTCTCATGACAGGTGGTTTTCTTGGTTCTTAGAACTTCCGACTACGCCTCATGTCAGGAGGATTAATGATGATGCTGATGGTATAGATTCGGTTAGCACCCAAAATGTGCAAGATCCGTTTCCCAACAGAAAGAGAGAGTCACTTTCCCCAAAGAGCATGCAATCGAAAACCAGAACCCCAGACACTTAAAAACGTAAGAATGGTCACACTGAGTCAGACCAATGGGTCCACCTAGCCCAGTATCCTGTCTTCTGACAATGGCAGGTGCCAGATGATTCAGATGGAGTGAACAGAACAGGGAAATTTATCAATTGATCTATTACCCCGTCATCCAGTCACAGTTTCTGGCAGTTAGAGGTTTAGGGGTACCCAAAGCATGGGGCTGTGTCCCTGACCATCTTGAACAGTCCCAGTCTTTTTAATCTTGTCTCATACAGAAGTTGTTCCATACCCCTGATCATTTTTGTTGCCCTTCTCTGTACTTTTTCCAGTTCTAATATACCTTATTTGAGATGAGGTGACCAGAATTGCACACAGTATTCAAGGTGTAGGCATCCCATGGATTTATATAGTAGCATTCTGATATGTTCTGTCGTATCTATCCTTTTCCTAATGGTTGCTAAGATTCTGTGAACTTTTTTTTTGACTGCTGCTGCTCATTGAGCAGATGTTTTTGGAGAACTAGCCACGATGACCCCAAGATCCCTTTCTTGAATGATAGCAGCTAATTTAGACCCCATCACTTTGCGTGCATAGTTGGGATTATGTTTTTCAGTGTGCATTACTTTGGGCAACACCACCTTCCTCTTCTCCATTTCAGCACTTCCTCTTTTGACCCCCAGCTGAAAACAGAAAGTGAGGTTAATGGAATATGGACAAATATGACACACGGCTTGTATTCCACAGCAAGGACTTATAATGTTTTAGAAGCCTGTTTAGTTTTAATGAGAGTTATGGGGTAATTTCATGGCTTGTGATAACTGCTGCATTGATAGCCCAGGAGAAGGAAGTCCTCTTCATCACAGAATAGCTACAGCATGGGAAGCAGCAGTGGAAGCTTTCCTAGTTCTGCCCTGCCATTGTGCCTCAATCCTGACATGAAGGGACCCCTTCTAGGGGGGAAAAGGGAGTCCAGTGCTCCATTAATTCCTTGACTTCTCTGCTGAGAGTGCAGATAAAAGATGTGAAACACAATGGTGGCTTTTGTGATTGGGAACTGGACTCCACCTGGCAATCTAGAGGTGAAAATCTCCTTATCCCATTACCAACCGTAGGCAGTCCAGTTCCCTCTATGAACAGCTTCTTACACAGATACTGTCTCAGCACCAAAAATTCATTCTTTTAAGATTAAGAGCATGACACCACAGACATATGGATTATAAAACAGTAGGGTTTATGTATGTTTAATTATTACCACCTACACCTGTATGAGTATTTAGGGCTTT
This sequence comes from Dermochelys coriacea, assembly GCF_009764565.3. Taxonomy (NCBI): domain Eukaryota; kingdom Metazoa; phylum Chordata; order Testudines; family Dermochelyidae; genus Dermochelys; species Dermochelys coriacea. Next base: position 10,011,466 of record NC_050085.1, read on the forward strand.
ACATCACAGAGTAGGAGAGCACAATTCATAGGTTGGGAATGCTCAGTTGTAAGGTTCAACATTTTGTTACAAAATAATATTTTTGACTAATGTATTATACTAGCATCTAGAGGCCCCAACTGAGACCAAAGTGTCTTTGTGCTGAGCACTGCGAATATGCATAAGAGAAAAAACTCAGTCCCAAAGTGCTTACAAATCTAAACAAAGAAGACAGATAGAGGGCAGAAAGGAAAACAGAGGCACCCTATAGGGGTGAAGTGAGTGACTGGCACAAGGCCATACAGCAGGACAGTGTCAGCACTGTGATTAGAACCCAGGTCTCCTGGCTCCAAATCTGGTGACCTATTCACTAGACCAGGCTACACAATAAGATGATAAAGAGAGACAGAGAGGGGAAAAAATAGCGATTATATGAGTTGCGGGAGGCAGAACTAGAGAGAGAAAACCAATAAAACTCTACAAAATTGTGCCTCAGTTTTTTATGCTGAATAACAGAATGTCAAGGTTCCTTCCCCACTCTGAACTCTAGGGTACAAATGTGGGGACCTGCATGAAAACCTCCTAAGCTTACTTTTACCAGCTTAGGTTAAAACTTCCCCAAGGTACAAACTATTTTACCCTTTGCCCTTGGACTTCCACTGCCACCACCAAACGTTCGACTGTGTTTACTGGTAAAACGTTGTTTGGGAACGTCTTTCCCCCCAAAATCTTCACCAAAACCTTGCACCCCCCTGCCTGGGGAAGGCTTGATAAAAATCCTCACCAATTTGCATAGGTGACCACAGACCCAAACCCTTGGATCTTAAGAACAATGAAAAAAAAGCATTCAATTTCTTTCAAGACGAATTTTAATATAAGAAAAGGTAAAAAGAATCACCTCTGTAAAATCAGGATGGTAAATACCTTACAGGGTAATCAGATTCAAAACACAGAGAATCCCTCTAGGCAAAACCTTAAGTTACAAGAAAGACACAAAGACAAGAATATTCATTCTATTCAGCACAGTCTAATTTCTCAGCCATTTAAAGAAATCAAAATCTAACGCATATCTAGCTAGATTACTTACTACGTTCTAAGACTCCATTCCTGTTCTGTCCCCAGCAAAAGCATCACACAGACAGACAGACTCTTTGTTTTTCCCTCCCTCCAGCTTTGAAAGTATCTTGTCTCCTCATTGGTAATTGTGGTCAGGTGCCAGCGAGGTTATCCTAGCTTCTTAACCCTTTACAGGTGAAAGGATTTTTCCTCTGGCCAGGAGGGATTTTAAAGGTGTTTACCCTTCCCTTTATATTTATCACACATGACATGAAATATTAATCTGCCTTTAGCAATCTAGGGCCAAACCCAGATATGGTATGTGGGGGAAATTCTGCTCCTGCTCCTTTTTCATGTAAAAATGCAGCAGATGCAACATGTGCATGGCTCACTGAGGTCCCCAAGCAAATGCACTTGATGATATTGTAATTTATATGAACCATAATGATATGAACTAATGATCAAATTTATCTCTGCATAATAAAAACCTTTGTGATTCCACATACTGGAAAAATCTATGATGCAATTTGCATTTAAACCATCACAAGTTTTGAGTTTTCATCTTTACTGTAGGCCCATTAAATAAATGAGCCTAAAATTATTCTTCGTGTATCTTTTTTTCAAGTTTCATGCAGTAAAACGCTCTGCTAAGCTTTCAGTAGATGGTAGCACATTATTCTGAACTGTGCTTCAGTTGTGTATAATGTAGATTTGCCAGTCCTGATTTGCCAAGATTGTTTATGAATTAGGAATTGTGTGTAGAGTTCTCTGACAATCTGACTTTAAAAATGCTAAGCAATGAAATTTAGAAAAGGAACTACTTCTTCACACAAATACACAGTCAATCTGTAGAATTTGTTGCCAGGGGATGTTGTGAAGGCTAAAAGTATATATGGGTTAAAAAAAGAATTAGATATGTTCATGGAGGATAGGTCCATCAATAGCCATTAGCCAAGATGGTCTGGGATGCAACCCCATGCTCTGGATGTTCTAAGTCTCTAACTCCCAGATGCTGGGTGTGGATGACAGGGGATGGATCACTCGATAGTTGCCCTGTTTTGTTCACTCCCTCTGAAGCATCCAGCATGGCCACTGTTGGAAGACAGGATACTGGGCTAGATGGACCATTGTTCTGATCCAGTATGGCCGTTCTTATGTCTATACACAAGGTATCACATATATTAAGGGTGGTGGTAGTGGATTGGTTGATAACATGAGCCAAAGCTTCTCCAGGGCCTAGGAACTTCTAACACACGTGCATGCATCACTGCAGCAATATAAATTGTTTCAGCACTGTGAAATATTATTTCCAATGTAATGTTAAAGGGGGGCAGGCAGCTGGATTAAAACTAAATTAAAATCATATTTGAAGGTGAGATACATTATGATAAAGCTGCCCATGGTCACAAGCCAGCAGAATTACTTAATACTGAAAACTCACATTTACATTTGAATGTTATCCATCCCATCACCCAAGTCAAAAGCCATAATGGGAATAAAATGTATATTGGCTCTTCTGCGGGTGGAACCAGCTAAGGGGATGTGTTTGAGGTTCTAAGAATTTAACCCAGCTGTGGCCACAACAGCCTCTCCACATTACTACAGGGAAGAAAGTTAACAGATGCCTTGTCTTTTGTGCATTAAAAAGCATCTCGGAAATTTAGTGGCAGGGTTGGGCGGTGCCTCAAAAAGTTTGAAGAATCACTTGATTCCCAAAGTGTTGATGACGATCCAAACCTTTTAAAGTTCCTTCCAAAACTGGCATCTCTCTTACCCACCCCACCACCCCTCTTTTCTCTTCCTTCTTTATATGAAATACATGCTTGTGAACAAAGAGCCTTTGGAGGATGAGACAGTGAGCATGGAGGATTTAGGAGGGTTCTTATGGTTTGAGCACAGGCGTACCTTGTGCCTTGTATTGTTTTCATAAATAGTTGGCATTGGGGGCCTGGAGCATTGGATGGACATATTTTAAATAGTAATATCAATAATATGCTGGATCATGACTTTGGAATGACTGGGGCCAGAAGCCAAATAATCCATTCCAGCGTTTACACATGCCCTGGTGTGCACTGGGATAGAAGTTGGAGATATTCAGCTATACAGGGAGCAGAATAGCACACATTCAATAAAGCTTCCCATTCTTTGCTCTTACGCTGTCATAGACCTTGATAGTGTCCTACCCTGGGTGGGGACATAAGTGGGTAGGGGGAAAATGGGTACAAGACGCCTCCGTCCCATACCCCTTCTCTTGGGCACAAATGCAGCCCTCAGGACAGCACTTCTCCCCCACAGAGCCTCCTGGGAGGTGGCAAGAAGGGGCAGGACCATCTGCACGTCCATGAACTTGCACTGACACACACACATGCCCTTCACACGCAGACACATGCTGCATTCCCATGAAAGGGTGCCACATGTATTTCCCAGGCAGAATTCTGGCTGACTCAGCCAGAACTTCGTCCCGGAATCCTGTTGCCCTCCGGCCCCTCCACCATGGACTGAGACTTTAAAGCCACTGTCTAGTTCTTCTTTTGTTTTAATCTGAGGCTTTGGAACATCTGATACACAACAAAGCTTTGCCTCCTACTGTGACCAATAGCAAACGGCACTCCAGGCTATCCTCACGGGTGGATGTAGTAGTTGTGGAGTTCTGCCTGGCCATTGCTGCCGTCCTTTCAGGAAGCTGCGTGGCCAAAGAGCCTCTGATGCAGGATCCTGTACACTAGAGCAGCTCTCCTCATTACTCTGTAACACGGCTGCCTGAGCTACCTGACCTATTTACAGAGCTGTCATCAATAAGAGCCTGCAAGTACTTTGAGGTTTCAGGTCATTACATTGTGGACAGTGAGGATAAATTCTGTGCACCGTGGAACTGTTAGAGAAGCACATAACCTCTGAAAAACATGATGCACTTGAAGGGGAAGGAATGAGGGCAAACCATGGTCTCTTTGAGCCAGTGGCAAATTCCCCTCCCTCCACCCCAACTTCAGTGGGACCAAGATTTGACTCGTCAAATCTGCTGTGAGGATTGATGTTCCTGGGTGGCAAAAATCCACATGCTGGAAAATTCCCTCTCTCATTCCTCACTGTGCAAAGAGCAGCTCCTGTGTTCATGCAAAGGGCACGTTAGGCCACTGGCAGGAGCTCATCCCCAAAGGGAACATGAAAAAATTCTTTTTAACATGCAACACCAATACCACCAAAAGAAGAAACCCAGGAAGAGGAGTTCACCTGCCGTTCTGCTCCAGGCAACCTTTGGGCTTCTCTTTCTCCTTGCCATCTACTCTGGATTTGTTTTTGGAAGATTGCTGGTGCCTGCTTTTTCTCCATAGGCCCTTACCCCTTTTGCTCTCCGCCCCCTCTTCTCATTCCACACAGCATCACAATATCCTCCTCCACAGTAAGGGAAGGCCCAAGTGTGCATCTAAACTTACCCCAAAACTGGTCATGTTGAGCTCAGGGATGGGGCAGGGGGTTGGGGTGCAGGAGGGGCTCCTGGTTTGGGGGGGTTCAGGGCTGGGGTGGGGAGTTGGGATGCAGAAGGGGGTCAAGGCTCTGGAGTGGGGCCAGGGATGAGTGGTTTGGGGTGCAGGAAGGGGTTCCAGGTTTGGGGGGGCTCAGGGATGGGGCAAGGGGTTGGGGTGTGGGAGGGGGTCAGGGCTCTGGGCTGGGGCTGGGGATGAGGGCTGTGGGGTGCAGGAGGGGCTCTGGTGGGAGGGGTTGAAGGCTGGGGTGGGGGGTTGGGATGCAGGAGGGGGTCAGGGCTCTGGGGTGGGGCCAGGGATGAGTGGTTTGGGGTACAGGAAGGGGTTCCAGGTTGGGGGGGGCTCAGGGCTGGGGCAGGGGATTGAGACGCGGAATTGGGGCATGGATTTACCTCCAGCGGCTCCCAGTTAGTGGCGCAGTAGGGGTGCAGAGGCAGGCTTCCCGCCTGTCCTAGCACCGCAGACTGGGCTGCCCCCTGGAAGCAGCCAGCAGCAGGTCCGGCTCCTAGGCGGAGGTGCGTAAGCAGCTCCGCACAATTCTCGCCCGAAGTCACCCCCCACCTCCAGTTCCCATTGGCCGGTTGCCAGCCAATGGGAGAGTGGAGCCAGTGCTTGGGATGGGGGCAGCACATGGAGCCCCATGGCCCCCCTTCCTAGAAGCCGCACCCACTGCTGGCCACTTCCGGGGCACAGCACGGTGTTGGAAAAGGTAGGCACTAGCCTGCTTTAGCTGGGCAGCACTGCCGACGGGACTTTTAACGGTTCTGACTTCCGGTGGGGCCTCAATGTGCTACTGTAATACACAAGTGAACAATAATAAAAGATTCTGAGGTAGCAGACCACATAACTAATGAGAAACCTAGTTTGAAAGATGGGCTAATTATCAGCAGCTTCAGATTCTCCAGAAATCCAGAGCTTTTCTAGAGACTCACTGAGTATTAAAATGATTGAATCATGTCTCTTCGGAACTTTCAAGGTAACGCAAGGCAGCATCATGGCCAATACTTCAGCTGAGATTATTGATGTGGGAGGATAATATATTACGCTGGACATGAAGCTAGTCATGCTTTCAGCAGCTCTTGTGATTAGGGTTTAAGTGATATACGACTGTCACCACACGTGGGGATTTTTTCCAGTGCCACAGCAGTTTGTCAGGTGCATTATGGTGGAATCTGAGCCTTCTTTTGTAGCATCAAATATTGGTCACAGTCAGAGGCAGGATTGCAGAGTAAGGGTTTGACACATTCACTATGGTAAATCCTATTGCTAACATTTTCAAGCCTGGTTTGTTCCTAAAGCCATACTTAGGCTCTTGAAAAAAGAAGGGGCCGGGCCCTGATTTTCAGAGGTGATGAGCATCCCCAGATAACTTCAGTGGCGTAGGAACAAAAAGAGATTTTTTTTCAGTTTGCTGGAAATTGATTGGCTAGAACTGAGCAAAAGAATCGGAATTCCCACCCCACAGGGAAACTCCACTATTTCAGCAGATTTTTTCATCACAAATCAGAATGAAAAGTTAAACTATTGATATATCACATGAAATACTAAGGTCAGAAAAATTTGATTAGGAAACAGAATGTTGTTGCTACTAGGCAGCTCTCCAACACCACTTTCTACAAGCCATTACCCTCTGATCCCACTGAGAGTTACCAAAAGAAACTACAGCATTTGCTCAAGAAACTCCCTGAAAAAGCACTAGAACAAATCCGCACAGACACACCCCTAGAAGCCCGACCTGGGGTACTCTATCTGCTACCCAAGATCCATAAACCTGGAAATCCTGGACGCCCCATCATCTCAGGCATTGGCACCCTGACAGCAGGATTGTCTGACTATGTAGAGTCCCTCCTCAGGCCCTACGTTACCAGCACTCCCAGCTATCTTCGAGACACCACTGACTTCCTGAGGAAACGACAGTCCATTGATGATCTTCCTAAAAACACCATCCTGGCCTCTATGGATGTAGAAGCCTCTACACCAACATTCCACACAAAGATGGACTACAAGCCGTCAGGAACAGTATCCCCGATAATGTCACGGCTAACCTGGTGGCTGAACTTTGTGACTTTGTCCTCACCCATAACTATTTCACATTTGGGGACAATGTATACCTTCAAATCAGCGGCACTGCGATGGGTACCCGCATGGCACCACAGATTGCCAACATTTTTATGGCTGACTTAGAACAATGCTTCCTCAGCTCTCGTCCCCTAATGCCCCTACTCTACTTGCGCTACATTGATGACATCTTCATCATCTGGACCCACGGAAAAGAAGCCCTTGAGGAATTCCACCATGGTTTCAACAATTTCCATCCCACCATCAACCTCAGCCTGGACCAGTCCACACAAGAGATCCACTTCCTGGACACTACGGTGCTAATAAGCGATGGTCACATAAACACCACCCTATATCGGAAACCTACTGACCGCTATTCCTACCTACCTAGCTTTCATCTAGATCATACCACACAATCCATTGTCTACAGCCAAGCTCTACGATATAACCGCATTTGCTCCAACCACTCAGACAGAGACAAACACCTACAAGATCTCTATCGTGCATTCCTACAACTACAATACCCACCTGCTGAAGTGAAGAAACAGATTGACAGAGCCAGAAGAGTACCCAGAAGTCACCTACTGCAGGACAGGCCCAACAAAGAAAACAACAGAACGCCACTAGCCATCACCTTCAGCCCCCAACTAAAACCTCTCCAACGCATCATCAAGGATCTACAACCTATCCTGAAGGACGAGCCATCGCTCTCTCAGATCTTGGGAGACAGACCAGTCCTTGCTTACAGACAGCCCCCCAATCTGAAGCAAATACTCACCAGCAACCACACACCACACAACAGAACCACTAACCCAGGAACCTATCCTTGCAACAAAGCCCGTTGCCAACTCTGTCCACATATCTATTCAGGGGATACCATCATAGGGCCTAATCACATCAGCCACACTATCAGAGGCTCGTTCACCTGCGCATCTACCAATGTGATATATGCCATCATGTGCCAGCAATGCCCCTCTGCCATGTACATTGGCCAAACTGAACAGTCTCTACGTAAAAGAATGAATGGACACAAATCAGACGTCAAGAATTATAACATTCAAAAACCAGTTGGAGAACACTTCAATCTCTCTGGTCACTCGATCACAGACCTAAGAGTGGCTATCCTTCAACAAAAAAAGCTTCAAAAACAGACTCCAACGAGAGACTGCTGAATTGGAATTAATTTGCAAACTGGATACAATTAACTTAGGCTTGAATAGAGACTGGGAATGGATGAGGCATTACACAAAGTAAAACTATTTCCCCATGGTATTTCTCCCCCCCACCCCACCCCCCACTGTTCCTCAGATATTCTTGTTAACTGCTGGAAATAGCGTACCTTGCTTGTCACCATGAAAGGTTTTCCTCCTTCCCCCCCTCCCCCGCTGCTGGTGATCTTAAGTGATCACTCTCCTTACAGTGTGTATGATAAACCCATTGTTTCATGTTCTCTGTGTGTGTGTGTATATAAATCTCTCCTCTGTTTTTTCCACCAAATGCATCCGATGAAATGAGCTGTAGCTCACGAAAGCTTATGCTCTAATAAATTTGTTAGTCTCTAAGGTGCCACAAGTATTCCTTTTCTTTTTGAGAATGTTGTTGGATTTTTTTGTTTTTTTTTTTTTTGGCATTGGGGATCAGAACTCAATATTTCCAAATTGAAATATTTCATTTCAGTTTATTGGACTGACCTGGAATGTATCAAATGCAGTCAGTGCCACATTAACTGCATCTCCCTGAGTTGCCATATTGCCTCACAGGAGCTGTGGTTCAATTGCCTGATGCCACCATTCACCTCTATGGGCCAGGATCCCTGTCTGGCCAAAATCTCCCATGATGCACCTGCAGCCATATAACTTCCATGAGCCACCACACAGCAAAGGCCACATCTGCACTTGGAGGTAAAGGTGCGATTCCTAGTGTAGCTGTGGTAACACAGGCTGCAGTGAGCAGTGGATGAGCTAGCTGCCCCGAGTATGAACCCATGGGGTGCAGGCGTGTTTGTGTGTGCAGTGGCTAGCCCATGCAGCCGCTGGCTTCTGTGCATGCAACTGCAGCTGCACCACAGTTTATCTCCCCATCTTGAAGTACAAATTCACAATTATCCAAAATCCTCTGTTTTTAGATAGATATCTGCTTTAAAATGTCTGATTGGAATATCTAAAGAAAAATTGTCAAGTGTGCATTTCTTTTCTTTTTTAAATACTTACCCAAGGTATTATAGAGGTAAAAAGGCTAGGGCTGAAATTTTCTAAGTTGTCTACTGTTTTGAACCTGCAACTCCCATTAATTGTAATGGGAATTGACGATGCAAATTCCGTAGGAGGCAGTTTTGGATATCTCAGTCTAAATGCTTAGTGCTCTTCCGATGCAGAATCAATAAACAGGAGGAGCAGAGAATAACTAGCAAACTCTGTCCTGCAGTTGTGCTGACATAAAATGGAGTAGATGAACTACATAGGAAGTAAATAAGAATGCCATGTTCATTTCAGCTGCAAAGAGAGGGCTTGCCAACTGGAAAAAGATAAAATGGGTAAGGGAAAAATACTACTGTCTTTTTTAAAAAAGTTTTGGAAGGGGGTATTAGAATAATGGAAAGGAAAGTTTCATTAAATATTATAAAAAATAGTAGTGGACTGGCATAGAGACTGGCAAATAGATTTAGAGAACTTGTCTAATGGGCTATGGAACCAGTTATCTTTATGACCCTGTGAGGGGCAGCTGCCCCTCACTGGCTGGCAGAGGTAGCAACCCTTGGAGCAACTGCGGAACCCAGCCAACCAGAGGAAGGCTTAGAAGTAGCCAATCAGGGCCAGGCTGGGCCCTATAAGAAGGGCTGCAGGGCAGAGAGGAGCTCAGTCTCTCCTTGGAGCTGGAGGGAGAAGGACCTGGGGCAGAGCAATGCTGGGCAGGGTCAGGGGAGCAAGTGGAGCTCCAGACTGAGGCCTTGATAGAGTGGCCGAATAGGAGCTGGGGCTACAGGGAAGTGGCCCAGGGAGAGCAGGTAGTGGCAGAGAGGGGAAGGAGAGGCAGTGAGCAGCTATCAGGGCCCAGAGTAGTGGGTGGGCCCTGGGCCTCCCACTCTGCCCCACTGGCCGCCAAAGGAAGTAGCCAGCCAAAGGACTGCAGTTTGCCCCTGAGCGAAGGGCTGGACTAAGGGCTCTCACTGTGGCGAGAGGCCAGGCGAAGGCCTGCCGGTTCCCCTGGAAGGGGGGAGACAATGGAGATGGGGCACAGCTGGAGGGCTGTGCCCTGAAGAGGACGCTGCTGTCCAGGAGCGACACCGGTCCCCACAGATAGCGGAGATGGTGGAGAAGCAGCGATGGAGAGTGAGACACCACAAGAGGAGGGCGCCCTGCTGATGGACAGAGCTAATTCCTGGAGCAGGAAGGCACCACAACCCATTACAGACCCCAACCATGTAATTAGCTCCATTGCAGGGAGACCCCTATCCCCACAAATAGCTCATTAAAGAATCAGGCCCCAAGTTACCAATTTAAATCTGACCTCTGACAACAACGATTGCAATTCACCACTGCTATAAAAAATAGCTCTGTAGAGTGTGTCAGGCACAGTAACCCTAGCAACCAAGTCCAGTGCTTACCAGGAAAGGTTGTGCAAAACAGCCACAAAGCATTTGAAAAATTCAGTCCCAGGGTTGCAAGTTGCAACAGATGTAAACCCAGCCGGAGAGAGAGAGAGAGAACGATAAGAGGCTTAGACTCTTTTTTTAGTAGAATCCTCTATTGTCTAGTTGATGAACTGCCAAAATACCTTCCATTTTGCATGTACTCATAGCCAAGGCTTTCACAACCTCTCAGAAGACTAAGATTGTAACCTACAGCATCTGCAGCACCTAGCTGGAGAAAACCTAGGTTTTTGGATCAGAAGTCTTATCGCTTGCTAGCGTGTTTCTAGCGCTTGCTTTGTTATTCTGGGGCCATGTCAGGCAGATTCTGGCTAGATATCAAAGGTGATTAGGAAAATTTAGAAGGTCTGCTGCTAGCCAGGATGCTATTGTTTTATTCGTTGTATCAATACTTCATATCCTTTTACGACTGAACTAAATAGATAAGCCCCCCCCCCAAAGAAATACTGCTGCAAGCGAAGTCATTTCAGGAGCTCTCTCCAGTGAGTAATACTGAATAATAATGCTTAGTGTGCGTGCTCTCTCTCACTTTAATCCACATTCTCAAAACACTTTACAAGGGTGGATCTGTATCATTATCCTGATGATATATTGGGAAACAATGTAATGGAGTGCCATGCTCCTGGTCACATGGGGAGCTTGTAATGGAGCTCAGAAGAGAACCCAGGTCTCCCTGCCCCCAGTTTTATGTCCTAAATCCCCTGGACCACACTGCCTCCTTAGCTAATAAATACAGCTGTGCACACAAAGACTCTTGTGACACAGTCGGACCTGACAGTTCTGGGAGGGTGACTGAAGGCAGGTATCAGTCTTAGAATGGGTAAAGCCCTTTTTTCCTATGAACTGAAAGAGGTTCTCAGGTTTATTATGGACGCCTGAGTCTAAGGACAGCCTGTTACCTCTTAAAAACCTCTTCCACGGAGAGGGATGAGAAGGGTTGTGTGCAGTGAGGGGAAAAGGCCTTTCCTAGATAAAGGAGTCTGTCAGTGGGACGGGAAGGCAATTTCCTGAGAACATAAGATCTTGGGAGATTTGCACCCTTTGGGTTGGGAGACCAGATCCTGGATGCTGCCAGGGTTCAGATAAAATCCAATCCCAGAATGCCCACTCTGGTGGTATCCAAAACTGGACAGGCCCACTGAGAAGTCAACCCCCCTCTCGTTCCACATAAGCACCTTGCTCTATGATTCACACTTGCTTCTTTGGGGGTTCCTCTTTAGTCTCTGTCGTACCACCATGATACTGAGCAGGTGAAAGTCCTGTGATTTGAAGCACCTTTCCATTCCTCCACTACTAAGCAGTACTGTCAAGACCAAAGCGAAGGAACTCTAAATAGCTCCAGTCATCTGCAATAAGCAAAGGCTCCTGATGCATTGATTGGCCTGGGGGCAGACATTAATACCACTAATAATGTTAGGGGAACTGAAAAATCAACATGTACAAGCAGCGGATTATAAAATTCACACTTGTTCTGAAGGAAATTAACACACTGTCTCCTTCATTTCTCTGCCATCCACCTTGGCAATCAACAGGATTAGCACAACTTTTGCTCCAAATTACATATCTACCATGACACCCATCCCACACATTAAAGCTGAAAGGGGCAGTTTGTTAATGTACACTATTCCAGCTCGCCTCCTTTGACAATCCCAGTCATAAGCAACAGACCTAGAATAGTTTGAGTACCTGGAATTATGTGATCTCCTGGATAGGGCATGGGACATGAAAAGCAGGAGAGCTTGGTTTTATTCCTGCTTTGCCACTGACACAGGTGACATTTGGCAAGCCACTTCAGCCCTCCCTCTGCATCAGTTTACCCATCTGTCAAATGAGGATAAGGATACTGACTTTCCTTTGATCTAGATGTGAGAGAACACTGCAAATGCTAGGCACTGGTATTATCTTCACCTTTTTGAGGTGGATAAAGAGCTTTCGGGAACCATGCTGCCATGAGGCAATGGGAGACCAAGGAACACCATAGAGGGAACCAGCCCTGTCCAGAAACTGCCACTAAACAGACCAGTGCAGACTGAGGCTGGGTTCTCTTCTGAGCCAACCTGGCTTTCAGTGCTCACAGACCCTTCCTCACTGTGAAGAAATGGATGCTGCTCTGAGGAGTGAACTTCATAGAGTTCGGTGTATTTTCTCGCTGCCTCTCCATGAGGAATATGTGTACTTGAGGCTCTGGGGTTTTATAGGGCCTGATCCAAAGCCCACTGCAATCAGTGAAAAGATTGTCATACAGTCTAGAAAGATGAGAGGGTTGGGAATTTTTTGATAAAATATTTCTGTCAGAGAATGCCGATTTGTCAAAACTGAACTTTTTGTGGGGAAAGGGTTGGTCCTGACAAATTTTTGGACTCCAAAAAAATTGGAAAGACCTTTCTGAAGTGGTCAAAACAAAACACAGCATATTTTCAAAATGACAAATTCCAGTTTTCCAGTTCAAAATTAATGTTTGTTTTGAAATTAAAGCTAAATGATAGTAAACATGTTTTTAAAAATAAAAACTGGTCAAAATAGAAATGTTTTGATTGACCCACACCAATGGAAGTTTTTGTTTTGTTTTGTGGGGTCTGTTGATTTTTTTGCAGATATAGTTCATGAAAATTTTCAAGATTTTGACTTTTTGTCCTGATTTGGAAGGGAAAAAAATTTGATATCTCGAAGATTTTTACAGGATAGGAAAACTGTTTCCCACCCAGCTCCACTTTATAGTCCTCTTCCCTGATCCGCTTTTTCTTGCCTTCTCCATCTGCCTTCATTTCTTCTCCAGTTCTCTCTCTCCTGTTAAACATCAAATCAGGGCTAGTTGTTGGACTGCTGCCGATCCACACCCCCTCCCACACCAGCTTTGAACCTGCACTTCAAATAGTCACTCCTCCTTTCAGCATGTCAGGTTCTGCTATGGGAGGCTGAACTTCCCTTGCAGCAAGCTCAGTGTCCCTGTGGAGAGATACCTGCCCTGCTCAGAACTGCATGATGCTCCACTACAATTAGATCAGAATTTAATGCAGAATCAATTATTTAGTTTCTTCCTGCAAATTTTCTATCAGTTCTACTCATTACCCATCATATCAAGTACACAATTTTTGTGCTCGCTTGCAGAATTCCTACACATCATTTGTGTAATATGGTTCTGCACCGTATCATCACAAGATATGTATGCTTCACCAAACTGGGCTACTTGGCTATTTATACCAAGACCTTGGACAATGTGCTTTTCATTTCCTGTGTGTAGTCCTCAGGACCCTCACTAGTTCCTATACTCAGCCATCTTATGGTTTATGTGTTCTCTCTTCCCCTAGGCCCATTACTGTGGCTTTGTTCACACTCTTATAAATTAAGGTCTCTCAGCGTTTCTATTATAAATCTCCACAAGTCAGGCAGAAAAATTCACTCCAGTGAGGAGTGCAGCACAGAAGTAATCTTTCTTCTTAATGAAATCTGAGATGGGGAAATAAAATCCACATTGAACTCGTGTGCTGTTAGAAAAATTAAATACATCTCCTAAAAGAAAGCAGATCAAACTTTGCTCCCTCCCATAATTCTCTGTTACTTCCTTACTTAAAAAAAAAAACCAAAAACATTTACACTTGCATTACACGATCAGTTTATTTTGTCTGCAGGATATTTTGGGCACATGCACACTTTTTTTAATGGCCCCTTTCATGCCAGTATCACACACTTGTAAACTGTGAACTGTGTCTTCCCCTAGTGGCTAGTCCACATAAAGGATAACAGTCTGTCACTGCTGCCAGCTAGCAAAGGTACTCCTTTAGGTCAAGTGGCAGAAGTCTGTGCTTTGGGGAAGAAAGTCCCAAGCTCAAACCCTGTTCTTTGGAGCACTCTGCAAACATAACAGGCCAAATGTTGCCCACCTTCATCCCTACTTGCACCAGTTGTTAAGAGACTGAGACACAGGAGCAAAGAGGGGCTGGTGGGCATGCAGGGGAAAGGAATCTTCCCCCTAACAGCTTGGGGTGGAGTGGCTTCACTGCCAATTATCTGGCAAATCAGCAGCATTATTAGCAGCTGGAAGAGGCTACATTTGCTCTCCACATGGAGGTTTAGGCAGTAGCAGAGCCACTGGTTACTCCCTAACAGTCTCCCCCCCGCACAAGTCCTGCCCCTGCCATGGAAAGGGAAGCACCACAGGGAACTGCTTGGGTGCGTGGCCTTGGCCTTTGCCTGGTCTGCCCTCTGGTGCAATGGAACTACATTGGTTCTGCTTATGGCCTTCCACACTCCCAGGGGAAACATTTGACCCCAACTAAGGATATGTCTACACTGGAGCTCAAAGGTGTAATTCCCAGCCCGAGGGGAGACACCCACACTAGCTTTGATCAAACTAGTGTGCTAAAATTAGCTAGTGCACTAAAAATTCCCAGCTCCAGTGTAGAGATATCCATAGTCTCTTTATCTCACCCCCATGAGATAGGTGTTATTTAACTACTTTACCGATCGATAAATTTAGACACTGAGAGGTTAAGTGATCTACCCAAGGGCATAGAAATTGGTTACTAAACAAAGAAGAGAACCCAGGAGTCCTGACTTTCAGATCCCTTGGAAAATCACCAGACCACACTTTGTGCATGCTTTGGTATTAGGGGGAGCTGCGTGCTCAGTCTTAGCAATGGCTTCAGTACTAGTCTCTGATGGCAAGTGACCAGCAAACAAAAATATCTGCTGGAGGCCATGGCACAATAGATCATGACAACTCCAGCATGGGTTATTGGATTCATCAAGCAAACATCTGTACGTGTCTCAGATGACCAAAGGCCTTAAATAAATACAGAAAGGCAAATTTCTCTCTGACCTGCCCTCTGGATCTCTTTTTTGCAGGGCTAATCCCCACACATAATTCTACACTCACTCACATGGCAATTTCCCAGTAATGTCAGGGATGTTTTGCATATTGAACAAGGGCACAATATGTTGTAGTGATGGAAGAGGACAAGTTTGCCCTTAGGCTCGCTACAAAGCAAAGAAGGAACTAGCAGTTTTATTAAATACATCAGTTCTGGCTTGATATCTCCCTAGAACTAAAGCTCCCAAATACTGAATCCCATCCATTTTGGCCAAGGAAAAATCTGGGATGGATAGTCTGGGACCCATTTGTACTTCAACGGCTCCAAAATCCAGGTTAGACCCATGAGGCTAGGTTCTTCTCTCAGTAATACCAATGTAAAGTCAGAGCAACTCCCTTTAAATCAATGGATTCATCCCAGATTTACTTCAACTGAGATTAGCATCTCACCCATGGAGATATCTTCCCCAGATATTACAATTATAATTTGTTAATTCCGTATGTCACCAAATAAATTTAACTTTTAAAACTATTTGAAATTGTTTTAATCTCCTTGACCGTAACAGCAATTTCATATTCCTCCAATGCTTACTAATTCCACATTTTCAGAGGCATTGGTATTTGATGCTAAGGAATATCTGGTACATTGAGTTATGGGGCAAGCTCCTGATCTCATTTACATCTGTTTGAATCCAGAGGAATGACACAGCAATCAGTAGAGTCACTCTAGATTTTCACCATCTAACTAAGATGAGAATCTGACCCAGGCTGATTTCACAGATGGATTCTCATGTAAAAGATCTTCCTTAGAGCAGCATGATTAAATTTCAGATTGTGAAACAGTTCTTGCCATGCAGATGCTGGAAACTGTACTGGAAAATAAAGTTGTTTGGGTATTTTCTCATTAAAGTAAAAATAAGCATTACTGAGCCTTTAGCCTGCAGGCAACAAGATATTACGGGGGCCTGCATCCCAACTTCCAAAGGACATCAGCCATCTGCAGAAGAACTTCACCGTTTAGTATTTAAATAAATAGAGAGGAACCTCCAGTCACGTGCAAAATCTTAAGCGAGAAGAATAACGAGGCAAACTCTCCATCCCCACCATCATTAAATCTTAACATTTCTGCTGAACTGCAATTTACTAAAATGTGGGGAAACTGCTAGCTATAGTAATGACCTACATAGAGAAACATGTAATGACCAAAAAAAAAGACAATTGGTCCTCAGGTATAAATGCAATGAAGAAGGTATATTTGGCTCTGACTGAAAAATACCTTTGATCCCTGAACTGCAAATATATTACAGTTTCCATTTTAGTCTTCTTGGTGTCGGGTTGAATAATACATTGGAAATAACATGAGTGAGACATTCATCCTAATGGCATTTCACTTACAGCATCCCCATCAGCTTCTTGAGCCTTCTCCAATTTTAATCTCAACATTTCTCAAATGCAAAAAGCAATTTAAACAGGTGAACGTACCACAACAATTCTCCCTTAGTGATTTGACATTACCTTGGAGATGGGAGAAAAAGATACATTTTCTAAGCCCTGGCCTTTTTGCGTTGCTCCTTCCATCAGAGGCGACGCGCCATGTCTCTTTAAATGAGGATGGCATGTCTGACACTAGAATCAGCAACAGGTCAGCAAAGTTGGTTTTTTGGTTTTTTTTTTTTTGCAGGGTGTTTCACAGCATGAATCAAGAGATGAAGGACACACAGGGGAGAAAGGAAATTGCTTTCTGTCAGGGATAAAAAATACGCTTAGGCTGAAGCCTATTTCAAGGAAAGGGTGGATCAGTTAAGTTAATCCAGGAGGACCCATTTTATATTCTTTCCAACTGCTGCCCAGATGAACAAAAAGTAAAGTAAGGTGCAAGTAATGGTTAGTGTTATGACAAAAGCCAACTGTCAAAATTATCCTTAGAGGGAATGACTGAATAGAATCATAGAATATCAGGGTTGGAAGGGACCTGAGGAGGTCATCTAGTCCAAACCCCTGCTCAAAGCAGGGCCAGTCCCCAATTTTTGCCCCAAATCCCCAAATGGCCCCCTCAAGGATTGAACTCACAATCCTGGGTTTAGTGGATCAATGTTCAAACCACTGAGCTATCTTCCCCCCGAGCTATGAGGAATCATAGAATATCAGGGTTGGAAGGGACCTCAGGAAGTCATCTAGTCCAACCCCCTGCTCAAAGCATGACCAATCCCCAATTTTTGCCGCAGATCCCTAAATGGCCCCCTCAAGGATTGAACTCACAACTCTGGGATTAGAAGGCCCATGCTCAAACCACTGAGAACGTAATAGGGATTAAGCCAATAGGATCTGTTGGAATGCCCCTAAGAAATGTTTTGGGGTCAGATGCTATTCCCTAGTTCCATGCACAGGAAGGCAACCTCCACACATGAAAGGGAACTGAGCCACATCCATGGCATCATTTCCTCCTCTTCTGGGAACTGAGGAGGCTTCTCCACAAGGTCCATGTGCTGGGGAAGGGGCTGGAAACTGGGTGGGGAAGACACTAATGATAGATCTTCGTCCTCAGCCACACTCGCCCAAGGAAAAATAGCCCTGGGACTTTGAAGGACAGCTGTATTGGGGTCAGAAACCCTTCTAGGAAACAAGAAAGACTGGTGTGAAGGTACAGGGCCTCCATTTGGATTCTCAGGATCTGCCATATTCAGGGGCTGGCCCTGCAGGCTCTTCCATGGGAGGTGGGGAATTAGGACATGATAGAATGGATATCTTAGCAAGGGGATCCTCACAGAGATTTCTTCCGCTATGTTAGTTGGGAATAGGTAGGAGCTCCAAGACAGGCTCTGCTGTTTACAGCTGTTCAACCTCATTGACTTTAAGATGGGGCTGTGTGGGGTGTAGCTAAGGGCAGAATTTAGCCCTTTTCCTTTATAATCCTCCTGGCTCATCTACTTCATTCATTTTATGGCATGATTCATTTAATGGATTGGACAGAACTGTGACGTCATTAGCCTTAGTTTGTAGCATCACAGAAAGAACTAGCTAGCGGGGACAGGGTAACTACAAACAGGAGTCAGATTTTATTTAATAGAAAGCACCAGTGGTGGGAAAGGAAAAACAACATACCAACAATATGACTGAGAAAATACCACGTTGTGCTGGAGCGTTGCTGTGAGACTGTAATTTCAATTCTGGAAGTAATGTAGCCCAAACTCAAGTAGTTTTGTGACACAGCTACACTCAAATAGCAATAGCAAGAGAAATATCAGGCCAAACTCAAACACAGCATAATTAGGGGCAATTCCAATGTTTTGAATTTGATCTATCATTGGATACCAAATTGATATCTTGAAATAAATTTGTAGCCACTAGTAACTGTCACTGTGCTACATACCTTTAGTCACCTGGAATTTCACGATGATAGTTATGGTAGAACCCAGAGCCATCTGCTCCAAAACACGTTCATGACCCTAACAACTTGAGCTCAAGGAGGATCATCATTAGCTATTAACTACACAGAGCCAATGACACATAGTTGAGCAGTTCTGACTCCATCCAGTAGATGGCTGTAGTGTGCATGGCCACCCTGCCCAGCTCACAACATCATATTGTGAAACAATTTCAGGTTCAAGAATAATTTTTACTCATTTTTTAAATAATATAAAATTTCTAAACCATTTTAGGCAACTTCTTTACCCCCTCCACAATCCACAGTTAAGGACAATTAAACAGTCCATTGACTATTCCTCTGCACTAGAGTCAGTCATAGGTTTATAAAGGCAAAAAGAACCATTAGATCAGGGGTCTCACAATAAATATTTTGGTGGCCTCGAAGTGCGGCCACCAATGCTTGCTGGTGACCGCGCTGACAATTTTTCCTAAAATACTTAATTAACTTTAGGAAAAACAAATATATATGCACATGTCCAAATCACTGTAATTTATTGAATCTTTTTGCAGACTCAATAATAAAAATAATGTACAGGTGTCTCTCTTCTTTACAGGATCTAAACAGAATAGAAACACAAATAAAATGCTCTGCAGGTTCTTGTCTTTTTTGTTGTTGCTTTTTTTGATTGCTTTTTTAAAAAGACTTGTTAGCTAGTAAGTCTGCTGCTGTAAAAAGTGATATTAACAAACATACAAATATCACTTTTCATAGCAGCAGACTTACTCAGTCCTGGCAAGCCAGGGGACAAATTAAGCCTTGGATGAGGAGATCGGTAAGGGGAAGTGGGGGACCAGGGGGCAGCGGGGGTCAGGGGCAATTGGGGGTGAACACCACAGCTGGGGGTTTGAGCCCCGTGGCCAGAGCCTGCTGCCTGCTACTCCAGGGCTGGAGCCCAAGCCTATATCCCCAGGATTTGCGTCTCCAGAGGGGGGCAGGGTCCAACCCCTGCTGGTGGCCCTTGGGGAGGGACCACTGCTTTGCCCCCACCCATCACTGCCCAGGAGGCTGGGGCCGCAAGAAAAATTCCTGGTGGCTGCATGCGGCCACGGTGGCTGCATTTGAGAAATGCTGCATTAGATCATGTAGTCTGAGCTCCTGCCACAGAATTCCACCCTATGACCTGAGTAGGGAGCCCCTAGTGGACATCTGTACCCAAAAGAGCTGTTAAAACATTCAGCCAAAGGAATGACACCATTGACAGATTTTCTTTAGTGACTTTATAATTTAACAACTTATAATTGTAACCTTTAAAATGTGTGGCTGTTCAATGAGAAACCACCCCAAGGGAAAAGTGGATGTCTCCTGGTTGGAGTTGCTTTCTACTAAGCTACAGGAAAAAATATCAAACCAGCTGCTGCTTTGAGATTTCACTTTTACCAGACATTTTGCAACGGATCCTAGCAAGAAGCCTTGAGTGACGATCTACGTGGGTATTTACAAACAGAACAATGAGACAAAGCGGAACACTTCAGCTTGTGATGTTTTGGCAGCCCACAGATTCTTGGCATAAGACCTCCAGAAACATAGAGACAATAATAGCCAGGACTGGTAAAATGCCCAGATTTCCTTAGCAAAGCCCTATTCATGTGTCACTCACCCTTGGCTGTGCAGCCCCCTGGGTCAAGGGACTTGTCTGGAGGTGTCAGTATCAGATAACAATTGCTTGGTTTTCCCTGTGTGTGGTGCACACAATTATACAGATCAGTGCCCTGTGTTTCGTTTGCACAAAGAATAGTCAGTTCATCTTTCTATTACCATCTCTCAAGTGCTCTCCTGTCACTTGGGAATGATTGTTTCTCCCCAGGTGAGTATGCCAGAACCTGAGACTGTTCTTGGGAGATTTTGAATGCATCCAAACCCAAACTTTGGATCCACCCTGGAGCCAAAACCAAAGGGTCAGGTTTGCACCTGGAAATTCAAATTGGAACCCCTTGAAACCATTTGCAATGCTTAACAACAACTTTATGGACCTACCAACAATGCTACATATTCTTATGTGCCTTGGCACCCTTTACATTATCAAGAGAGACAGAAGTGTCTTTTACACAAAACTCTTGTAATACCTTGGGTCTGTGGTAAAAAGCACGGCACACAACAGTAACCTTTGTCTGATTAGTGGCTTTTACTAGAAAAAGACTTTCCATCTGTTTTGTTTGCTAACTGGTGACCAGACACAATGGGGAACTTAATCAGTCAACAAGGTCTCTCCTGATCTGATAGGTGGTCCACTGGGCTTGATTTTCTTCTCACACCAGCATTACATTGGTTTAAAAGGAGTTACTCTTGATTAACACCTGAATAAATGAGATCAGATGAGGTAAAAAAGCAGTGAGTGCTGGGTACCTAACGCTCATTCATGCCTTTTTCAGTCTTCCCCAGATGACTTAGTTTGTGATCACTGCCCTCTGATGAATAGAACCAAAACTGCCCAATGTATGCCATAGCCCTGAATTGGAGATTCTCCTTTACTTAAAGCAGCAGAAACTTCATGTTTTAGAGCACGAGATTCAGTTATAATTTATTATTATTTATACAATGATAGCCCCTAGAGCCAGTTATGGATCAGGACTCCATTGTGCTAGCTATTGTACAAACATCTTGCTATCACTGGTGTCTTCTGAATGACCATTGAATGCAATATAGCAGCAACCTAGGTGATCATGGATTTGTTATCATCTGTACCAACTAAGATGCCTGCTTCATCAGTATCCTGCTTGACTAGCAAGTGTTTCTAACAAGGGCATTATTTTTATAAAGGGACTGAGGGGTATTTTTAGCCATTTATGTGAGTTTTCCATTCATAAATGTTGGCCAAAAGATTCTAGAGATCATGTGGCCTAATCAGGAAAAAAGATAAGAACATGGAAGCAAGCGTTTTTGATTTCTGTGCCTTTGCATACTGCAAAAAACCCCAAAACAAACAAACAAAAAACTAACCCTGCAGCAACAGTCCCACTCAGTTGGGCCTCGGCTTCTGAGACCCATCTCCCTCACCAGATCTCAGAGCCTGGTCTCTGCCTCAGTTTCCCCATTTACAGAGCGTGGTGAGGATTAGTTCTCTGTTTGTCCAGAGCTTTGAAATGTTTAAAGACTAAGTGTATCTCTAGCTGAACTGTTACCTGGGATCCTTCACAGAATTAACGGTAAAGCCCTGTGCAAGAGAGAGAGAATTATAGGAATGATGGGAAGAAAATGTCCCTAATTAACTAGAACTCTGAAGATTTTCATGTCATTTTATTATTTTTTTAATAAGGAAATTGACGATACATCTTTGTTGCCTTAGTGTAGTGTGTTAGATGGGAACAGCTGATGGCTTCCACAGTTCACTGGATTCCAGCAGTCTTTGATATTCTAAATATAGTTGTTTGCATGAACATTTCAAGCAGCTAACTAATTTTTATTCCCTGGAGAGCCACACGCAATCAAACTGCAAGGCCAGGAAAGATGTCAGGTTTAAAGAACTACTGAAGGCATGCTAAGATGGTAAGTCTAACAACCCCAAGACAAGCTAATTTTAAATTTGCAACGACTTAGTACCACCTTCCAGAGGAGAAAAAGATGTAGCTGTGTGCAATATTTCAGTTGCTCTTTTCCTCTCTTTTCTATTAGATAATCATTTAGCAGCTTCCTTAGCTATTTTATGTAATGATTATTGTATTTCATAAACAATAACTTCTTTATTTAGATGAAAAAGAAATATTATCCAAAACTATATATGCAAACACACACACAGATCATGCGTCAGAGCCTCAGCTATCATAGACTGACTTTAATGAATTTACATCAACTGAGAATCTAGCTCTCATTCTCTGTATTGTAAAAATATAGAAAATGCAGATAAATGATTATGTAATCATACAGATATACATGGTAAGGCTTTGGATTGTGACTCAGGAGATTTATGGTCAGTTCCCACCTCGGCTACAGACTCCCTGTGTGACCATGAGCAAATAAACCCTTTGTGTTACACAACTAATACCCATTTGTAAAATGTGACAGATACTACTATATAAGATGCTCAGAGAATACAGTCATGAGGTTATATAGAATGACTAGACAGTTAGACATTGATCCACTGGCCATGCCCCCAACTTCCTCAAAGCCCCGTCAGAAATAGGCTGGATAGAACCCATCTGGCAATGTGGACCCCATACTGCCTCCCTGCATTCATACATAATCAGGAGAAACACATTAGGACTTGTGGGTATAGAGGCATTTGGATGCAGGATTTGCCTTCTTTAGCCTAACATCTCCCTTTGCAAATTATAGGGTCTCACATGAAAATCTCTGGAATACACAGGCTGTTTCATGCCCCCCAGTGTCAGAGATCAAAGAGAGTACTTCCAGTAGAAGGGAATTTCATCCATCATGAACCTTCCTGCTTTGGGAGAGCTGAAATTAGAACACTGCTAGACACAATGTGTCCTGCAATAGACCTGCAAGCGCACGAGATAGAATTCTGTCACTCATATGTTTAGAGAATAACAATACCATCTTGCCAACCCTCAAATGTTCAAAACTCATATGACAGGCCACCAAAAATCCTGAGAATGGGATAAAATTAAGGGAGTTTAAAAATAAATTGTGGGTTTTCATCCCGTTTCCAATAGACCAGATTTCTGGTTTTTGAGCCTTTGTAATCATGAGGGGTAGACTTCTTTTTTTTAAGGAAAAGCCAAGACTCTCATGTAATCCCGATTCCAGAGGCTGGGGTTTTAAGAAAAATGTGAAAAATTATGAGACTCACGATAAAATCATGGAGTTGGCAGCACTGCAAATCTCTCATTTTAAATGTCTATGCTGTTTTATATAGCTGAAAAGAGTGATGGAGGTGACTTATTAAAGTAATTATTTTTAACTTCCCTAGGAATCCTTTATTTAAGGAGATCTGCTGATTAAAAATATAAAAAAGAGAATTTAACAAGATGTTATTTTCAGCAAGTGAACATTTTGGTCTTCCTTTTTTAAAAAAGGCCCATTTTCTCCTTAAAATTACACATGCTCAGCATTATACAAAGTTAAAATCCAGACACTATAAATGTATGACTTGATAAAACTCAAGGAAAAAGAGCCAGTTGAGTACGGCAGATCAAACGGTCAAGTTTTATCAAACACTGGCTTGAAACCAGCTGTCTTAGATAAATTTGGAAAAAGTTTCATTCATCCTGTAGATAAAGGGAAAGCTAGGACCACCCTAAGTGATAAATCAGCACTGATACTCCTAATAAAGGAATGTAACTCAACATCCAATCATTTGAAGTCTTATCCTGTTAACTCCTTTAATATCACTCTTGATGCAAGCTCAGAACCATGTTTTTGAGCGTACTTCTCTCTATCTGCAGTACTTATATGGCCCCCATAACTGTAATATCTGAGTGCCTTGCCAATGTTTTTATCCTCACATACATGCTGTGAGGTGGGGCAGTGCTTTATCCCCATATTACACATGGGGAACTGAGTCACAGAGAGGCTTAGGCCTGGTCTACACCTAAAATTTAGGTGGACCTAGATACATCACTCAGGGCTCTGAAAAATGTCACACTCTGAGTGCTGAAGTTAGGTTGACCTAACCCCTGGTGTAGCTGTGGATCGGATGTTGGAAGGATTCTTCCGTTGCCCTAGCTACCACCTTTTGGTAAGTTGTATAGTCAATTGCTTGACCACACTTTGGTTCATTATGAACTATATTCAAGTGACCAAATAATCAGTATCAGTCAGGTTTATTGCTATGAGCCAATAACAAGATAGCACAGGAATAAGGTTTAATAAAAGAGGAGCAGTTGTGTGTGGCACTGTTACATTCACCTCACACAGAAGGTGTGCTCCCAAAGTAACACCTTCTAACACCATCTTTTTATACCCAACCTGTTTATAAGTAAAAGGTACATCTGAAACTAGATGTAACCAATCAACTTTCTACCTTGTTTTTCTGGTACCATCGTGTATCCCTTATCTCTGTTCTAAATACATGCATTCTGGGTACCAATGGGCATGAAGGCACCTCCTAGGTTTGTACCAGGATAGAACATTCATATATCTTGACCCTTTCCTTTGGGTCCAGTATTAGCCTGTGAGAGTAACATCCTACCTGTTATGGTAAAACATTCATTTGCCCTAATTCTGACTTTTGCCCTACCTACTTAAGCCAAAGCTTACTTCACCAAGTGTAAGGTGTTATGGGATACTTGTCGTGGGTGGACAGAGTTGTGTGGAGAGTATAATATGTTTGGCACCTTAGAGACTAACAAATTTATTAGAGCATAAGCTTTCATGAGCTACAGCTCACTTCATCCGATGAAGTGAGCTGTAGCTCACGAAAGCTTATGCTCTAATAAATTTGTTAGTCTCTAAGATGCCACAAGTACTCCTTTTCTTTTTGCGAATACAGACTAACACGGCTGCTACTCTGAAACCTATAATACGTTTAATTAACATAACTTCCCAAAACTTACATCAATACTATAGCTAACCTACATGGGCTAACATGCCTCTCATAGTGGTGGATCACTTACATCTATGGAAAACCCCTTCCGTCAATGTAGGAAGCATCTACATTATGGCATGACAGCAACACAGCTAAGTGACTTGCCCAGGGTCGCACACCAATTGTGTGGCAGACCCTGGAAGCAAGCACAGTGCAGTGCACAGCACAGGCAAGCCCCCTAACATTGGATCATGATGTCTCTCCTACTTTAAACCCATGGGATGTACAAAGCGTGTAATAAAAATATTAAAAGCATACATCAGAAATGCCTCTGGTATGGATGTACTATACACTGGATATATTTTGGACCATGTGCATTAATTAAAACCCTGACATTTATTTTTAATTCATCTGTGCTCAATAACCAATGGTCTTTCGGCTCTTCAGAAGAAAACAGCAAGCAGCACTTTGTGCTTAGATGCCAACTTTCAGCCAGAAGGATCCAGAAAGCATTCTACAGGCTTTACAAAATTATACATCATCCATCATGTACTGCACATCAGCATGGGACAGGAACTAAGACTAATCTTCCCCTCAGAACAACGGAGGGAATATAAGGAAGGTAGAATCTAATTTATCAAAATGGAGTTTGGGTAAGAGGTTGGGGTTAAAACACTCTTTTACTCTTGCAAAAAGCACCTCGAGGTCACTAATACTCACTTCATTAAACCAGGTGTGTAACTGGTAGATCTGGGAGACATGGGGACATGTGTGCCACCTTCCCTTTCCCCTCTAGGGTTGGTGGAGGAGAGGGAAGGAAATTTGGGCTCGCACTGGTACCCTCTCCCCTCCTTCCCAAACGCCCATGCTTAAGGGGAGGAAGTGAGATCACTGCATCTGCCTTGTCTTATCCCAAACCCTGGTATGTGGGCCGTCCCCACAGTGTCTGGGCCCTGAGCCTCTCTCTCCTGCTCTTGTTACCATTGGGCAGCTGGGGTGATGATGAGCCAGCTGTTGGCTCCCACCTGTGGTAGGAGGAAAGTGGGACTGTTTCTGCCTGCTGCTGGCCTGTAGCCATTTGACCATTGTTCCAGCCACCCCTTTCCCCAGTATGCTGATCTCTTGTGAACTGTGCTAGTCACCAAGTTTTCCTTGGGGTCCGGAAGGGCTTTTTTCCCTTTGGCAGGTGCCTGTGTTGTTGGTGGATTATAAAACCATGTCCCATGTGACATCCCTGTAACTCATGCCCCGAGCTGCCTGGGCATGACGTCGTATACCTGGGCCTCCCCTCATCTCTCCTTCCTCTGGCATGGATGAGGAATGGGTTAGGACTCTGGCTCCCCGCCGGGGGGATGGAGAGAATTGCCCTCTTACCCATCTCAGCTTTGTGGAACCTGTGGCCATTGGTGCTCCATTGAGTTCCGCAGCGAATATCGCTGCCTGGGAGTTTGAGGAGTGGTTTCTCATCGGTTAATAGTTTAATAGAAGTGCCACCTCCACATTTAGCTGTACTCTGGCTGTGTGTGTCTCATTGTTTCTGTGTCCACATCAATGGCAAGTCATCAGAACGCTGGTTCTGCTGTCTACGTAGATATGTATACGGCTCTCCCTATTGTATGCCTCTTCTGAAAGATGGCAGCACAACATGACATCATGCTGGAGAACTTTTTGATAATATGAAAATGTTTCAATTTTTGTGCTGAAATCACTTTTCAAACTCAAATTCTCCTTTTGGCTTGTGGGCTTCTTAGCCACCTGCAGCACAAAAGCAGTAAATACGGAGGATATCAGCTTCTCCCTGCTGCGTATTTGATAAAGGATTATAACAAAAACATTCCGTAAGTCTTTTCAGGTCTGCAACTAGAATTTCAGCTTAACCAGGGTGATGCTAAATGCTACAATGCGTGTGCTTAAAAACAGTGATAGGTGTGTTCGTTCATGGAAATTGCATTTTGTTCTTTTATTGTGCTGGGTGCCGTCCAAATACTTATAAAGATACGGTGTCTGCCCCATATGTCTCTATTAAATTGTATAGGATGGCTTAAAAACCACATAAAAAAGACAGCACTCTCAAATTCTATAGGTTTCCAGAGTAGTATTTGTAAATCCCCATTAAAAGTTTCCATGGAACCTGGTTGCTTTCATCCCTATTAAATTATATAGGACCTTTCAATAAAGAGGGAAGAAACATCTCATGTCTCTACATATTGTAAAGTCATGCCAAGAGTTTAAGAATCCACTAGTAATTTATCTGTTGATGACCAATGGGAAAAAACATTTGCTTTTTTAATTTCCCCAGGTGCAAAACAGAGCCCTCTGTCCAGTTTGACTCTCCTGGTTCTTAAAATTTTATCTCCAAGCCCTGACATTTTACGAAACTTTACATGTTACTTCGAGATAACCCACACAGTAATAGCAAATATTCACTGGTGACATTTAGTTCAGCTATGGGACAGCAGGGGAGGACTGTCGGGGGAACCAAACACTATCTTTGAAATGATCAGACATAGCATATACTATATTAACCGCTTTCTTCATTTTTTTTCATGTGCAGTCTTTGCACTGAAATTGTTCTGGGTCCAGACAATGAACTGTAACTTGCCTCAAGGGCTGGAAAAAGAACTTGAAACTTTCCACTATGAAACTTGACATTTTTTCAAGTCACTGGAGGAGCTGGGGTGCAAATTCCCAGGATCAGACTTCAGAGGACCAGCATTCTGCAGGCAGTGCCAAGAAAGACTTGGGTTCTGGCATTTATCAGCTGGATTTCCAGTTTTGATAACTAGCATTACATTGTGAAGAACAAATACAACAGGCAGGATTCCAGCCATGCATGTGGAAAGATTCAGTAATTACAGTACTGGGCAGATGTCTGACGCAGATAAAAGCAGAACAGCAATAAAGAAGGGAAGGAAAGATGTTCACCCTCCCAAATAATAGAGAATGCTGGCTAAACAGGAAAAGTTTTTGGGTAAAATTTTCAAAAGCACAAAGTGACTTAGGAGCCTAAACCCAATTTTCAGAATTAACATAAGCACTCTGGAGCCTAAGTCCCACAGACTTCCAATGAGATTTAGGCTCCTACATCAGTTAGGCATTGCAACGCTGAGCAGCATAACACCTAAATATCTTTTAAAATCTGGGCTTTAGATGCTTCTGGAAGTTTTGCCTTCAGTGTCCTGACTCAAAAGGAAAGTCTGGGCACTCATGTAAATTCCCCTTCCCCCCCACAAAAGACCTTACCCTTTCCCAGCATACAGAGTGCTAACCTGCAAAAGTAGAGGAAGAGCATGTTGACTGACTAGTTTGTTATGTCAGTGTTGCCATTATTACATACCTAGAGCTAAACCCTGCCCATTAAACCTCCTGGGTCTAGGTTAGGCGGGAGTGAGGGAAGCCGTGCTGGCAGTTCAAGTGCTTGTCAGAACCAGTTTGCTAGAGCAGGGCATGTGGTGTTGGCATCCACAGCTGGGTGCACAGACAGAATGGATCTTGGCTGGCACAGGCTGCACACCACAGTTCATGTGCTGGATGAGGAGGGAATATAAGAACATAAGAACAGCCAAATGGGTCAGACCAATGGTCCATGTAGCTCAGTTTTTGAATGTTAAAAACCAGTCGGAGAACACTTCAATCTCTTTAGTCACTCAATTACAGACCTAAAAGTTGCAAATCTTCAACAAAAAAACTTCAAAAACAGACTCCAACGAGAGACTGCTGAATTGGAATTAATTTGCAAACTGGATACAATTAATTTAGGCTTGAATAGAGACTGGGAGTGGATGAGTCATTACACAAAATAAAACTATTTCCCCATGTTTATTCCCACCCACCCCGCACTGTTCCTCAGACGTTCTTGTCAACTGCTGGAAATGGCCCACCTTGATTATCACTACAAAAGGTTCCCCCCCACCCCGCTCTCCTGCTGATAATAGCTCACCTTAAGTGATCACTCTTGTTACGGTGTGTATGGTAACACCCATTGTTTCATATTCTCTATGTATATAAATCTTCCCACTGTATTTTTCACTGAATGCATCCGATGAAGTGAGCTGTAGCTCACGAAAGCTTATGCTCAAATAAATTTGTTAGTCTCTAAGGTGCCACAAGTACTCCTTTTCTTTTTGCGAATACAGACTAACATGGCTGCTACTCTGAAACCTGTCAGTGTAGACGCTATCTGTGTCGACGGGAGGGGGTTTCAAATTGCCGTGGGTAATCCACCTCCCTAAGAAGTGGTAGTTATGTCAGTGGAAGAATTCTCTCGTTGACCTAGTGTTGTCCACACGGCGGTTAAGTTGGCATAGCTACATCTCTCAGGAGGGTGGATTTTTCATACCCTTGAGAGATGTAGATATGCTGATGTAAGTTCCCAATGTAGACCAGCCCCCAGTTTCTGGTGGTTAAAGGCTTAGGGACACTGGGAGCATGGGATTGCATCACTGATCATCTTGGCTAATAGACATTGATGGACCTATCCTCTATGAACTTATCTAGTTCTTCTTTTGAACTCACTGTTGGCCTCTACTTTTGGCCTTCACAACATCTCCTGACAATGAGTTCCACGCGTTGACTGTGCATTATGTGATGAAGTACCTCCCTATGTTTGTTTTAAACTTGCTGCCTATTAATTTCATTGGGTGATCCCTGGTTCTTGTGTTATGTGATGGGGGAAATAACATGTCCGTATTTCACCCTCCACACCATTCCTGATTATAGACTCCTCTGCCATATCCCCCATGGGGCATCTCCTTTCTAAGATGAACAGTCCCAGTCTTTTGAATCTCTCCTCAGAGGGAAGCTGTTCCAGACCCCTCACCATTTTTGTTGCCCTTCTTTGCACTTTTTAAAAACTCCAATATATCTTTTTTGAGGTGGAGTGACAAGAAATGCACGCAGTGTTCCAGGTGTGCATGTAGTACCATGGATTTATATAGTGCCATGATGGTGTCTATCTCGTTATCGATCCCTATCCTAATGATTCCTAAAATTCTGTTAGGTGTTTTTGACCGCCTCTGCCCGTTGAGCAATTGTTTTCAGAGAACTATCCAAGATGACTCCAAATTCTCATTCTTAGCTTTTTGGACTGCCACTGCACATTGTGGGTAATTCTCTGAAAACAGCTGCTCAATGACAGCAAGATCTCTTTTTTGAGTGGTAACAGCTAACTTGGACTTCATCCTTTTGTATATATAGTTGGGATAATGTTTTCCAATGGGCATTACGTTGCACTTAACAACATTGAATTTCATTGGTCATTTTGTTGCCCAGTCACCCAGTGGTGTGAAATCCCACTGTAACTCTTCACAGGCTGCCTTGGACTTAACTATCTTGAGTAATTTTGTATTGCCTGCAAACTCTGCCATCTCACTGTTTCCAGATCATTTATGAATATGTTGAATAGGATTGGTTCCAGTACAGATCCAGGTCCTTGGGGGACCCTGCTATTTACCTCTCTCCACTGTGAAAACTGACCATAGCTAACCATCTCCACTAGCTGGCAGACCACAGCCTTTTGTTACCAATATTGTACTTCTTTCTAACCAAGCACGCCTTCCAAAATTGCAAGGATATTGAGTGCCAGGCTTTGATCAACCCCCAGTCTGCAACTCTGGAGATAACCATCTAGACAAGTTATCGAGACAAACCTCATGAGCTGATTGCCTGTGACTGGCAATGCTTGCCATTCACCCAGAGATTACATAGAGACCCAGAAGTTTCATTCCAAACTTTAAATCTTGAGCAAGATTTTTAAAAATGTCTAATTATTCTGGGTGCCCAATCTGAGATACCTAGAAGACAACTGATTTTTAGAAACTGTTAAGCACCCTCCATCTGTTGGGTGGGGTGAAACAGCTGGAGTGTAGGAATACTATTGCACTCTTCAGTTTTCTCTAGGTACCAAACTGTTAGCCCTCTAGACTGTTAATAAGAGCTACTTAAACTTTTATAGAGCCTTAGCATGCTGAGGCACCTCAAGGCATTTAAACAACACCATTAACATTAAAAGTTAATCCATCCAGTTAACAACCCCATCAATCTACCTTAGCAGCTGCCTAATGAAACAGCCATTCTCTTTGATGCAGGCATTTTGATATATGTCAAGACATCTTTTCATTTTGGCACTTGACTGACAGGGAGTGTCGCTGGTAATTATAAAAGAAAATCAATAATCCAACTTCATAAACCAACTGTGGTGTAATATTTATGCAGAATTTTGAAAATGTAGGGCCTAGTTCCAGTCTCACAAACACAAGGGTGAATGAAGAGTAGATAATCTCCACTGAGCCCAATGTGTTACACTGGTGCCAAACCAGAGTGAGATCAGAATCAGACCCCTGGTGTGCTAGAGGAGTGTCAAGCATTATACTTAATATTAGGCGTGCAAATAAAAAAGCAACAGTCGCAGTAAGTCTAGCCACATCTAACCCCCTCCCCATGTACACATCAGTTCTCAGTAGCAAAATATCCAGAGATTTGTTAAAGAAGAGATGTGATGCACTAGGCTCTCTGGGATGATTTCTGCTTTCATTTATACTATTGTAAATATGGAGTAACTTCATTGACTTGGATGATTTACTCACGATTTACACCAATACCAGAGAGCAGTATTTGCCCGTCTCTCCCTTGACATCCTGAAATGATTCCAGATTTACAGAAATATGTGGATCTTACGGGTCATGTTAATAACGACTAATTCAAACAGCTGCATGCCAGATATGTATGCAGCTGTATCAACGGAAGTGTTCTTTCAGTTGATTTACTTCAAACAGCTTGGGACCAGCAAACAGGAATCTCTTGGGAAGAAAGCTGCTGGCACAGTGAAAGGACAGCCAGGATTTTCCCTTACAGACAGAGGTCTGATTTCATGGGGGCTTCAGCTCTCCTTTGAAATCGCCTTTCATTCTCTAACTTGTTATTTCCTGCTCCTCGCTATGGCAGTGGCACAGCATACTGATGAAGCAGCACTGATGTTGCAACCCCAGGCCGTTGGTTTTCGGCAGTTGCTGTTTGGCATCGCCACAGCATGTAGGGGAGGAAGGAGTAAGCGATAAAGCCCAGCCTGGCACTTATTACTCAACTCTGCATGTAAATGCATGCACACCAATGTGTTCCATTTCTATACCATCTTCCTCCCAAAGATCTCAAACCCCTTTACAGCTATTGATGACTTCACCCTCAACTTCTGATTATCCCTATTTTACAAACAAGGAAACTGAGGTCCAGAGACGTTAGGTCACTTGCCCAAAGTTGCACTGCACATCTGTAGTAGAGCCAAAAATAGATGCCAAATCTCTTTGCTCCCAGTCCTGTGCCTTAATCACCAGGCCCCTCTTCTGATCTTCCAATGAAGCTGTATCTAGTCTGCCAGAAAACAATGGAGGTTTTCAAAGTTCGCTCAGTACAAATATCCGTAGCAACAGAGGATCCAGGCCTGCACTACAGGGCCAGTTTGCCACTAGTAATGTTAGAAAAACTCCAACTCAGACCTCTGATTTCATTCAAGGGGGTTTCAGCACTACATTTAAAAAATTAGAAATAACCAGTTTTATGGTTCCGTACAGAGGCAACGTTCTCTCATCTGAGGAGTTGCGCTCTTTACTTTCAATTTGCCATGACAACAAGAACATTACGCAGCTCTACTTTCAAACTGCTGGCTTGTGCTTTTTAAATTGTCCTTCTGTCACAGCTTTTGCTAGACAGAGGTATGACATTTCTTAGTTACAAGCGAGTAGAAACCAGCAACCCACTTGTTTTCATGAAGAGGTTGCTTTTCAAAAAACTGCAATACAGTAAATATGTAATTGGCTGCAGAATTCTGCTATTGCCAAGCAGGAGTTTAGCAATTTTGGAAACCAAAAAAAAAAAAAATCACCTTTAATGAATGGTACCGTATGCATTTATAAAACCATCTTTAGTTTTTCCATGTTAAGACTAGCTTTGAGGACTCACTCAAGATGTGAGGGAAGTGCACCCTCATCTGGACAAGCTAGTAATAATGAAACATGCACCTAATTGTCACAGAGTGTTTACCCACTGGAGGAGGACTTAAACTTATACAGACAAATTAAAGTTTCTGATCAACAGAATTCCATCTGGGTATATTAACTTCTTACCCATATGCTAGTGAAACAGGAGAACAATGTAGTTGACATTTTGTGATAACAAACTACATGGGTTAGACTGTGTTAAGTCCTACTAGTGATTAAAGACCACACTTGAACAGCAGGAGTCAAAAGTGAATAGTGGTTCTGGGTGCCTCATTTTTGGGGGGCCCAACTTGAGAGACTTTAAAGGTGCTCTATTTCAAGTGGGCTTCTGAAAATCTAGACTGGAAACCCAACTTCTTGTAATTTATTTCCAATGACTTGCAAATAGGAACTCAAAACAAGATTTTCCAAGATTCTGGATAAGGCTAATGGGACAGGCACAGCAAATGAAAAAAATCAAATCAAATTTGAATAATTCATTTGGGTCAAGATCGATTTAGATCATTTTAGTATGTGGGCTGGCAAAAAAGCAAATGCCAAAATCTAGGAGCAAAAAACCAAAACAAGGAATATCTCTAAATGGGAAGTACTGAGGGCAGATCTTGGCACATTTATTAAAATAATATCTTCCAAGCTCTCATTTTAGTGTGCAATAGGAGTGAACGAGACAAGTACCATGCTGGGATTATACTGTCAAAAACACAGAAGCATGGCTTTGTAGTTCAGCAGGTAGGTCAATAAACACCTGCATGGGAAAGTTCAGTTCAGGAATGACACTGGGATTCTATGCCTTGGGAGATATGTGAAGGGAAAGGGTATAGTCTGCATAACTCCTTATTATCCATTGGTTATGAAACTGCATTGCAACTTCAAAGAAAATCTTCCCTATAAGTCACAGGGCAAATGCTGAATGGGGTAACACAGAAGGGTGCAACGTAGGAAGGAATCCCATTTTATATAAGGAGGAAGGTAACTCAGATTAAGGAACTGGGAAAAGCTTTGGCCTTCCAAATTGCTGTATTGCCTTGGGAAAGGAGTTTCTTTGTCAATGATGGAAGAACAAGCAAGCTCACAGTCAGGGAATGGTGCTTGCCATGACAAAAAGGCAGGCAGTGCAGACTCCTACAGAAAATACTAGGGCCAAATGATTGCAAGGCCAGATTTTTTGAAAGGTATTTAGGCATTGCCACACTCAGCATTGCCATGTCTAACTGATTTAAGAGCCTAAGTCGCATTTTCAAAAGGGATTTAGGCACTTAGGAATATCAGTTCCTTCAACAATCCATGGAATGTTGCTGCCCCAAGTGCAGCAGAACCAAAATACCATTAAAAATCTGGGCCTCCAGCTATAAGGAGAAGCTGGGTTTGGGATTTATTTTCATTGAGGAAAGGACTAAGAAGGTGACTCAAATAAGCTTGTAAAACCATGAAGAATATAGATGGAGAATAATAAAAAAGATTCAGTTTATGAGCTTGATTCTCCTCTGACTCCGGTTTCATTTTTGTGAGACTCCATTGTCTTCCCTGGAGTTACTCAGTTTACATCCAGGAAGCAGCACAGAACAGTGGATAAAACACCGGCCCAAGATTCAGCTCAGGACTAGATGATCATCATGGTCTTTTGTTCCTTTCTGGTCTTAAAAATTATGATTCTATGAAACCTGGGTTCTTCTATTCCCTGCTCCAGCGCTGGCCTGCTGTGACACCTTGGGCAAGTCATTTCATCTCTACATGCCTCGGTTTCTTCTTTTGTAAGATGAGGATAAATCATATTATCTCCTTTGTAAAGTGCTTTGAGATCGACATGTACAACGTGTTGGGTAAAGAACTAGGTGACAGGAGAGACAGGTCCAACAAGAGTTTAATGATCAAGCAAATGTTTGCAGATGACTGAGCAAAATGTAAAAGCCACGAACAGAGAAAGCCTTGGCAAAATGACTTGGAACCAATGGAAAACAACATGCAAACTAAATACCTCAACATCTGCATTAAAATAAAGAACATCAACCAATGTGTGAGACATGGAACTCTGATCTCTAACCGTTCACTGGCTGTGCTTGTTCTGTATAATTATAATTATTATTTGCCCCTACAGCAATAGTGCCTAGATATACAGCCCCCCCACCCCCATTCAATGATCTGTACAAACATAACAAAGAAAGGTTTCAGAGTAGCAGCCGTGTTAGTCTGTATCTGCAAAAAGAAAAAAGGAGGACTTGTGGCACCTTAGAGACTAACAAATGTATTTGAGCATAAGCTTTCGTGAGCTACAGTGAGCTGTAGCTCACGAAAGCTTACACCCAAATAAATTTGTTACTCTCCAAAGTGCCACAAGTCCTCCTTTTCTTATAACAAAGAAAGAGTCCCTTTCCCAAACAGTTTACAATCTAAACTGGAGGAACGTCAACCCAAACCACACGAAAACAAAGTTTTCTTTATGACAGGTTCCAGCTTCCACAGCTGATCATCATCACAATACATGGATGATGAAATATTAATCTCCACATCCAGGATACAAGAAATACAGGGAGTCGGTGGCTCCCTACTTTCAACAGTACAGAGATGGGCACTAAGCCAGTGTCAAAGTTGGTGATTATTTATACGTGCATGTGCGCAAGGCAGAGCGCAAACACAGTTCAATGGAAAGAAACAATCCCAGAGCGAGATGAGCACAGATATAAAGACGAGGGGGAAAGAGGTTCCCAGCCACCAAAATGTGGACTTGGGAAAGCCCCAGTGGCAACATGAATTAGATTTCCCTTCTGCTGCTTTTCTAACTACATACAAATCATAATATCCTTGCTCTGCTCAGTTCAATACAGGAAGTAAAAAACCAGATCTAGATTAGCACAGAGTTGAAGAAAATGAAATTGAATTGTATGGAAAGAGCAACATTAACACACGAGCTTCACTAGAGAAAACAACAGTTTGTCTTCATGTAAAAAATTAGCTTTTAGTTCTACCAGAAAAGCAAAGAGGAAAAGACAAACATCTCAATGGTCCCTCTTTTGATCAGTGGAGATTTTAAGCAAATTGTGACTTTGGGTGAGGGACAGTATATGTTGGACATTATGGCACGGTATATACAACATCTGCCACCCATCAGTTACAGCTATGATACTTTACATGGAGGCAGTGTTGTCTAATGGATAAAGCACTGGACTGGGACTCAGAACAACTGGTTATTCTATAACTTTCCACTATGGGATTTCTTGCATTTGCTACTTGTTGCTTTCTGAATTAGGATCCTGAGAACTAGGTAGATCATTGGTATCATCGGATTTAGCAATTCTTGCATTCCACTGGATGTTTGATATTGACACCTTCCAACCCCCAACTTTCAAAAACTGTAGCTTGTTTCTAAATAGCCTTTCTCCTGGGTACTTTCTCCCTAGAGAAGAAATTGTTTGGAAAGTTCAAGTGGGTTGGAGAAACCATTTTTGGAGCTATGACACTTTGGAAAGTTATTTTGAAAATCATTCTAACTTTTTTTTTGGTGGCGGGGGAGGTCTGCCCAGTTAAAAAAATGACTAACA
The DNA here is from genome assembly GCF_009764565.3 of Dermochelys coriacea. Lineage (NCBI taxonomy): Eukaryota > Metazoa > Chordata > Testudines > Dermochelyidae > Dermochelys > Dermochelys coriacea. The sequence goes on from NC_050085.1 coordinate 10,047,881, forward strand.
AAGGACAAAAAGCCTCTACCCCATCATTGTGCGCAGTTTTAAAGTGCCATAAGAGTGGCTTACTTGACATTCAGCAAAGCTGTACAAGCTTGTTCATCTCGCCTTGTCACAGTCTCTCTTTTATTCTATTGTGCCATAAAACATGTGAGATTACACCGACTGGTTGCTTTATTGTGGGGCCATAAGGCAGGATTGAAACAAGAATAGCATTGTATGTCTGAAAGGCAAAACAAGTTTCCAGAGTGGAAATGCAGCTCCCCAACTAAGCATAAACACATGGAGCAATAGAATGTAAATCTACCTCCCTTCCATGAATGATTATGTAATTGACAAATATTTCTTGCTGGACTGAAAAGAAGGAATCTGGTTGTTTTAGGAGCTTACCACTAATATCTAAAAAGAATGGATCTCACTATTATATTTTTCCCCCGGGAAAAAAATAACATCCATGCATAACAAAAACAAAAACAAAAACACCACACGACAACTCCATCAGTGCTCATGGGAAAATTGAACCAAAATTGTTGCGAAAGCTAAAGGTGACCATCTTGGATCACCTGATAACATATTGCTTTCTCAGTTGGATTATACTACCTTTTGGATTATACTTCTCTTTTCCTTTCCTAAGTGCAAGGAAATATCACAGTATTTTGAAAGCAAATGATGACAAATTTTTATTCTGTTTACAATATTGCTAACTCTCATGATTGTATTGCAAGTCTCGTGATATTTGGGGTTTGTCTGGAAGCCCCAGCTCCTAGAGATATAGAATGATCTGAGAATCTCAGCTTCCTTTTTAAAAAAAAAAAAATGACCTCCCAGCAGCAAGGTACTTCAGCTATGAATTTGACCATGCTGGGCTTTGGATGTGAGACTGTACGTGCCAACAATAGCAACTATAAAATGACAGCGGGTCAGAGGGCTGGAGCCAGGCCCTTCCGTATGAAATTAAAGAGGAGTTCACTAGTAATGCATTTCTTTAGTGAATTTTTTGGTAGTGATGAAAGGCACTGGACTGATAGCTTTAGAAAGGCACACTCCTAGCAGGTGAGAGAAGCTCAATCTCCATGCCCCATTCAAGTATAGCCTAGTGAACAGAGCACTGGACTGGGGCTCAGGAGATCTGGAGTCCATTCCCAGCTCTGCCATGGATCTGCTGGGTCAGCTTTGTCAAGTCACTTCACCTTTCAGTGTCCCCATATGTAAAATAAGTATAATGATACTGACCGTAGTAAAGTGCGTTGAGATCTGCTAATGAAAAGTGCTATATTGCAGCTTTCTTGATAAGACTGATAATGTGGGATCCAAACTGTGATGGTGGTTGGTGACATGGACCCCAGTTCCTTGGGACCAGGACTGAAACCAGGGACTCATTTCCATAGGACAACAGCTGACATGACTTTGGGTCACTACTAACCTGAGCTGCAGTGACCTATAGGTGAAAGGCTTTTGTAGCGCATTAGCAGACTGTACCATTATGGCAGCATCTGAAAGACTGCAGCTATTTCCTAATCTAAATACAGAGGAACAAAGGTGGTAACTGTGGATAAATATTGGCTTTTTTGTAGCAACCACTACAGTTCTAACCTGCAAAGTTATCCACAAAAATATTGCTTTCATAATAAGTCCTAACCAAAACCCATTAAAAATAACTCACTGCTGCTTAGATTAATGCAGGCGAAATCTAATTTAATTTATTTATTTATTTAGACAAAAGTGGCTGTTCCACATTAATCCTGGATACTGGTTTTAATAGGTATATATATTGGTACTACAAGAATACAGAACAGATTGAAATCTGTGAGATGTGTAAGGCACAGAGGAAAAAACAGCTACAATCAAGAAATAACTTGAACATCTAATTGCACTGCCTGGATCCAAACCACCTCTATTCTACACAGGCCATTCTCTTGAATCCCCACTAGCATTTTAGCCGTGCCTTTAAACAATTAGTCACCTAGACTCTTGCCAAGGAGGCAATAGTACAGGATATCAGATAGTTATTTCTACAGGGAAACCAAAATCAGTGACATTCCCTCCTTATCTTCTCTTTTCATTGTCTCCAAGGGGCTGGGCCTGTGAACTTTTAACTAGGGTAAGCATGGGGCTGGGATCCAAGAACTCCCAAATGCTAATCCAGATTTTGATATGGAATATTCATGGGCAACTCGCATCATTTCTGACTTTGTTTCCTCTTCTCTCTGAACAGTGACTATAATATTTAACTGCTTACCTCGGAGGGGGTTGTGAGTATGAATGTTAATTTATCTTTGTAAAACACTTCAAAGATGAAAAATGCCTGAAGTACAGACTGCCTGAATACTATCACTATTAATTGATAAAGGGATAATAGGTTCCCAAAGCATATAAATGTTTTCCCTCCCCCTTTATTGTATACATTATTTTTCACTCTAGTTTGTGGTATGATTTGATACCTATATGACTACACACACTGTTGCAATCAGTAGCTTCAAGAACCTTGCACACCTTCACTGCCTTCTGTTTTAGAAGTTCCACAAATCGTTGCAAACATTTCTGAGAAGAGCTGGACTCAGGAGAACATAAGAACAACTTTTTTGACCCTATTAATTTATGAACAGTGCTACTTATTCTTATTTAAGTAGAGAATGCTTTTGGTGGGAACTGTACATGTATTCACATCTCCCTCTTTTATATAGCACTCTGGTAACACTTCCAACACCTACACAAGGCAAGAAAAAAGATTGCTTTGAACTCTGCTTTTGCTGAATCAGCTTTGTTTCTTGTCATACAGGAGAAACAATTCTCCTGGCATCAGAATATGTTCAGAACAAATGGCTCCACACTGTTACACAATGGCATTTTGTTACCTGTAAAAGCTACTCATTTTCCTGGATATAGTTCCATTATGAATGTTATCCCTTAAATAATGTGCATAGACTAATAGCTAGGATAGGTAGAACTAAAGCAAGTGCCTCAGCTCTAAGCTATCTTCTCTTGTTTTGATTCTGCAGCTGTATCAGCTGAAATTCTTTCGAGAGGGTTTGAGCAAGGTCTATGAATCATTTAAGCCTTTAGGGTTTTAAATGGAACTTAAGTGTTGCACAGGGCTCTTAACTCTGCACAGAGATGACTTTTGCCCATCATGCATACGACTCTTTCCTTTTTAGAAACTTCTACAATGCTTGGGCCTCGCTCAACTGGCCCAAGTATCATAGAAGTTCAACTGGAATTTTCTGGCTTTTTTTCCTTCGAGGCTTGCAGTTGTTTCTAAAGGTGTTTTCTTTAATGATGTAAATGAGAGTCTATATGCATACAATTTTGGGGTCATGCTTTAAGCCCTGAAAGAGCTAACATCCTGTACATTGCCATATCAAGGTGAATGAACCACATTAGACTAAAGACTTTCTCTGGAAAAGGAGAGGATCTCAAGCTGTTAACACATCATTATGTTTCTGTTCATTAGCTTCTGCGGAAGCTAACAAATATGTTTTTAATGATGGCTAAAAAAACCACCCCCAAAGCTCTATTCTGCATCTTTAAGGACTCTTTCTTTTCACCTTACTGCTGTGGTAATAAGGTGCAGAAATCTTGTCCTGGAGCTACAAGTTCTTATTGCCCATTACGATTTAATGGGAATATCTTCTTGGGAGTGTAGTAGCAGCAAGTAAAACAAATCATTTGTTATCAGGCAGAGCAAACCATTGTAGCATGCTTAGCAAATTGCAGAATCTGTTCCCTCAAAAGTATCCATCTGATGCCATTTAAAGAATACACCCAATATAGAAACACTGAGGACTTTTTTGGTGAGGACTTTTCTAAGAACTCAGGCCTGGCCTAAACGGGTGTGATTTTTCACCAATATAGTTGTGTTGGTAAAAGCCCTTGTGTAGACACAGTTATACCAGTCTCAGCACTTTTATACAGGTATAACTTTATCAACATTTGGAGAGCAGGACCAGTCTTAGGGGTGGGTGATCAGGGTGGCTGCCCTGGGCACCAAATCAATATCTGGGGAAGGCACCACATTGCTTTGCTGTTTAGATTTGATTTTGGAGTGGGGGCGCGCTTGGCTGCTCAGGGGACACTGAAAACTTTTTTTGCCTCAGGTGGCAGACCATTGCTTCAGGGGGGAGAGGTGTGTCCTGCTTTAACTCTAGCAAAAGTTAAGTGTAGACAAGGCCTACAGGCTAGAATCTGGCACATTTATTGCCACTGAGTGAAATTCACCCTCTGCAGAAAGCCAGCAGAAGGTGCATTACATACTACTAAAGTTTCAAAAAACAAATTTCACTAGTATCTGCATGGTGCATGGGTCTTGTGCTGGCTCTCTGCACATGGATTAGTTTCATCCACTGAGTTACATGTTCACTTCCTGGCACCTTACACCATGAGTAGCTGCCTTGACTTTAGTGGAATTTATCCTGGATTTACAGCATTGTGACAAAGCAGCATGTGGCTCTTGCTGGCATCTAAGAGCAATCTATATTGTTATGGAGAAAAAATAATCCCTAATAACGTTTGTTTCTTCTGCATTAGTTTTCAAAATGAACAGACATTTGAAAGAAGAGCCCCTTGGAAGATTGAAGCAATCCTATGGTTCACTGATTAGAAATAAATCTTTTGCTACAGTTTAAGGAGTTTTTGTAATGCAGAGCCAGACTCAACCAGGAGTGGCTTGTGTCAGCATGATCTAGTCCATGGAAGATATATGGTAGTGCAAAGTCAGACTCAGTCTGGAATGACATACTGCCTTTGTCTGATTCTGCTTATGTTTCAAAATGCTATAAAATGGGGAAGCACCATTTTCAGTTGGGTCAGTATGTCCCAGTGGGGGGAATTATTTGATTTGCACACTCCAACATGAGGCCTGACCCAGCAAAATGCATATGCTTAAGTCCATCTCTGTTCAGCAAAGCATTTAAAGCACAGGTTTAAGCGATTCGCTGTACTGGGCTCTGGATGGTGATAAATGAGTCATTAGTAAGAAAATGATCCAAACTGGGTCAACAGCTGAGCAAGCAATTCGCACTCTCGATTGGAAGTGGAAAACTTCAGCTTCTGAGTCATAGCAAGAAAGAGATGGCTCAGCATAAGTGAACCCCAAAAAACAAAATCAAGGTATTTGGGGAATGATTTTCAGAGGGGCTGAGCATTGGCAGCTATCACTGACTTCCAATGGAGCTTGGTGCGCTCAGCAACTCGGAAAACCAGGCCATTAATAGTTTGAATTAATTCAACAAAAACAAGGATTAATTGGCTCCATCCTCTGTCTCGAGAGTGTAATCATGGTGTAATCAGCTGCAGTAGTTTAACTGGACAATACATAATGAAATATGGTGGGGGAGGTTGGCAGACACTTTCCTGTGAACCCAGTGCTCTTTAAAATAAGAAAATGCAAACTTGGCATTTTAGAATGAGGGCAAGGGCTGTTCTCATCTGCACAGCACCTCGCACATTGTGAGCACTGATGGGAGCAAATAATAGAACAAAGCATAATGCAGACAGGCCCTGTGCAAGTTTAATCACTAGACAGTTATTTACACTATCTAAATTATTATAACAAAAGAAAAAAAGGGGACTTTCATTGGAACTTGTGATGTTGCACCCCATAAGGCTTTATGGAAATATGTTTATGAATGTATATATGACATAACTGGAATATGTTTTGTGTTACATATGCCATGTAACATATCTCTGTAAAGGTTATGATCTACTGAATCTAGTCATCCTATTTATATGTATGTATCATTTTTGTATTCAAAGTTATGAATATTGGCAGCATACTGGTTTGATTTTAAATAGCCTTAGTAAGGCATTTGTGCAGCTTCTTTAGAAAGGAATTTGCAAGTTAAGTGCCCAATCAAGAAACACTTAACAGACAATGGCTCTTGGAAGGCTCCAATCCACATAAGATGTCTACTTGAGGACATTCAAGCTAGCATGTGAACCATGGCTGCTACCTGTAAGTTCTGAGACATACTTGGACATATAACTTACCCATGTGACTCCAAAACTCCATCTTGTAGCTGGGATTCTATACAGGGGGAGGGAGGGGTGTCCACCCACAAGAGAAAGTCTATTTAAACCCCTGGGAGACCCCTCCATTTTGTCTTCAGCTCGCTTAAGAGATAGCCTTTCCATCCCCAAGGATACCTGAAAGAAACTGGAACAAAGGACAGTAACTACAGAGGGTCTGAGTGATTGCTGGACCAGACTAGAAGGAGACTAGTCTGTAAAAGGAAGCTTCCTGGAACACCTCTGAGGGTGAAGTTTTATCTGTATTCAGTTTTCTTACTGTATTAGGCATAGACTTGCGTGGTCTATTTTATTTTGCTTGGTAATTCACTTTGTTCAGTCTGTTACTACTTGGAACCACTTAAATCCTACTTTCTGTATTTAATAAAATCACTTTTTACTTATTATTTAACCTGGAGTACATATTAATACGGGGGGGGGGGCAGGCAAACAGCTGTGCATATCTCTCTATCAGTGTTATAGAGGGAGAACAATTTATGAGTTTACCCTGTATAAACTTTATACAGGGTAAAACGGATTTATTTGGGGTTTGGACCCCACTAGGAGTTGGGCATCTGAGTGTTAAAGACAGGAACACTTCTTAAGCTGCTTTCAGTTAGGCTTGCAGTTTGTGGGACATGGTTCAGACCTGGGTCTGTGTTTGTGGCCAGCAAGTGTGTCTGGCACAACCAGGCAGGGCTCTGGAGTCCCAAGCTGGCAGGGAAAGCAGGGGCAGAAATAGTCTTGGCACATCAGTTGGCAGCCCCAAGGCGGTATCTGTGATCCAAACCGTCACAGAACTGAAAGAAGCAAATTTAAAAGTGATAAAAGGAAATGGTTTTTTACATAATCCATGATTTGCCTTTGGAACTCATTTCCACAAGTTATTACCAAGGCCAAGAGTTTAGCAGAAGTCAGAGGAGGACTGGACATTTCTATGGGTAACAAGGATATGCAGAATAATTTTTTTTTAAATCAGGAGTTTTGAAAGAGCTATAATTTCTTATGCATCAGATCAGAAGCCATCATTGGGGATCTGGAAGAAACTTTCTCTGGGGCAGGTTATTCCACACTGCCTACAACATGACAGGATGTATTGCACCTATCTCTGGATACTGGAAACTGGAGTAGATGGACCATTGCTCTGATCTAATTTGGAAATATCTATGTCCATTAACCCACTTCTATCAAAATCATCGGTTCAAAAATGACTGACTGAAAAAGTATATTAAAATTCACACTCTGTCACTATTAAATGCTTGCCCCAGCAAACCATGGTTTGTTTTTCTTTCAAAATTATCATCCAGCAACACATAACTCAAGCAGGATTTTGATATCTTAGGTTAGGTGTCAGTGCATTTGATGGGTGAGGGGCTTTTGTTGGCTTTGCATGAAGCATAGATTCCTTTATTGAAAGCTGCTTCTGACTTTAAAAGAGTAAAGCTTTAAAAAGAGCATGGTTGTGGATCCATGGAAGCAAGCAATGTTGTTACAGTAACCTATGGGAAAATAAAACAGAAAGTTAACTGCAGAGTCAGGGCCTTTCATCCCTCTCCTCCTCTGATTGGATGTGAGGATGACACAGATTCAGAGGGAGAAATTAATTATATGGTTAACCTAGCTTTATTTAAACTGACCATTCCTTTCTGTTGAGAAGGAGCAAACAATGAGAAGTACCCTCCGCTTTCTTGAAAAAAAAAATGTCTGTCTTCCCTCAGCAACTCCTACACATTGCTTTTCATGTACCTCAAGTGTCTGGGTATTTTTTGTTCATTTGTTTGATGGGGGAAAATAAATAGGAGATGAAAAGGGAGAGGGAACCACCCTGCTGGCTGAAAATCTAAGAATGTGGCTTTTCCCCACTCCCCCATAGTTGTCTTGCATCAAAGATCAAAAATAAAGAGAAAGCAATCACAAAGCCATTAAGCAAGCTGCAATTGACTTAGCTGAAAATAGATTGTGATGGCTTCTGTATGTAGTCTAAAGGTTTTAGTATTTTCAGTAAATCAATTTCCTAGTAGATAGGTCAATTCTTTTATAGTTGAATTAAAAAACTGCCACTGCCCCGCGGTACTGGGGAGGGCAAAAAAAACAAACCCCACTGAGTCAGATTCTCCTCTCACTTACACTGGTGTAAATCAGGAGTAACTCTACGCTAACCAATGAGGTCATACAGGTGAATAATGGGATGAGAATGAGCCCAAATGTCTTCATCAAGTATGTCCTGCCAAAATGATTACTTCTTAAAAACCTTCAATAAATCATCAATAAACAAACTTGCCAATGAAGCGTGGCTTCAATCTGAGCCATTTTACAATCTGATGTTGACTGTAGGATGGGTCTTCAGTTTTTCCTGCCTTTGATGAGTTTAAGTAAGTCTGTTCGAAGCAGTGGTGCAAGTAAGGCGATATGGTCCAGTATGCCATACCAGTAAGGTATTTATAGCTGGTATGCCGTACTGGAAAGACAGAACAAGAGGCCACCAGGCGGCCCCACGCTGGCAGCTCCTCCAGCATGGCTGTACTGCTCCCAGCCCTTCCACACAGCTGTGTCTAGCATCTCCTGTCTGGGGTCTGTAGGCCATCCCGCCGGAGGACAGGGCTGGGGGTGGGGCTAGGGGTGGTACAGCTGCACCAGAGGAGCTGCTGGCATGAGGTTTCCTGGCAGCCCCACGTTCTGTTCCTTTCACCGTTGCTGTTCCGGAGACCCCTGCGATTCAGAAGTCTCCAGCTCAGTGGAAGGAGGACAGAGCCGCCCCTACCCCCCAGGTAACACGGGATGGATCATGAGGCAGGAAGGGGGAAAGCGCGGGGGCCTGGGCTAGGGCGGGGTGGGGTCAGATGAGGTGTCCAGTGGTGAGGACCCATGCTCACCCTGCCCACTTTATGTGGTGCAGCGTACCAGTAAGAAATGAATTCTACTTGCACCATTGGTTTTAGGCCAGATCTACATACAAACTTATATCAGTGTAACTACATTGCTCAGGGGTGTGAAAAATCCACCCCCCTGAGCGATGCGGTTAGACTGACCTAACCCCTGGTGTAGACAGCGCTACATTGATGGGAGGGCTTCTCCCATTGACATGGCTACCGCCTCTTGTGATTAACTACACCAAAAGGAGAAGCTCTCCTGTTGGCATAGTAGCGTCTTCGCTGAAGTGCTACAGCAGCACAGTTGCTTGGTGCAGCTGCGCCAATGCAGTGTTTTAAGACTTAGACTACTGCTTTCATACTTGAGTGAAAGCTCAACACGAGTCCTACTGACTCCAATGGGATTTGGATCAGGACCTGAATCTAGTCATAATATATTGTTCTAGCTAGATACACACTAATTATTATTTTTACTGAACCATAGGTAATCCTGGTGTTTTCAGACATACTATGCAACATATTTATAAAGATGCCCATATATGACAATATCCACATGATTTATTGAGTTAAGTTAAACCTCATTGAATTAATGTAAGTATTTTAGTTCATTGTATTAATAATGCAAATATTTACGTACTCTTGAGGGATTTATGTATTCCATGGGAGAGAGGGCCCACAGCCTTACAGGAACTCAGAAAAGGGTGGTGGTGATTAGGCAAATTAATTCAGCTTGTAACAGCTCCAGAGAGCTACTATCAACTGGAGAAAGGCTCGCATACAATGTTTCAAACTGGACCAACAGACAAAGAAAGGATTTTTGATTAAATAGCCTGAATTTGATCTGACTAGGGGCTTGCTTTCTGATACAGCAAACAGGCAGGACATCTGGTCCAATGTGGCCCCCAATCCTGAGGAAAGGGTTGGCAGGACTTTAGCCTACTAAGGCCCCATAAGACTGAGAAAGTGAAGTCTGAGCAAAAGCTCTTATGGACTGGTAACTATAGGGAAAAAGACTGGGTGGGTTTTGATAGACTGATCATCAACCAAAACCCTTGTTCGAATTAAGGGTGATCTCTGGTAAGCTTATTAGCAGGTGTGTAAATTCTTTTATTGTTTTTAATGTTTTATCTGTAATGCTTTTACCTTAAAAATGAATGTGCTTGCTTAGGAGGAGCTGCATGGTAACTTATAACTGGTGGCAATCACACTGTTTACAGTCTCTGAGGAGAGAAGCAAAGTAAGTTTGTTTAGGTAGCCTGTCATTTGCTAGGGATATCACGGTGTAGGCAGGGAGCTGCGCAGACTGGAAATACCCATTAGGAAGGAGAGAGACATGCATCTCCACCCAAGAGATGTGACGGATGAGGAGCCAGGAGCCTAGAGAGGGTGTCCTTGCTGGACCAAAGAGGGGGAATACAGGTGCAGTTGCCCTGAACTGGGACACATACTAGTTATTATTTTTACACCACCATAGATATGCCTGAAGGAAAGGAGTACTTGTGGCACCTTAGAGACTAACAAATTTATTAGAGCATAAGCTTTCATGAGCTACAGCTCACTTCATCCGATGAAGTGAGCTGTAACTCACAAAAGCTTATGCTCTAATAAATTTGTTAGTCTCTAAGGTGCCACAAGTACTCCTTTTCTTTTTGCGAATACAGACTAACACGGCTGCTACTCTGAAACCTATAGATATGCCTGGTGTTTTACAGACATGCTATTAAACATGTTTATAAAGGTGCCCTAAATCCTTTACAGACATGCTATTAAACATGTTTATAAAGGTGCCCTAAATCCTTTACAGACATGCTATTAAACATGTTTATAAAGGTGCCCTAAATCCTTTCTATTTTCTAAATGAAAGTTTCTCAGCTGGTGGATCATGATCCCCCAGGGTTAATTAAAGGCAATTAAGCATGAGGGAGTGAGGTGTTGAAAATTTTATCACACTCTCCACACACCCTTAACCCTCAAGGTCAAGTATCCTCTGTCAACCTCTCAAAACACACAGAAATAAATTACAAAGGCTTATCATTGTTACCATGAATACATTTTTAGTAAGTATAACAGGGTTGTGAAAACTTTGGACTTTGAATAAGGGGTCAACAACCTGAAAAAGTTGAGAAACAGTGCCCTACATGACTATGTGGATAAGCCTAGACCATACCACTCAATCTGCCGAAGGCCAGATGTGGAAATCCATGTGTGGCAAAGACCCAAAATGAGGGATGTGCACAAATTATTCATGCAGGAAAATTAAAATACAATGGGAACCATTCCCTTGGTGTAGATGACGTTCTATTGCCTCAGTTTCATGATTCTTGTCAATAATAAAACAGAGAGGATATTGAATTTGTGTGGACTATGGGAAACTTGGGACAGAAATGAATTACATCTCTTGAAATGAAGTAAAGCTGAGAGGCACAATCTAAAATTAGATTCAGTTTGGTCAAACTAAACTATATTGAAGGTAATTTTGAAGTTGTTGCTATCTGTTATTTGAACTGAATACTTGATCAAACATTAGTCACCATTTTTCCAAAAGCAGCTTTCTGGAGAGAATTCAGGACTAGCTTCCATGGGGAAGTTATACCATTATAAGGTAGGGTGTGAATTTAAAATGCTACCGTTATACTGGTATAACTCGCCACCTGGACATTCTTGTTTGGGAGGAAGAGTGCCTTTTTGTGACTTAGCTTATATTGCTTTGGAAGTGGTTTAAGCTAAACTGGAAAAATACACTCCTATTCCAGAAGAAGTGTGTTGGCATGGGGAGATATACTGGTATAACAATAGCATTTTAATGATCCTGTTATAACCATACTTATTTAACTTCAGGTATAGACAGCCCTCCAAGAGGCACCTATTTGATAATAGTAGGCTCTTGTACATTGAAAAAGATGAATAGACTTGAAAAAACATAAGATATTAGTGGGGTGTGTGATACTGGCAGCTTAGGTGTAAGCTCTTGCCCAGGCTTTGGGGCTCAGCCAAGCACTGACAAATTCATTTCTGGAAACCAGTCTGTTTCACCTGTGTGTTATTATGGTTAAGATGGGTATTGGCCTTATAACAATGTATTTAGTGTTCAGACTTTATGAAATGCTTGTAAGTTGCTGCATGCATTCATCTTACTTACAATATCTTTATCACATGCTATAATATTTAAGGTTTTGCTTTGTAACTAAAAAACGTTTGCTCTGAAACGGTGAACCCAGTGAGGAGGGGTCGTCTCCTGTCCATCAAGAACTAAATGGGCTATTGTAGGACTTTATAATACAAAGACTTTGTTAATTGCCCCTTACACCCATAGAGAGGCTCTAGCAAAAGGCCTTGTCCCATCATTTTGAATTCTGGAAGAAGGAAATAAAACCAGCTGACAAGAAAATTTTACATCTCTTTTGCTGTTTGTACTCTCGCTGGGCTGGAGCTACGAAACAGAAACAATGGACTGGAATTCATTTGTGTATATATGCTTGCCTGCTTTAACCTTCTAATAACACTCATTTTCTTAGTAAATAAATCCTTAGATAGTTTACTACAGGCTGGCTACAAGAGTTGTCTTTGGTGTGAGATCCAAGATGCAAATTGGCCTGGGGTAAGTGACTGGATCTTTGGGACTGGGAGTAACTTGAATATTTTGTGATCTTTGGTAACCATCTATCACTAAGACTCGATGCTTGGGTGGCAAAATAGACTGGAATGCCCAAGGGAACTGTCTGTGACTCCATGGTAAGACAGTTATAGTGCTTTAGGCATTTACACTTGTTACTGGGTTGATGAAATCTAATTATAGAACATATCACCAGTTTGGGGTCTCTACCCTGCTTTTTGACAGTCTGTCCCAGGGTTGACACTCTCAGTCATGAGCCACTCCAGATATAGCAGATAGAACCCAAGAGTCCTGATTCCCAGCCCGATGCTGTAATCACTGACAAAGGGAGTAGTTTGCACATAGCATGTGTGACTTAATATCTGATCTGCTTAACCACAGCAAATATGAAATGAGTATATATATGCACCTTTTACTTCTGACCACCCACACCAACAACCATAGGCACCGGCTTCATGAAGGCTCTGGGGCTGGAGCACCCACAGAAAAAAAAAAAAAAGGGTGCTCAGGACCCACTGGCAGCCCCATTGATCAGCTCCTCCCCTTCCCTCCCAGCACCTCCTGCCCACCACAGATCAGCTGTTCCGTAGTATGCAGGAGGCTATGGGGGGAGAGGGAGAGAGAGGAGCAGGGCGGGAAGAGGTGGGACTGGGTGGAGCGGGGGTGAGAAAATGCAGGGTGGGGACAGGGCAGGAAGAGGCAAGATGTGGGGGTGGGGCCTTGGGGGAAGGGGTGGATTGGGGACAGGTTTGGGGCAAAACAGGGGTTGAGTAACTCGGGCGAAATGAAGAAGCTGGTGCCTGTGCCAACAACTTGAATTAGAATTAAAACCTTTGTCATTTTGTGTTTGGTTTGCTAATCTTCAGCATGTTAGCGAAATTAAAAAGGCTATATTGCTCATGTGTCTAAGTACACGTACAGCTTGATACAAAGGAAAGCAGGTTCTACGGGTTTTTTCTCTCTCCTTTTAAGTTATTTATACAGCACTCCGACTAGTGCTTGTGAAGATGTTTATATGTGAGTCAGTGGTAGATTGAAGATGTTTCTGGGGTCACAGTCTGTCAGATTCTCCTTCTGCAGAAGATGATCTTGCCCTTTGGATTGATATATTTGGAACAGTGTCTTCTGCCTCCCTGCCACTTGGAAAGTAGAATTAATTTACTGGAAGGTAAGATGTGCTGCTAGCTACAGGTAGTGCCGCTTCCTTCCTTCTCGCTGTTGTTTTTTCTTCTCATATTGATTTGGTGTGCCCTCGTATGCCGCTGGCCCCTCAGAAAAAAAAGTCACACAAATTCTCAGGAACCCTTTAAGCATAAATTAGAGCCATGAACAGTTATGAAACTCACAGCAGAAGGTGATGCTGTGGAATTCAGAACTGTATGACCGACTTCCTTAAGAAGCTGCACACCAACACCGGGCATGCTAATTAGGGATGGGTACTGTTGTAATAATCAGGGCCTATCAGACCTACTTTAATTGTTAGCCTAACTGGTGTAACATGGGTAAAAGTTCATGAATTGTCACAATGATCTGATATATAAAATGGTTTAAGAAAAGATGTGAGAAGGAGACAGTCTCAATTAATTTAAAGAGAAAGGAGCTGCTGAAACCACTCCGGGCCTGTGTGAAGATTATGACTGGTAAACCAGAGGGGTAGAAGATTGAAAATCAATGAAACAAAATTGGTGTGTCAGCAATTAGGCATAATTGCTGGACAAAATAATGAGAGAATGGACTATTCCGCCCATCACCTTTTTGGGGCCCTTAAAGGAAAAGACTTTGGGGGAAGAAAAAGGTGAACATTTTACCATCACCACAGTTGTGGCAGAAGGATTATTGCCATGATGCCAGACCTTGATGTTCCCATGGGGACATGGTCATCATCACTGCACCAGCAAGGACCTCAACCTGATACATGTAAGATCCTGCTCTCTCTGCCCACCGTCATGTGCTCCTTTCTGTCCCTGCACTCTCCATCCTCTTCCTGTCCTATTTCTCTCTCAGCTTTTCACTTGATCCTGAAATTAGCTGTACTGCTTGGCACCAGCACGGTGAGAGGAGACAGCCCATCCAGCTCTGAGGAGAAGGACCAGTGACAGAGAAGGACCTGACCAGACCAACTAGATGATGTCCCTGACTAGGGAAGGTGAGCCGGTGTCTAAAGCAACAGCTGCCATGACCAGCCTGCCAAACCAAAGCATCCATTCATGACTGACCAGCCATGCTGTGTCCTGAGAACATCTACAAAAAACATATTTCCCTCGTCTTTACTATTCTGTCTCTTCTGTGTCTGTCTTTTTGGCCTAAAGAAGGGAAGTGACTATCCTTCCTAACTCAGAACTGAACAACAGAATTAACCCCTTTCTTCCCCGCCAAAAAGGGCTGTTTGACTGACTCAGACTTTAACCAATATTCACTGTCTCCAAAAAGGAACTTTGATAGGTTTTTATTGTGTTTTGCATAATTAATCAATTTTTATTTCAATGCTTGTCAAGGTTCCTTCCCCACTCTGAACTCTAGGGTACAAATGTGGGGACCTGCATGAAAACCTCCTAAGCTTACTTTTACCAGCTTAGGTTAAAACTTCCCCAAGGTACAAACTATTTTACCTTTTGCCCTTGGACTTTATTGCTGCCACCACTAAGCATCAAACAAATATATAACGGGGAAAGAGCCCGCTTGGAAACGTCTTTCCTCCCCAAATCCTCCCCAAACCCTACACCCCTTTCCTGGGGGAGGCTTGATAAAAATCCTTACCAATTTGCATAGGTGAACACAGACCCAAACCCTTGGATCTTAAGAACAATGAAAAAGCAATCAGGTTCTTAAAAGAAGAATTTTAATTGAAGAAAAAAAGTAAAAGAATCACCTCTGTAAAATCAGGATGGTAAATACCTTACAGGGTAATCAGATTCAAAACATAGAGAATCCCTCTAGGCAAAACCTTAAGTTACAAAAAGACACAAAAACAGGAATATACATTCCATTCAGCACCGCTTATTTTATCAGCCATTTAAACAAACCAGAATCTAATGAATATCTAGCTAGATTACTTACTAAGTTCTAAGACACCATTCCTTTTCTGTTCCCGGCAAAAGCATCACACAGACAGAGAGAGCCTTTGTTTCTCCCCCACCTCCAGCTTTGAAAGTATCTTGTCTCCTCATTGGTCATTTTGGTCAGGTGCCAGCAAGGTTATCCTAGCTTCTTAACCCTTTACAGGTGAAAGGGTTTTTCCTCTGACCAGGAGGGATTTTAAAGGTGTTTATCCTTCCCTTTATATTTATGACAATGCTTTTTACCTTGTTTGGATTCTTTTCCTTTTGTGTGTTTCAATCAATAAATTTCAAACCTTTGGCATAAATTTTATAGTGTGTTTGGCATCGTACTAAGCCAGTTGAGATCTCTGCAGACCAAACCTCAAACCTTGTTTAATAGTGTTTAATGTTGAATAGTTTCAGGGTCATGGGAAACATCTTTGACTCTCTGGGCCCTTTATTCCATCTAAATTAATACAACAGTACAAGTGAAGAATTCCTACACTTAGAGGGCATTTGGATCTGGTGCTCTGGCTCAGGTTCATCTGAGAGAGATGAGCTATTAAATTCAGACACAGCTCTTCCCAAGTTCAAGGGATCTGGATTCAATATTCCAGGCCTAGTGCAGGTTTGGGAACCCCATTTTAAAGACAAAGTGAAGTGAGTTCAGAGAACAAGAAGTGCCTAAGCAGATGCGCTGACAATGGCAGCTACACACTCCTTTTGCAGATCACACCTGTTCCTAGCAGGGATAACCTATATAGAGGCTGTAAATAAATCTGTTGAGAGTTAAGATTTGTGAACATATTAATTGCTGCTTCTGTGATAATGATATGCACCCTTGTTGATGGCATTTATGCAGAGATTCTGAATTTGGCCCTTCCTTTGAATATAATGTACATATGTATACATGGAAACTTAGTGTGCAGCAAGATAGCGAACTGCAGATTCACACTGGCATGCTGCGCACTAAGTCTCCATGTAGACAAGCCCTTCGTTTCCTTGAGAACCTGATTTTAATTTTCCTTAATGTCTATTTGTGGTGGTTTATCTGATGTCTAATTGCCTTGCTGACACACTGCTTTTGGACACACAATTTAGAAAGTTCTTCTCAATGCTCTGATCCTTACATCAAGTTTATCCTTTTTGGTGATTTCTTTCTCCCATGAACCATGCTAGTTCCATCATTTTGATGGCCTCCTACACTATCTAATATTTCATTTAAAAAGCAGCTACTTTAATTAGCTTCCCAAATGCCTACTCTTTAAAAATGAGAACAACCAGATGCCCAGGACTTTCTTTGAAAACCGCATACCCAAAGCCTTACACTTCTTTATAGTTTCATTGTATTCCCCACGCCCCTAACAGTGGCTTTCATTTCTATGGTAGGGGTTCAGTTGCAATGTAATGTACTACGCATGAGGTCTCGATAGAGCATTAAAATGCAATAATTCCATAGCCTTTGATTTATGATCCATTCCTTAGAGCAAAGCATCATGCATTTTATTTGTCGTCTTCTCCCCTACAGCTATTCATTTGGCTGGAAGATTAGAGTACAGAAAAATTATCCATGCTTACCTGAAAATTTCCTCTCTTCAAGTAACAGAGTTCATGGGTGCTAACACTGGATCCCTGGCCAGCTAGAAGCAGTGGGATCAGGAGCAGGCACTGGCAACTGCCTGTACTCTTCCTTCCCACTAGATCTGATCAATTCCACAGCTAAAGATCATTTCAGCCTGCTTTAACCACATGACTTTTCAGGGCAATAAGCACCCAGCTCCCACTTTCAGTGTGAGTTGGTCACTGTTAAAAATCTTCCCCTATAGGCCCATTGCAGAACAATGGAAAACTTTATGAATTCTAGGGTTTCCATAGGTGGGTCAGCTCTGTAAACCTTTCTGCTCAAAGAGAGGAAATTTTCAGGTAAGCATGGATTTTTGTTTCTGTTCTTCAGAGAGACAAAAAGAAAAGGAGTACTTGTGGCACCTTAGAGACTAACAAATTTATTAGAGCATAAGCTTTCGTGAGCTACAGCTCACTTCATCGGATGCATTTGGTGGAAAAAACAGAGGAGAGATTTATATACACACACACAGAGAACATGAAACAATGGGTTTATCATACACACTGTAAGGA
This sequence comes from Dermochelys coriacea, assembly GCF_009764565.3. Classification (NCBI taxonomy): domain Eukaryota; kingdom Metazoa; phylum Chordata; order Testudines; family Dermochelyidae; genus Dermochelys; species Dermochelys coriacea. The sequence continues at coordinate 10,065,535 of NC_050085.1, forward strand.
GAGTGATCACTTAAGATAAGCCATCACCAACAGCAGGGGGGGGAAAGGAGGAAAACCTTTCATGGTGACAAGCAGGTAGGCTAATTCCAGCAGTTAACAAGAATATCAGAGGAACAGTAGGGGGTGGGGTGGGAGGGAGAAATACCAGGGGGAAATAGTTTTACTTTGTGTAATGACTCATCCATTCCCAGTCTCTATTCAAGCCTAAGTTAATTGTATCCAGTTTGCAAATTAATTCCAATTCAGCAGTCTCTCGTTGGAGTCTGTTTTTGAAGCTTTTTTGTTGAAGTATAGCCACTCTTAGGTCTGTGATCGAGTGACCAGAGAGATTGAAGTGTTCTCCAACTGGTTTTTGAATGTTATAATTCTTGACGTCTGATTTGTGTCCATTCATTCTTTTACGTAGAGACTGTCCAGTTTGGCCAATGTACATGGCAGAGGGGCATTGCTGGCACATGATGGCATATATCACATTGGTAGATGCGCAGGTGAACGAGCCTCTGATAGTGTGGCTGATGTGATTAGGCCCTGTGATGGTATCCCCTGAATAGATATGTGGACAGAGTTGGCAACGGGCTTTGTTGCAAGGATAGGTTCCTGGGTTAGTGGTTCTGTTGTGTGGTGTGTGGTTGCTGGTGAGTATTTGCTTCAGATTGGGGGGCTGTCTGTAAGCAAGGACTGGTCTGTCTCCCAAGATCTGAGAGAGCGATGGCTCGTCCTTCAGGATAGGTTGTAGATCCTTGATGATGCGTTGGAGAGGTTTTAGTTGGGGGCTGAAGGTGATGGCTAGTGGCGTTCTGTTGTTTTCTTTGTTGGGCCTGTCCTGTAGTAGGTGACTTCTGGGTACTCTTCTGGCTCTGTCAATCTGTTTCTTCACTTCAGCAGGTGGGTATTGTAGTTGTAGGAATGCATGATAGAGATCTTGTAGGTGTTTGTCTCTGTCTGAGGGGTTGGAGCAAATGAGGTTATATCGTAGAGCTTGGCTGTAGACAATGGATCGAGTGGTATGATCTGGATGAAAGCTAGAGGCATGTAGGTAGGAATAGCGGTCAGTAGGTTTCCGATATAGGGTGGTGTTTATGTGACCATCGCTTATTAGCACCGTAGTGTCCAGGAAGTGGATCTCTTGTGTGGACTGGTCCAGGCTGAGGTTGATGGTGGGATGGAAATTGTTGAAATCATGGTGGAATTCCTCAAGAGCTTCTTTTCCATGGGTCCAGATGATGAAGATGTCATCAATGTAGCGCAAGTAGAGTAGGGGCATTAGGGGACGAGAGCTGAGGAAGCGTTGTTCTAAGTCAGCCATAAAAATGTTGGCATACTGTGGGGCCATGCGGGTACCCATCGCAGTGCCGCTGATTTGAAGGTATACATTGTCACCAAATGTGAAATAGCTATGGGTCAGGACAAAGTCACAAAGTTCTACCACCAGGTTAGCCGTGACAGTATCGGGGATACTGTTCCTGACGGCTTGTAGTCCATCTTTGTGTGGAATGTTGGTGTAGAGGGCTTCTACATCCATAGTGGCTAGGATGGTGTTTTTAGGAAGATCACCAATGGACTGTAGTTTCCTCAGGAAATCGGTGGTGTCTTGAAGATAGCTGGGAGTGCTGGTAACGAAGGGCCTGAGGAGGGAGTCTACATAGCCAGACAATCCTGCTGTCAGGGTGCCAATGCCTGAGATGATGGGGTGTCCAGGATTTCCAGGTTTATGGATCTTGGGTAGCAGATAGAATACCCCAGGTCGGGGCTCCAGGGGTGTGTCTGTGCAGATTTGTTCTTGTGCTTTTTCAAGGAGTTTCTTGAGCAAATGCTGTAGTTTCTTTTGGTAACTCTCAGTGGGATCAGAGGGTAATGGCTTGTAGAAAGTGGTGTTGGAGAGCTGCCTAGTAGCCTCTTGTTCATACTCCGACCTATTCATGATGACGACTGACCTAGAATCCTATTTTCGACGTCTCAGACTCAAGGAATATTTCCAACACACCTCTGACCAACATATTAACCCACAGAGACCTTCCTGCCAACACTACAAAAAGAAGGATTCTGGGTGGACTCCTCCTGAAGGTCGAAACAGCAGCCTGGATTTCTACATAGACTGCTTCCGCCGACGTGCACGAGCTGAAATTGTGGAAAAGCAGCATCGCTTACCCCATAACCTCAGCCATGCAGAACACAGTGCCATCCACAGCCTCAGAAACAACTCTGACATCATAATCAAAAAGGCTGACAAAGGAGGTGCTGTCGTCATCATGAATAGGTCGGAGTATGAACAAGAGGCTACTAGGCAGCTCTCCAACACCACTTTCTACAAGCCATTACCCTCTGATCCCACTGAGAGTTACCAAAAGAAACTACAGCATTTGCTCAAGAAACTCCCTGAAAAAGCACAAGAACAAATCCGCACAGACACACCCCTGGAGCCCCGACCTGGGGTATTCTATCTGCTACCCAAGATCCATAAACCTGGAAATCCTGGATGCCCCATCATCTCAGGCATTGGCACCCTGACAGCAGGATTGTCTGGCTATGTAGACTCCCTCCTCAGGCCCTTCGTTACCAGCACTCCCAGCTATCTTCAAGACACCACCGATTTCCTGAGGAAACTACAGTCCATTGGTGATCTTCCTAAAAACACCATCCTAGCCACTATGGATGTAGAAGCCCTCTACACCAACATTCCACACAAAGATGGACTACAAGCCGTCAGGAACAGTATCCCCGATACTGTCACGGCTAACCTGGTGGCAGAACTTTGTGACTTTGTCCTGACCCATAACTATTTCACATTTGGTGAAAATGTATACCTTCAAATCAGCGGCACTGCGATGGGTACCCGCATGGCCCCACAGTATGCCAACATTTTTATGGCTGACTTAGAACAACGCTTCCTCAGCTCTCGTCCCCTAATGCCCCTACTCTACTTGCGCTACATTGATGACATCTTCATCATCTGGACCCATGGAAAAGAAGCCCTGGAGGAATTCCACCATGATTTCAACAATTTCCATCCCACCATCAACCTCAGCCTGGACCAGTCCACACAAGAGATCCACTTCCTGGACACTACGGTGCTAATAAGCGATCGTCACATAAACACCACCCTATATCGGAAACCTACTGACCGCTATTCCTACCTACATGCCTCTAGCTTTCATCCAGATCATACCACTCGATCCATTGTCTACAGCCAAGCGCTACGATATAACCGCATTTGCTCCAACCCCTCAGACAGAGACAAACACCTACAAGATCTCTATCATGCATTCCTACAACTACAATACCCACCTGCTGAAGTGAAGAAACAGATTGACAGAGCCAGAAGAGTACCCAGAAGTCACCTACTACAGGACAGGCCCAACAAAGAAAACAACAGAACGCCACTAGCCATCACCTTCAGCCCCCAACTAAAACCTCTCCAACGCATCATCAAGGATCTACAACCTATCCTGAAGGACGAGCCATCGCTCTCTCAGATCTTGGGAGACAGACCAGTCCTTGCTTACAGACAGCCCCCCAATCTGAAGCAAATACTCACCAGCAACCACACACCACACAACAGAACCACTAACCCAGGAACCTATCCTTGCAACAAAGCCCGTTGCCAACTCTGTCCACATATCTATTCAGGGGATACCATCACAGGGCCTAATCACATCAGCCACACTATCAGAGGCTCGTTCACCTGCGCATCTACCAATGTGATATATGCCATCATGTGCCAGCAATGCCCCTCTGCCATGTACATTGGCCAAACTGGACAGTCTCTACGTAAAAGAATGAATGGACACAAATCAGACGTCAAGAATTATAACATTCAAAAACCAGTTGGAGAACACTTCAATCTCTCTGGTCACTCGATCACAGACCTAAGAGTGGCTATACTTCAACAAAAAAGCTTCAAAAACAGACTCCAACGAGAGACTGCTGAATTGGAATTAATTTGCAAACTGGATACAATTAACTTAGGCTTGAATAGAGACTGGGAATGGATGAGTCATTACACAAAGTAAAACTATTTCCCCCTGGTATTTCTCCCTCCCACCCCACCCCCCACTGTTCCTCTGATATTCTTGTTAACTGCTGGAATTAGCCTACCTGCTTGTCACCATGAAAGGTTTTCCTCCTTTCCCCCCCCTGCTGTTGGTGATGGCTTATCTTAAGTGATCACTCTCCTTACAGTGTGTATGATAAACCCATTGTTTCATGTTCTCTGTGTGTGTGTATATAAATCTCTCCTCTGTTTTTTCCACCAAATGCATCCGATGAAGTGAGCTGTAGCTCACGAAAGCTTATGCTCTAATAAATTTGTTAGTCTCTAAGGTGCCACAAGTACTCCTTTTCTTTTTGCGAATACAGACTAACACGGCTGCTACTCTGAAATCAGAGAGACAAGTTCTCTACACTTCAGCACTGGGATTCTTATAAGCAATCTTTTATGAGCAAGTTTTAGGTAGGGAGATTCTGTAGGATTAAGCAAATAATTCCCCTTTTTATTAACTCTAACTTATCTACTCTTTTAACGACAGTGTTCAGCACTCTTCTTCTAACATTGTATCTTCTGATGGTGACAATTCTGATTTGTAGAACACAACAGATTTAGGGGCTTATGACCATGCTGTCCCTATTATAAATTTCTCTGCAAGATACCTAACATCTGTCAGCACAGGACAATGCCACTGCTCTGGAGGCGTGTGCTCTGGCTGGTGGATGAACCCTCCTACTCTATCATGCACACCACTGACATATATTGCTCAATGGAAGTTGAGGAATTTGAGTTCTTTGTGCCCCTTTCAGAAAGGCAGCCCAAGGGCAAATAGTTCTGTGGATCTGCAGTGGTTTTACTGTGTGATTTAAATATATTTTGACTGCTTTGCACATGAAAATTTTTCTTTGGAGATGTACTAGTTTAGAACAAATTAAGTACATTTCCTGTCCCCAGTGAAATTCTGTCTACACCTTAAGAATAAAACTTCACTGCAAGTGCTGTCCTCCTGGATGGTGCCATATTGTGCCTCATCGGATAATGATGCTAGTTCAGACATGTCTAGCTTACTCTGCAATCAGGACTCCCACCTTAGAACTGGCCAGAAGAGTGTACTTGCATTTACTGGGAGACATGTAGACTAGGATCTCTACAGAACAGGCTAACAGTCATAGGACAAGCTAGGCATCTAAACCCAGTCCAAAAAGGCATTGTATTAACATACAAAACTGCGATAGCTTTCGCTTATCAGCAGAATTAGCTAATCAGAAAAACCCAACTAAAGCCAGCAAAATAACAAACTGCTATAAACTATGAGTCAGCTTGATTAGGTGGAACACTTTATACACCATTTTTCAAGGCATCAGAGGGCGTAATATGGAAACTTGTAAATCAGATGAAAATATTTAATGTTCTGAAAATGTCCTGCTGCCTTATAAAAATGTAATCTTCTCCAACCACATTTGACTTGCAGTTAAAAACAAATATGAAATTGCACATGCTGTATGGATCAAAAGAGTGCTTGTCCAACATGAGCAGAGAGCAATTAATTGTACAGCTGATGTTTCCATTAGTCAATTACAGGGCTGTTATTTACATTATACCCAAAAGCCATTTCTGGCTTATTTTATGGATGCCCATGATAAATTATGTAGATTTTGTTCAGTGTCCTTTTCTTCCTTCTCCTTCTCACTATACTCCAATCTCCAATATTTTTCTACAGTCATACTACAATTACAGCCATAATTCAATTAATTTATGTACATAACAGCACAGAGGTCACTTTGGAATGACCCCTGCAGTCAAGAGTGGCACCACAGGTGAGCCCTGCCTCAGTTTCCCTCACCTAGGGTACAAATAAGCCCAAGCCGGCCCTTCTAATATTAAAGAGTGCCCTCTTCAGAGGCTCTCACTTATTTAACAAAAAAGGACAACATGAAAATATAAATGAGAGCTTCAGTCAGCTACTCACCAGAAACTCTCCACCTCTGGGTTAATCAGTCCTAGGTCTAGTCCCTCTAGCGAGGGTACCTCTGCAGGTCCAACGGCACCTGCCACCATTTTTGTTGATGTTCCAGATGCTGCGGGAGAACAGCCCAGATATGTTTTGACTGCTAGGCTGCTTCTTGCAACTGGAACAGGACCTCCGGTGTCAGTAGCTGTCCGTCCATACTCCAACTTGGGAGGGTAAACATCTCTCCGCTGAAGAAGCTTCTGCATATTTCAGCTCTATTTTTTCCCTTATCTGTCCTGGATTGGAGGGGGGTTGGGCAGATCCCAGACAAGCCCCCATGCATGATAAAGTTGCCACCCCAACATGCCCCCTGCTGGCTGACTATGGCACTGCAGCACCTTTTGCCTCAGTTTCTCCAATCCTCTTTTGGCCTCCTCCAGCCGTAGGAGTCTCCTGGCCTTTTGGACACACCACATTACAGAATCCAGTCCCTCCCAGACCCACAGAGTCTTTACCAAAGTCCAGCAGAAATACCAAACCTTTGGCCTGTCTGGTCTCAGCTTGCAGCCACCTCACAGCAGGCATGATGCTGCTGCTGCTCCAGCCTGTCCTCCTGTGCCTCGATCAGTCCTGCGACCCAGGGGCTGGCACACTTCTCCCCTTACTCAGAGGGAGTAAGCTCCGGCTTATCAGGGCCATGTCTCAGTCAGGCTTCCTGCTCACCCCTGGGGAAGCCTGTCTGGTCTTTTCCCCTTTCTCTTTCGCAGCCTTCTTTTCAGGCTGCTTCCCAGGGAAAGGCAAGTCCCCATCTCATCTCCTCTCCTCTCCTCTCCTCTCCTCTCCTCTCCTCTCCTCAGGGTCTCCTCTCTCCAACTGGGCTCACCCAGCTTTTCATGGTGGGAGGGGGAGAACAGTTCCCCCCACAGCTGGACTTTAACTCTAATTAGGCCTGGCCCACCCTCCAGGTGCAGCCAACCTAGGTAATTGGCCTCTCAGGCCTATATTAACCCTTTCGCAGCTTGTGTGAGGTAAACATTGCATCACAACTTAGTGTAAAGGCAGATATGTACCAGTAAGCCCAGGATTTTCCTACCTATCAGAAACTATTTTCTGTCAAATCACAGGAGAGAAAATGTTAACAAATTAGCAAGAAATGGCTGTGCCAGATCAGACCATTGTTCCATCAACAATGGTACCTTCATGGCTGTCACATCGGACCAGACCATTGGCTCATTATTACCCTCTATTATTTGTCAGACGTGTGGCTCTTCACATCACATAATAGAAGTTATGATTCATGCCTTGAAGGACTTACAGAGGCCTGATCCAAAACTCCCACATGACTTCAGCAGGCTTTGGGCCAGGCCAGGCAGAAAACAAAAGTGTTTGTTGAATATATTTGACAAGTTTCAAATTTAAGCCCAGATCTTGCAACGAGATACTCATGAGTGGCCCATGCATCTGTGCAGAGCCCCATGGACATCAATATGATATGTTCAGATGCAAGGATCTGCCCTAATGGATGCAATTGCAGGATCAGAACCTTCAGCTGTAACTCCACTGGGGAGGGATGCATCCTACATTATTGCCTTGTTATGCTGTTGACCCCTTGATAAATTAATATCAACATTCATCAAACAACATTTCACTCCTCTGGCATTCCACCAGTGGTAGAGGGAACTGGATGCTGCAAAAAGTATTTGGCAAATAAAATATTTGTTGGGAAACAGTTCAATTCACCAACTTCCATTTCGACCAGCTCTGCAATATAAATAGCCGTTAAACATGGCACCCCTGTTTCCAGCAGTCATTGCTACACGATACTTTGGAGAAAAGCAAAACACCCTGCCTAAAGCAAGAAGGCAAGAATGCTTTGCTGAACATATGGGCCAAATAAATAAATAAAATTCCCTGACCCCTGCAGCAATCAGTTTATATCCAGATCAGCCAGATCATAATGATACTCATGTTTAGTATTAGTTGGTGTACTGTGTGCAAAACACCACATCTGAAGGATATTGGAAAAGACAGAGAGCAAGAGACATGCATTTGTTTAGCTCTAAGTTCCCAATGCTCCCAGCCAAAGGTGCATCAGACAGCTGTGCTGGTTTTTGTCATACCCTTGTGCTCACTATGACGCGTTTAGAAGGAAGAGACCAATTCCGTTGTTATTGCTTAGGGTATGTCTACACTCCAAGTTCAAGTAGCTACAGTGACTGAAAGGGCTTTCCTGTCATTGCAATAAATCTACCCCTTTGAGAGGGGATAGCTAGGTTGACAGAAGAATTCTTCCATTGACCTAGCAGCATCTACACAGGGCTTAGGTTGACTTAACTATGTCTCTTGAGGGGTGTGCATTTTTCACACACCAGAGCAACGTAGCTAGGTCAACCTACGTTTTGGATATAGAGCAGATGTTAGACAGAGAATGCACAGGGCACTTGAGCTACCTCATCCACACACTGTAAGCTTTCCCTTAAGGACAGATTTAATGAAACGCATGGTCTGGTTACTCTCTTAACAGACACTTAACCAAAGGCATTGCAGTCTGACTCTGGTGCTGCACCTACCTAATAATGTCTACTAAATACAGCCTATTTACAAGCCTTGTATATGAAAGCTGATGCTCCAATGACTGGGAATCATTTAGTTTAATTAATAATCCAATTACCAAGACACTCCCAAATCACCAGGAGAAGTTAACAACCCCCCACCCCTCCACCTTTTCCCCCCAGACAAGGTTTAATTTGCACATTTAATGAAGGGGAGATTTAGGTCTTGATTCTGCAAAGCACTTAAGAATATGCTTAACTTTAAGCACATACTTAAATCCGTCCCTGATTGTAAGTTCTTTAGGGCAGGGACCATCTCTTTGCTCTATGTTTGTACAGCACCTAACACAGTGAGGTCTTGGTACATTACTGGGGCTCGCAGCTGCTATGGTAATACAAACAAACAAACAATGATCAGCCACGCATGTGCTTAACTTTAGTCCTGTGAGGAGTCCTGTTAATTTCAATAAGACTGAAACATGGGCTTGCATGTTTTGCTGAATAGGGATGGATTTAGACCCATACTTAAAGTTAAGCATATTCTTCAGTTCTTTGCTGAATCTTTTCCGTGGGCCATGCAGCTTTAGCAAGCCTTTGGCCTATTGATTTCTTTAGGGCTGTGGTTGTCTGTAGAGTCCAGTCATTGAGGGTTGGTCCATACATTTCTCACTCATTGTTAGATTTGATTATTACTTTTTAATCCTTTTAGTCCTTAGAATATTGGCACTTTTCAGATTGGCAGCCAAACCAATCCTTAGTAGGCGTATGAGGTAATGTAAATGAATGATACAAATTATAAGACCAAATCTGTCTGGCAGCCCTTTCCAGATGGTACATTTTGGCATCACAATTTTTTTGAAGGACGATATAAAATGTACATATCCTTGAGTGGAATTTAAAATACTGATTAGGCTGATTACAAAGGGACTTATATTACCTTGGCTTTGAATTTGATTGTAGAGGTTTTTAATTATATAAAAACTCTTTAAGTTTGCACAATGATATAATTGTAAGTATTTGATTAGAACATTAATTGCATGTTTGCATATTGGTGTAACTGTTTAACTACCTAAATGGACCTGCAGTCCCCTAGGATGCCATGGTAAACAAAGTACTTCTTATCACAAAGGTGCATTCATCCTGAGCAGAAGTTTAAATGCATGAACTAATAATTGCATCTGAAAAGCAGAATTCTGACTTAAAGCAGCAGCTCTTGCTATTGTTCAACCTTCAACCTCCATTCTAAGGCCAGGTCTACACTAAAAAGTTAGCTCAACCCAGCTACATCACTTAGGGGTGTGAAAAATACACACCCCTGAGGAACATAGTTAAACCTACCTAAGCCCCAGTGTAGACAGACCGAGGTCAAAGGAAAACTTCTTCCATCACCTTAGCTACTGCCTCTCAGGGAGGTGGGTTAATTATAACAACAGGAGAACCCCTCCCATCACCGCAGTGAGTGTCTACAGTGGTGCAGCTGCAGCTCCATAGCTCTGCCACTGAAGCACTTCTTGTGTAGACACCGCCTAAGAGACTGCCTTCAGCTTATTAAAACAAGCCTACTGATGTGAATTAAGAGCGAAATTAAAGCTTAAGTCTGTCTCTGGTCAATTGGCCCTCAAATATGAGATATTAATAACAGGGTGCAAGACTTCATTCTCCTCTCCCAATCCCATTGTTTGTTAGATACTGGCTAGAGGCCTCTCTGAAGGCATGCCATGATGCTGCAGCGTCCAGCAGTAAATAGTTCTTGACCCAACAGACTTGCATCCAAGCTGATCTGTTCTATTACTTAGAGGCTATTACTCGTCTTAGACGGTACCTAGAGGCTACTTAGTTGGCAGATCACTGATCCAGTGGAGTATTGCTCTCCAGTGCAGAACTAGGTCAATGCAGATGCATTTGTACGTAGACCTAATTGGAAACTAGAGATGAGCTGATGCATTTTTTCTTGATTTTGAACCCACTTGAACACTGTGGGTTCAAAGGTTCACTTGAAAGTTTTGGGGGTTGTGTTCTGCTTAGAAGACTATGGGGGGATAGAATGAATATAGGGAATGGAAGAAAAATGTTAATGAGACTTCGAGTATTGGAAATATAATACACCTGGCATCCCCTTGTATCAAAGATTTTCTTGGAAATCTTCTATCCCCAATTCCAAGGCAGATTGTTGGTTGTTTTTTTTTAAAGTTGAATCACCTTGAGACTGGGGGGTGGGCAGGAGGTCTGGACTCTAACCAATTATACAAACCACAAAACGTTGTAATTTGCAGATTTTAGGTCTTTTAAGCTGTGTCAACTTTATAGGTAAAGCATGTGCCACTAAAACTAAGATTTTCAAACCTCAGTAAAAGTTTGGGGTCACTTCTTTAACTGACCAGGTATATCAATCATCTAGCCATAACTTGGACAGTATATAAAGAGCCAGAGAGACCCAAAGGAGGCAGATTATTAATAGTATATCAGCAAGTTCACTAACAATCATATTTTCTCTCTGCAAGACAAAGGGACTTATCCAGAGTATAAAAGGGGTTTTTTTTACATCATAAAATCAATCAGGAAAATGAGTGCTATATCCCATTGCCATTTTCCCCTATATCTCCCGGTTTGTAGTTTAATTTGATAATATAAAAGAAATTGGATATGGACTTTGAATTATCCCTTGTCTACAGAAGAATAGTCAAAATGATGGAAATTAATTCGTTTTGTATGGGCAAAAGACCAAAGTTTGTGCATGCATGATGCAAAGATCAGTTGCTATTTAATCAGGACCAGCTGAAATTTTTTCTTTCAATCTTTTTTCCAAAGGAAACTTCGATTTTCAACTAAATTAAGATGTTGGAAAGTATCTATTGTTCTCAATTTTTTTCAGGTTTTCATTGGAAAAATTAAAATCAAAAATGTTTGGCCAAAACCATTTCTTCCCCTCAGTTTTTGAGCAAAATGTTTCTGTTTTCAGTTTTGTGGCTTTTTAATGAAAATTCAAAATTTTCTGCAGAAAAATGAAACCTTTTCCAACCAGTTCTGCATTATTATTTTTCTTTTTAAATGCAAGGAGCACCCACATTCAGACCACTTTTGCACATTCCATCTGTGGGATTGTTGCATTTTTGTCAGCGTGTGACCATGAAGAAAAAAAAAAGACAAAGCCACACAAACTGATGCTGCAATTTTATATAACTCATAGCTTGTGCTCATCACCATTTTGAATATATTAACACAGCGTGGTTCACCAGAGCTCAGCATGTGCAAACTGAGATTTTCACAGCCTCATAACTTGATCATGTTTGGGCGGAACAGAAAAAGACACACCCCTAATACCAGAGCGGTTCCTTTACCAAATTTAAAGTGTCTGCTCCAACACATGGAAATGTTCTCAATGGAAAGATTCTAAGAATATTTTTTTAACATGGGTAAAAACAAAACAACAAAAACACCCAATTTTCCCGTAATCTCATTCTTGAAAATATCTGAATAGTTTAAACTAAAAATTTAAAAAAAAAATCAGCCTGAGACACAAACCCAGCCTGGGCAATTCAGCTTGAATTGTTAAAGTTTGGCAAAGTTATATGCAACTGAAAACAGAGTCTTATAATGGCAAGTATTGTGCAACCTTAATTAATGGCAGCATTATCAGCTGCGTCTGTATAATAAATACACACACACGCAATATGTTCTCTAAGAATTTCTGACAAATATCTATAAATGGTTCAGGAAATGCTAACTGTGCATATGCCTTGTGCAGGGAATGACCATACTTTTGCTATAAGATGATCACAGTAGTGGCTTTCTTGGTATGGGCAGATTATTAGAATGCAAAACGAACAAACTCCGAAGCGCATGTACCAAGGAATGCTACTACACAGTCAGCAATCGCATGAGTGTCAAAAGCTCTGATAGCACATTGCCAGTGATGGACATAAACAGAATACAACCAGACCACCTTGAACAGCTTGCCAGAGATCAGTCTGGGTGGGGCTCAGATCTGCAAAGAGGCCACATCTCTTTGGGATTTGCCATGATGATGATCCACTTTGCTTGTGATCCACCTGCTCTCCCACCTTGCGCAATCAGATAACACCCAGGGGGCAACCACAGCAATTTCTTACATGGAGAAGAATCTTTAGGAAAGGATTTAATTTTTTAAGCTGTCTCTTAATGCAATTTAGCATCTGGATATGGAGAGCCAGCACCATGTGACCATGTGTGTCTGTAGGCCACTAACGAGCGATCCCCACTGACTGTAGGCTGAAGACCTGTCCTTCCTTCTACAACTTACATATGAGCTTACAGCCAAACTAAACCTACGCCAAAACCAAACCAATTTTAGGATCATGGAATATAGATTTAGTTGGGGGTTAGTCCTGCTTTGAGCAGGGGGTTGGACTAGATGACCTCCTGAGGTCCCTTCCAATCCTCATATTCTATGATTCTATGATCCTAGGAATGGCAATGGCAGGCTCTTATACTTCAAACAATATGAACACAGAACAGGAGAGGGGAAAGATGCTCGTGTGGTTTGGGCATAAGACTGGGAACCAAGAGACCTGGATCTATGCCTGGCTATACCACTGACTGACTGAACACCTGAGAGACATTAATTAACTGAACCTCACAATACCCTTCAGAGTAAGGGAAGTACCACTGTGAAGGTCAAGTTCATGAATGCTCGCAAAGTTCTCCGAGACCGTGCTCCTGTGACTAATACCATACAGTCGTTCGTAAAAGAATACAGCTCTCTTTACAAAAGATGCATATTCTCACTCACTTTACGTGGCTGAGAAAAGGGCAGAGATTGAAGTGGAGACAAGGGGAGGAAGGAATGCTCTTTACACCTGTCATTCTAGTATCCAATACTTACTACCCCCACATTCCCAGCATTCCCATCTGCCCCCCTCACCCCCATCTTGACCAGGTCACCCATATTTTGTATGATATTCCCAAACTTAATGGACTGACAGCCCCAGAAAGGGGTACTGGAACAATTTTTATAGTGGAGATTCTGATGATGGAAACCATGTATTTGGTGTTTGTTATTACGACTTCAAGGCAGGGGGTGCAGCAGCACCCCTAGCTCCAGCACCACTGGCCCTGGAGACCAAAGATGTCTAAGGACAGAATAGAAACAGCCAGGCTAGAGGGAGTACAAGCTTCCCCCATGCTGCTCAGGTAATAGTCTCCTCCCCACATGGCTGCCCCAGTTCTCATGCTCTAGCGCAGGCCTCTTGAAATGGAACCATGCTAACGCACTGCTGCAAAAATGTTAACATTGTTTCCTGATAGGTGAAGAGCAGCTGGGAGAGGGCTGGAGAACAAGCAGAGCTCTAACGAGAGAACGAACAGACCGACTAGTATCAATTTTAAGAGGATTAAGTGAAGCACTCTCTCTTCTTCAGGGACTTCAGTAGAAACTTTTCCAGGGTTGGAAAGATATTGTAGGAAAAGTGATTTAATTCCTTCCCTGGCATTTATAAGTGATTAGAAGTAGTTTCAGAAACCAGTTGTCAGGTTTCCCAGTGGTTATGGCTATGTAAGGCAGGAAGAGGAGAAGATGGGAACCAGAGTCAAAACAACTCTGTCACTAAGTGGTACCTGTGAGCACTTCATGAGTTAATGGAATCACAACAAAAATAATTCCTTGTCCTTCATTCTCCTCTCCCTCTCTTACATTCCTTTCTCCTGCCTTGCCCTCCCCCTCAATTAATTTGCAAGCTGGGCTCCTCTTGCTTGAATGGAGACAGACAAGGACACCAGGTTAGGAGCTTGCAAAGCATTTTGAGGATGGGATATTTCAAGCGGTCTCAGTGTTGGCCAAACTCTGCTCCCTTTGAAGTCAACGGGGGCTTTAGTATTGACTTCTGAATTAGGGCAAATTGAGCACTGTTGAAGATACCACCTGGTGGGGGTAGGGGTGGGGGAAGATTCTGTTTGCAAAACTAGAGAGGTAACTTCTTCAGGCCAAGATCTAGGTAGAGAGGAAAGTGGTTTCTATTTGATACACTCTAAGGATAATACTTTACCCCCAAAGTGCCTCAGAAAGAGGAGTGTTACCTCCCTTATTTCAGATATGAAAACTGAGGCATAAGCAAGTTAAGCACCTTGTCTGAGGTCACATAACTAGTCTGTGGCAAAGCTGGGATCCAGAGTTTCTGACTGCCAGTCCACCGCTTTGATAATTAGACAGCACTATGTCCAATACTGTGATCAGAAGTATAAACAGGACTTGCATATACAACTTAGAAATGAAGAGAACCTCAAAGATAGGAGCTGGTTGTACCAACTAACCTGGCTGTGGGGGACAGCACAGATATTAGTACAAACAATGTTCTCCATCCCACAGAATCACTATGCTGATTCTGGCTTCACTAGAGACACCACAGAATGCATCATTCTGGGAAGTCTCCATTAAAGCCAGAACTAAAGTGAGTTTGTGGGGCAAAGATTTATTTTAAAAAATGAATTTAAATTAATATATGTGCTGACTGCCCTTGCCCACCACAGGATTAATGGAGCATTCGGCTCCTATTTCCAAACTTGTGGTGTGGTTGTGCTCTGTTTTTGGGTTTTTTGCGCACAGGCCTGGAAGAGGTTTGACAAAGAGAAGAGAAGTAAGTAAGAGGAACAGAAAACACAAGGGAAAAGTTGGTAACAAAAGATAGAACAGGAAAACATTATTTTTTAAATGTATCAATTTTCTATGGGCAAGTTATTCTACTAGAGAATTGCACACAGAGGGGTGAATTTTAATGCATAAATGTATTTATTCAATGCATACAATATTTGTAAAATGTCTTAAACCTTGAAAGGTGCAAGAGATTGGCACTCGCTATTTCAAAATGTTACAGGGCACAATCCCCAAAACCTTTTAGTTTTTTTCCCTTTTGCCCCCACTCCTCATAGTTGTACCACACCCCCCACTCCTGCACTGCCTGAGGTGGCAATTCCTCTAAAGATCACCCACTTGAATTGGTCCGCTTACTCACAGCTCCTTCTCCAGAATCCACTCCCACAACACAAATTAAAAGAGCATTCAGACAAGCCATACCAGTGCTTCTTTAATGCTCTCATCAGCACAGACTCTAGTCACCAACAAAGACTGTGTTAAAGATGATGACTACTGAAATATCCCTACCCATTCTTATTGGACCGATGAAAGCTACTACAATGGACCTAGTCACTTAACACAGAACAGTCCAATAGCCCTAAGGAAATACCTGGAATTACAATGAACAGTATTTGGAAGGCTCCACTGCTGGCATTTACTTTTGTACAATGCAGCTATTACTGTTATATTTTAAACCCATTTCATACTTTTATGCTTCCCAGTAATCTGTGAAATTAAACACCTAATTGGAAAGAAAAGAAATATTGAGATTCATAGTAGAACAATGACAGGATCATTTACAAATACAGCACCTCTATTTCAGATTAAAAATACCAAACTCTTTCCATATTAGAAATGTAAAGTTTAGTCATTTATCTGTACAATTTACAGGGGGAAGTCCGGTACTTCTTGGAGGCCACAATGGAGAATGGGGCCCCACTGTGCTAGGCTTGGTGCATAAATCCAGTAAGAGAGTTCCTCTTTCAAAGCATTTGCATTCTAAACAGATGGGGGGGGGAAGGGGCTGAGCCATAGAAAGGTAAGTGATTTGCCCAAGGTCACACAGGAAGTCTGTGGCAGAATGAGGAATTGAAAGGTAGTGAGAGTTAAACATCTAACTCCCATTTGTGCCTGTGTAAATCTTGTCTTGAGCCCAGTTCTCCCAAGTTTCAGTCCAGGGCCCTAATCATAAGATCATGCTTCCTCTCAGCTAGAAACCTTATGACTGTGCCATTTGTTTAACTTGATATGTTTGGGTTGCGCCGCTCCAAATGTAGCTGTTGGGTAAGATTTGCCAAAGCACTCAGTATTCGTTTACCGCGTGAAGAGTTTGGCCAACGTGGAACACTTTTGAGATCTCACCCACAATGAGATCTTTGAAGAAGGGACTCATTTATGATGTTATGGCAGGAGTCACCAAGTGGCACTGTTACACAGTCTTGATTTTTTTTCCTTAGTGGGCAAGCAACGTTCAGTCTTTGAAGAACTGCTGCATTGTTGGTTTTATGATGCAGTCTCTTTTGTGGAGAACTGGGGCAAGCAGTGGATGAGTTTTTCTTGACATCTCTCTAACTAGAGTCAATTCTTAAGACAAACTTCCTCCCTGGGAACCTGGCATTGGAGTTTTGGCTGTGAATTGTGAAGGAAAGAATTACTGTATGCTGTTTGTAGATTTAAGGACTAGTATATAAACAAGTTACACTAGGAATATAGCCAGACTCTGCACCATGTATTTCTCCTCCAACAGGAAGCCAACCTACAAGATATTGGACATCTACCACCGGGGTACTCCACAGGGGGTCAACAATATATTTATACAAAGCCTAGAACAAAAGAGCCCCACCCTAGATCCCACATAAATGTCACCATAACATAAATACTAAAAAATAATTATATCTTGACCAGTTGATACTGTTGCACCATTTTTTATTCTAAGATAAGTCTGTTATTGAGAAAAACAACTGCAACCATCTTGTCACCTTAGCAAGCATCAGAAAAGTCTTCATTAAGAAAAAAATTAAAGCTAATTAACCATCTGATATTCTCCTGTATTCCAACTGCTTTAAAACCATGAGCAGCTCCCCTGCACCAGAGGACTGGCTTCATTCAGTTCCAGTTAGTATATCAAAAATGATCTATTCTGCTTACAAGTTCAAGGCAAAGCACATTTGTCTATGATAGCGAGAGAATGGATTTACATTTAAATGGTGTTCTTTCTGTATCTAATAACTCAGTCCAATAATCAAAGTGATACAAGAGCATGCCTATGTTTGGCATTAATATAGCCCTCTAGATTCACGATGCACATTACTCCTGAATGTTTGGTGAGCAGGGAGAAAGAATAAAACACTTCCATCTTCCAGCTGCAGTCAGCCAGGGAACAAGGTTAACTCAGAATTAAAGGCTTTTAACAAGGTTTACATTTCATTTAAAAATTCAGACTCAGTGGTTCATAAATCTCAGCAAGAGAGAGAGACAAATCAACACAATAAGAGGATTTTTATTGCATTCATTATTATTATTATTATTGGATAATAATTCATCCGAAGTGCCAGGAGAAGTTTGGCAACAAAAAAAGTTACCATTCCAAGAGCAACATGCACACAGGTTTTTTTTAAAAAATCACTACAGGTGGAACATATTGCTAAAGGCAGGGGCATATTCCTGTAACTTTATCTTCATTGAGAGCTGTCAATTCTAGTGATCTTCGTATCGGAAGTGGGAAGACAATGTAGAAACCACTATAAAATATAACCATGCAATGAGTTTCTATGGCAACTTGACTCCAATATTTTTAAAGCTCACTGGAGAAACCTCATTGAAGTTGTGCAGGATTGAATATGAGATTAAAAGGTACATGCACAGACAGGAATAAGGCAAGTGTGTAAAGAGGATATCCTCCCACACAGGTAATTCTCTATCTTTGGTAGGTATTTATAAGACACCTATCACACAGCTCTCTAAACTTCCTGAATAGTATGTATTGTCTCGTAGTGATGAGTTTCCTTCTAATATATGACAAGAAACTATGCATCTGACTTGTCACATGCTGCAGTAGCTCCTTGTTATGCTTTGGAGTTAATTGTGGAAAAAACCCACAGCGTCACGTGATTACAAGTCATTTGCCAGGAAAGTTAGCACTCTGTGAGCAAATGCTCCTCTAAACAAATGCTTCCAGTCCCCAGCAGCTATTGCTTCCATGTCCTCAGAATCACCTGCTCTGTGACTTTGGCAGGATGTGAAAAAAGCTCTTTGACTGCATCATTACCTGACGATACCATAGGAAAGACCAAGAAATTCACAAGGAAAGTGGATTATCAATGCAATTTCCATAACAGCCATTTTTATTAGAGAAACAAATTAGTAGGTGGAAAGAGGAAAAGGTCCAGGGAAGGCATACATGGTGGAATAATGCAACAAATCACTTTGTGACTAATGCTTACAGAGTCACATTTAGAAAACATATGGCCTCTTCAAAAACAGAACAATACAGACACAGTGATCTTTCTGCTCTCCTCATGCCTTTCATGTAAATAAGAACTTGCTGTAGCCTCCCAATCTGTAATCTGTTTCTCTACACTTTACAAATATGGATCAGACACTGGGTATAAAATACTCTCATTCATGTCAGCTCTAGCCATTCATCACCTCCCCCTGCTGTCTCTCTCTTCTTTTGTTTGAACTGCTGCCCATCACGGCTGCCCCTGGGAAGTATCTTGAGCGAAGCATGCTAAATTTTAGGAAGGAAAAAGCCAATCACCACATGCTAGGGATTGCCCTGAACCACAGCCCTGGATTAAAATGCTGCTAAACTTTGGGAAGGCTCAGATTCAGAACCAACCCTTAGCTAACCTTCATCTCTAGACAAACATTTTCATTTTCATTAACTTTCAGAACTGATGAATATTTTCACAAATCCCCAGTGCTGGCTGAATCTTTATGAACAACAAACAATGGTGAATGGACACTGAGTCCTTCGTGTATCATCTGACAGGCTCTGTGTCAAAGAATGCTCTTCTTTCATTCTCCCCCCTTTTATTACCTTATTGCAAAGCAATCCCTGATGTTTGCTATGGGGAAGCCAAGCCTTCCATTTCCAAAGCAAGAAGACAGGGAGCGAGCATGATGGTGCTAATACTGTAGGAATTGCCACTGAAAGGAGTAAGCAGATGAAACCATAATGTGCTAAGCACATACACAGCCCCATCATCAGCTTTGCTTTTGGCCTGTTCCCAGTACATTTCAACTGTATCATTTCTCCAGAAACCGAAACCGTTTCATTACAGCTTAAATATCTGACCAGACAGCTGACTATAGACCTGTGAAAAGCAATTATTTTGGACATTGATTATTACCACTGTAGGCACTGCATACTTGTAAGTGCAGATAGCTGGGAATCGTGGCAGCTTTATGTGATGGACTGTGGTATCTAGTGGAGTTAATTGATGTTGCAAGATGAGTGGCAAAAGAGAAACTAAGCAAACAGCCAGCTTAACATGCAAATTAATTGACATGAAATAAATTCATATGTTTAATTTAAATGTGATTAATTTATTAAAGAAAAACAAGTCTGGGGACAGAGAGCTGGTGCCTCTGGCTTAACACCTAGGTCATCAAATTACCATAGCAATCTATTTGTTAATACTAGGCAAAAAAAATGGGGGTTTTTTGTTGGCTGTTTTTTTTCCCCCCCAGAGCAAGGATGAATGGGCCAAAAGGATTTAAAATACTGAAATAAAAATTGGACTGATTTAGAGGCAGAGATAAAGCTGTCTTTCATTTTTCTTTTTTGAAGACGAACATAAGAACAGCCACACTGGGTTAGACTCACAGTTCATCTAGCCCAGTATCCTGTCTTCCAACAGTGGCCAATGGCAGATGCTTCAGAAGGAATGAACTGAACATGGCAACTGTCAAGTGATCCATCCCCTGTTGTCCTGTCCCAGCTTCTGACAGTCAGAGATTTAGGGACATTTGCAGCATGGGGTTGCATCCCTGATCCTCTTGCCTAATAGCCATTGATGGACAAATCCTTTATGAATTTATCTAATTATTTTTTGAACCCAGTTATACTTTTGGCCTTCACAACATCCCCTGGCAACACATTCCATAGGAACTGCCCTATAATCAATTCTGATATACACCTTAAACTTGTGTGGCTTATACTGGTACAGTAATTATGAAGACGCACCAATATTCCATTGGATCAGTGTTCCGTTGGATCAGTATTCCTCTATATACCATTCCATACCTGTGACGCATGGCTAGAAAGAGTTAAACATCCTGCAAAATAAAGAACCCTCAAAATACATGTGGGGAGATAACATTTGTGTTTTTGTATATTTACATATGTATGAGTAGGGTTAACAATGTCATCAGCAGTTCCTGTCTGTAGTGTATTCTGGTAATTCAGAGGTCAAAAGAAGATCCTAGCGTTTAAATGAATTGTAAACATGGGATATCTTGGTATTCATCTCCCTTTGAAATGTACTGTGAACGGGTGGAGGAACAAGCAAATTGCCTTATGTTCACTGGTACTTAGCTATGCAAATTATGGACCTCCTTCAAAGTCATCCTAATTACCTTTTGTTCCCCAAGGAACTCCCAACTTAGCAAAGAAGACATGAACTTGTATAAAAGATTCTTGGGTCCTGATTCTGTTATCTCAGATCTGCTTAGGCTTCATCAGAGGAAGTTTGAGTCGCAAGACTGAGGTCCCAGGTATGCTGGTGTGCCCTGAATTGGATATTTGGACATTAGACTATAACCTATGAACTATTTCTAAAAGAATTCTTTGCAACTACAAAGCTCACCATCTCTGCTATGAATCTGCACCTAAATGAATTGAACTCATGTCTGTTTGTATATTGATCTTTTAACCATACTCTCTCTCTTTTGTTTTTTCATACATTTTAGTTTAGTTAATAAGAATTGGCTGTAGCATGTATTTGGGTAAGATCTGAAACATTCATTATAAGATCTGAAACATTCATAATACTTAGTCCTCCCTTGAGTGCAGGGGACTGGACTAGATGACCTCTGGAGGTCCCTTCCAGTTCTATGATCCTATTATTAACCTGGAAGGTAATGTGTCCGATCCTTTGGGATTGGTAGAACCTTTTCTTTTATATGATGAAATAAGATTTACAGAAATTGTCATCATATTTGATGTGGGTACCTGGATGGAGGCCTGAGGCTGGATCACTTTAAGGGAACTGCGTTGTTTGGACTTCTGAGTAATCAGTAAGGTAATAAAGAAACTGTTTTATGCTAGCTTGGTGAATCTAAGTATTGGAATATCTACCAGCTCTATGGAGATTGTCTGCCCCATTCTTTGCAGTTCACCTGAATTGAGTGATCATAGCTGGCCCCCACTGGGACACCAGTCACAATACCATTTATAAAGGTGGATGTAGCTTAAAACCTATTATTACTTGTTTTCTGTGTATTGCCACTTAAGTTTATGGAGATCTTATGTGCCTCTCCCTCTTCCAATAGCTACAGCCACCATTTTGTGTTCAGAGTTACTCTGTTAGTTCAAGTAATAAAGGCCTGTGTTGCAGTGCCCAAGTTCTGTTCCCCTGATGACCCCTCATGGTGCGGTCATTACAAAGGCTCAGAAGTTTATAGGTGAGTGAGGTCACACACAGGATTTTGAGAAATGCTTCCTTAAAATACTTAAACTAAATATGCAGATTATATCTACCCAAGCACCAGTGAATGAGCCATAGAAAGGAATAATTCATTTTTTTCTTTCTGAGAGCATCCTATAAAGGACAAGAAAAAATACCTACCAAAGTATCAGTCATTACCATGAGACACAAAATGGGTGAGGTATATCTTTTATTGGATCATCTTCTGTTGGTGGAAGAGACAAGCTTTCAAGCTTCACAGAGTTCTTCCTCAGGTATGGAGAAGGTAACCAGATTGTCCAAGCTAAAAACAAAGTGGAACGGATTATTACTCATATGGGGTTGCAGGAGACCACTCGAGTGAAGTGGGCAATTAATACTTCTGCAGTGGTAAGACAACGGACGGTTAGTAGGCAGCAGGGGGTGCTACAAATTGTTGTTATTGGCTATAAGAACCAATGTATGTGGTTAGTCTGTTTTACAGTCTAGCAGAGTTATGAATTTTATTTCCCAGCTTCATCTCTTGAAGGTAGTGTGCACAACCTGCTGCCAACTAACCCTATGACTGCAGATGTATTAATTGCCCACTTCATTTTAAGCGGTCTCCTACATGGGTAAATCCCTTATGTTTAACAATCTGCCCCACCTTGTATTTAGCTTGGCCACTCTGGTTACTTTCTCCAGACCTGAGGAAGAGCTCTGTGAAGTTTGAAAACTTGTCCTTTCCCCCAACAGAAGGTGGTCCAATAAGAGATTTTACCTTCCCCACCTTGTATCTCTTATATCCTAGGACCAATAGGGCTACAACGACACTGCAAACAGTTATTACCAGGGCTGTTTAGAAAGTGCAGTGTCTGAAATTTATTGCAACTGCGGAACAGCAACGCCTCTTATTGCATATGCAGCTGTTCCAAAAAGTGCATGAAGATTCAGATCACCTACTCTTATCCTTCCAGGTATTATGTGTCCTTTTATGTATCTGTCACTGGAGTATCTGACCATCTCAAAATCATCAATGGATTTTACCTTTTCAACACTCCTGTGACAGTGTGGAATCATCACTATTTTACAGAGGGGAAACTGAGGCAGACAGTAGTGTAAGTCACTAGCCCAAGGTCACCCAGGAAGTCTGTGACTAAGCCAAGAACTGAACCTACATCTCATGAGTCCCAATCCAGCCCTCTTTCCACTAGATTATCTTTTCCGCCCAGTGTCGTGCCCTGTGGACAAGACCACCCTTTCTGAGAACACCCTTGTGCAGCTTTCATTCCAGAACTGGGGTATATTGCAATAACTGAGAGTTCACAGCAGCCTTCCTAAACCTGGAGATTCAGAAGACATTCGTAATTTATAGCCCATTCTATGTATTTTACCTTTGAAATGCAACCACCTCTGGGGCAGAGGGAGGCATCCAGGTAGAAAATCAGCTTTGTTGCACCACAATGGTGGGGGAATGAGCAGTTTTGACCAAGGACAAGAGGCATAAACCTCTGTTCATAGGGAAAGTGCCTTATGATCTTTAAATGCCCATGTTACATTTCACACGTCCATTGGTTTTCACTGCCTTCCATGCAGAAGACAACAAAGAGCTCCATTTATCTGCCCCAGCTCTGCCAGGGTTTGAACCTGGGCTTCCAGAGTATATGTATTTATTTCAAACCTGATGCTTTTGGTCATATTTATCCAGTGGTTTTAGATACCTTTAGTCTAATAGCAGGAAAGAACAAGCCAGGAGGTGTGTAGACTCCATCCCTGCTGTTAACACTGGAACACAGCATACAAAGACTGCCTTGTAACTCTGGCCCTGGTGATCTCTATTTGCTAGCAGTCCTACTCCAGTTACTAGAGGTGAATATGAGCAGACAGAATCCCCCTACCATTGTCTGGCTATACCACAAGGAGGACAAGAGACACAGGATTTGGTTTAATCAGGCCGCAACTTTATTATTAGATGTCCGTGCCTCTCTCTCATCCCCCACCTTTAAAGTGATATATACCCTTTTCCCGGCAAGCCAGACAACAGCCCCCCCTGCTTAAGGTGCAGTGGGGTCATTCTTTCTATGAGGCAAACACAGATACTGGGTAAGTATCCAAATTCATCCGCTACCTTAGGATTTCCCTTTATTGTTAAGTTCAATAACAAGACATAAACCAAGCTTTCCCCTGGGCTTGGCATGCGTTCAAATTTCTCCCTGCAAGGCTCAAATCTTTTGTTAAACTCCAGATCTGATGGCGCTAACAGGACTCATAGTCTGATGAGTCAGCAGAAGCAGAATGCATCTCTACAGAAGGTGCTAAGCACAGTTGCCAACAGGGTGACTCAGCAGAAATAACTTCTACATCTTGTCATATTGAGGTTTAGGAGAAAGCTAAGGATACAGCTTCTATATGTGGGGCAGCTAGGATATGGAAGTCACTTGCTCTTTCTCAAAGGACCATGCACTGCTGGCACCTCCATCTTCTAACATGGACAACAGCCAGAGTGCTAGATGCAGTCTTGCTTTTTCTGAACACCATTTATTTTCATATAGACCTAATTGTGAAACAGACTATTTGTGATGTGCTGTGTACGTACACAAGATGCATTTTTTGATTCTTAATTCAGAAAGCTTCAACCATTCATCGTAAAGACTTTCATATCTGAAATTTAATTAAGCTCCAAATAGATATATGTGGGTTTTTTAAATGATAAATGAGAATGCTAGAAAGTGCTTTATAGTTTCTGGACAGACTTTTACCAGACAGATATTTACAATTTGATTTTCTACATCTCTTTTAATTCATTGTAGGCAAATATGCAACCAGGGCACTTTGCTCTGACAAATGCAGGTATTGGCAACCTGCTTTGGATCTGTTCTTGGACATTTGTTTTCTATTTTAGACCTTAAGTAGTCCCCAAAACATTTAACATGGTATTTTCTTTAAAAACTCACACCATAACATTTTTCTTTTTAAAGTCTAGAAGATGAAGTGTCATGTAAAAAATAGTTATGGAATGTGCCAAGTTTATGTCAGACAAAGCGACAGGAAGGTCTTGCATAGAGCTGTTTGAATAATGGATTTTTTGGTTCACTGGCAATTCCAAAAAACCCTCTCTTTTATGTCAAAATAAAAGATTGCATGTCCCTCTTGACCAGTGTCATGTGATTTTTTAATTTCTTTCAAACCGAAACATTGCAGCATTTCAGTGTGTTTTTTCCAGGATTTTGGGCAAAACATTTGGGTCACAGAATCTGCATTTTGCACCCCACCAAAAAAAAAAACCCAAACAAAATATTTTGGCCAAAAATTGTCACCCAACTCTCGTCTTGAGGTTAAGCAATAGAACTGGGAGTCAGGAGAGCTGGGTTCCTTTCCTGGTCCTGCCATAGATGCTTTCTGGAGATCTTTTGTCAGGTCACCATCTGTGCCCCAAATTTTCCTGTCTGTAAAATGATGTAATGCTTCCCTAGCTGGGCTGGTGGGGGAAGAGCTCAGTGATTTGAGTATTGGCCTGCTTAAACTCAGGGTTGTGAGTTCAATCCTTGAGGGGGCCATTTAGGGAGCTAGGGCAAAAATTGGGGACTGGTCCTGCTTTGAGCAGGGGGCTGGACTAGATGACCTCCTGAGGTCCCTTCCAACCCTGATACTCTATGAGGTGCAGCTTAATTGACTTATGTTTGTGACATACTTTTTCTCAGACAGAAATTACTACAGAGGTGAAAAGTATGCATGTGCAAATATCAGATAGTAGGTGCCATTAAAATAAACACACACTCCCTGGTCAGAGTATCCTCCTTGTTTAACACGGCAAATTCCCCAAATCCTGTGACAATATGTAGAGAACTGAGGTTGCTAGATATAAACTCAACTTGTAAATACATCATACAGATAGTGTGAGATGCTTTGGTCTAAGGTACCGTGTCCTTATAAGGCACGGATACCCCCATAGTACCTCTGCTGGCCGAATGTAGCGCTGCTAGCAGTCCCTGCCTCTGTTGCTTTCCCTGAATGTCCTCAGCTCTCCTCACACCAGTCTGGGCTGGAGCTACGGCTTAGCTCTCCAACCAAATCACAAACAAACATAACCCCTTCTGGGATAGCAAAAATCCAAACAAAAAGTCCCATACAAATAAAAAAGTTTCCTCTGCCCTTCAGGGCTTCTCTTTAACCCATCCACTGAGCCCTGTTCCCCACCCCTTGCTGGGTCACCTTTGAGTCTTTCCCCTGCTCCAGTATTGAGCACTTAGCCCCTCCCCACACCAGACTGATTCTCCATGGAGTACTGGTCCCAGACAATTGCTCAGGGCCTTCCATGGCAGCCTGCTTACTTGGTGCCAACCTCCAGATTGATCTCTCTCAGCCCTCTTAGAAGACCCGATGCCCATTAACTATCACCTGACCCTCCTTAGTCCTGCTCCTTCAGACTGGGAAGAAGATAATTAACTATCTGGCCCCATCTCCTCTTTAAGGGGCCAATCACCCTGGAACTGTCCTCCAAACATTTTAGCTAAGACCCGTGAGACAGACTTCATAAGGAATGCTTTTGAAGAAGCTAAGTGTTTAAACTCACAGCAGCTCGCTTTGCCCTTCCCAAGGGTGCTGGAACTAGGGATGTTGGGGGTGCGGTAGCATCCCCTGGCTTGAAGTGATTTCTGTCATATACAGGGTTTACAGTTTGGTTCAATGGCTCGCAGCACCCTCGCTATACAAATTATTCCAGCACCCCTGTGCTCTTCTAGTTCTGAGTATTACAATGAGACAGGACTGTAAACGTACGCTGAAATGTATTGTGACATTACACTGAGGGGCAATTTTGTGTGTGGAGGCAATTAGAACTTTAGGGGATACTGGATATCCCCTAAAGCAGAACATGCACTTGGTCAATATTACAAGACATTTTTTAGCAAAACTCCTTTTTATAAGAATGAGAACACTATTTCCAGAGTGAGTTATAAATGTATTTCCTTTCTTTTAGGTGTATATATGTAGAGAGGCAGAACTGACTCATTTTGCAAACAGGCTGAAGAACATGAGCAGTTCAGATAAGGATCAGAATTTAACTGCACCACTTTGAGGTTTGCCCATCACACTCCGTAAGCAGGGATTAAGGTATGTGCTGGACAGAAAATAATTGCGCTGGAGAAAACCCTATTAGATGGCAGGCGAGTCACACCAATATGAGCATCTTGTGGTTCAATCCTGAGGAGAGTTTTAACTGGTGAGACTAGGGAGGTGATATATCTGTTATGCTAAACTACCGTGCAACTATTCAAGTCGCTCTTCTATTGTTTCCTTTGTCTCAAAGCATGAGAGCTGGGTTCGAATAGTGAAGAATGCCTTTCATGTTGCTTGTTTACTTCAGGTTCTGATTTTCATTAGCCAAATAAGGTTTGCGATAGGAATTGTTGGTGTTCAAGTTGAGCAGGAAGCTTCATGGTACTGTGAAATTCAAAAGTCTAAGGCCCCAGTTCAGTTAACTACTTAAGCACATGCTTAACTTCATTCACAAGTAGTGCCATTGACATCATATGTGGGTAAAATTATGCCCATATCTAAGCATTCGAGGGATCAGTGACAAAACACTTACAGCTGGGATATGTCTCAAAAGCATAGTAAAGCAATCCTTAGAAGCCTTTCACACATATTGAAATTCTTATATTTCTAAGATTTAAAATGAGCTCACAAAAACTTTTCTCGGAGCATTTTAGTTCTCTTAGAACTCCCCAACTAACGAAGTTTTTTTCAGTATAGAATACACATTAGCTTCTAGCAGGGGAAATGTAATTATCATAATAAGATTTCTTAAAACTTGACTTTTATGTTGTCAGCTGCATTAAATTTAAATCTTGTTCCAAGTCAAGAAAATAACTCTAGAAATGTGAGAAAAATGTACAGCAAAATCAATATTATTAAGAGTGAAATGGACTGTACCAAAAGCAATCAAACCTCTCAGGATACAAGGAAAATTATTGTTAAATTATAATAAATTACCCTCATTTTATCATTTGGTAAAATATTAGTGTCACTGGAACGACATTGCTTTCACCCAAGGAACACGTTACCACTTCAGCTATTACAAAAATCTGACTGGATTTGCATCATTTTGACAATATATCTTATTAACTCATATGCTACCTCATTATTTTATACATGCTTCCACTTTGTAAACCTCTTGTATACTTTTTCCCCGATATCATTTATTATATAGACACATGCCCACTTGTTCTTAGTCTTCAGGCTACTCATCTCAGAACACAAAGTTCTATTTTCCTGGCTCTTTTATATACTGTTGCAAAAGGAAACTTGAAAATGCATGGATGTGCCTATTTGGTCTTTAAATGGCTTCATTTATATTAGATTGCATTACATATTACTTTGATGCTGTCTACTATATATACTGTTATGAGCTTAATGAAGCCTTATTATGGGTTATGTTAAAACCCCATTGATGTTGATAGGTGTGAACTCACCCACCAGTTAACATAACAATAAACATAAGCCCCACCTAGGATAAAAAGTGTGTGCGAACCTGTCTAGGAAATTTTGGGATGGGTATTGTTTTGGGTAGGTGTGTGTGGGAATGTGAGTGAACACACAAATATTGAGGTCACAGACATGAACAGAAAGAGAGACAGAGAAAAAGAGGCAGGAAAAGCTAAGCAGCAGGAGCCTGTAAGCACAGCATGACCCAGGAAAAAGCTAGAGAACACACTTTGGGGACGGGTGTTAGCTTACGTAATCTGTACATCACCTAGCACCTTCCCAGGGCTTCTGAGAGTTACCTCAATTCCAACAATTAATAAGTGGCAACCTCTGCTAATGGTGGTATCCCCTACTCTGGCAGGTTGTCCCGTTGAACTACTTGTGTTACAGGACTGAGTCCTAAATGGTAGCTCTGTTAAGTAAGGGTGCATGAAAACCAGCCATTGACTTAATTCAAGAACATAATTAGCAACTCTTTAAATGCCATGTAAAGCTCTAGGGGACAACCACTGAAGGTTTCTCTTCATGTACAGCGTTTCCCAGGTGTAGCTGTGCCGCTTTAGCAGGCCCTGAGAGCCGTAGCTATGTCAATGGGAGAAGCTCTCCTGTTGCCGTAGCGCTGTCTCTATAGGGATTTGGGTCGCTATAACTACATCACCCAAGGTATTGATTTTTCACACCTCTGAGCAGTGTAGCTATACTGATATAGGTCGGTAGTGTAGACCTGGCCCAAGATTTAGAGCTTTTCCAGCCTGTGTGTTGGCAATCATTTTTTAGACTGTCTCCAGAGCATTCACCACTTTTTCTGTCAACTCACTCATAAAGAGGAGGTTAAATACAAGCTCAGACTATTTCAAATTTCTAACAGGAGGATACAGAGTTCAGTGCATTTGCAAACCAGCCAATATCTTGAGGCTTTGGGGAAAAAATTATTATAAGGTGATGATTGTTATTACAAGTTGACATTTCAATGGCTGCTTTCTCCGGATCCCTTTTCACCATTTGCTTGCTGCTAGGAATCTAGCTTCAGCCCTTTGTATAATCCATGCATGTATTCTGCTTTATTTGTTAGCAAATTTTGGCTTATTTTATATCATAGAATCATAGAATATCAGGGTAGGAAGGGACCTCAGGAGGTCATCTAGTATGTCAGTGCTATCTATGCTGCTATAGTCACTTGTGCACCAGGATTTCTGGGGGGAATAGAATCCTGGTTTCTTCTCACCCAGTGTGGTGCCCTAGCCAATAACCCTGCTGCCAGCCAACAGTGGAGCTCTAACCCAAGGTCCCAAGCCTCTAATGAGCTCTGTGCAACCAAACCCCTGCATCCATGAAGTGCTCATTACAGGATCAGGCCCCATATCTGTACTCTAGCCCCTTTAAAGGTTCCACCATCATCACTCAAGGATCAGTTTATGGGCATACAAGGAAAGACATGGGAGAAGTTAGCAATCACCTATTTTTTTAAAACTGCTTCAGCAGAATGCACATCCCAAGTTGAGCGTGGAAACACATAAGCAGACTAATAGCCTCAAAAAATCACCTGCAAATTGTAAACATTTACAATGGTAAAAATACTTACTAATCTCTTGGAAAAATAATTGGGGTGGCTTTGAATGTGTGGCAACATTATTACTTATCTAATAGATAACAAAAGTTCTAAATGAACTTGGCTCCATTAAGGAGAAATCTTTCTACAGATAAAATCTTTTTGTAAACCCTTTCTGTCTTGTACATAGAGAGAGGCTTTTATTCTTGATCAGGTACTCATGTCTTGTTCCATGTCTTCCTTTTCTTGAAGGAACACATTTATTTTGACACACAGTGAGGAGGTTTCTTGTACTGAAATGATACAAAGGGAAACAGTATGAAGGTAGCAGCATGGGATTTCTTGTCTTTTGGAAACTATTTATCCCTTTTGAATTCTGGGGATTGAATTTAACCATTAAGTCTCATACTATATAAAGTTTATCATAAAGATAAAATTGCCATTCACTGTTTTCCTCTATAGCTGTTTTGTACATATTACAGGCATTTATTGTATCAAAAAATTGCAATCAGATTTATTTAGTAAAATGAAATGTTGCAGAGCATACCACATGGGTAAGATGTTAGGAACTGCCAACCTGGATCAGACATGGGATCCTTCTACTCCAGTATCAGATGCTTCAGGGGAAGATAGAAGAAACCTTGTGGTTGGCAGGTTTGAGATAGCCTGTCCATATGGAAAATTGTTTCTTTAACCCTCTCACCCAGGGTCTGGCTTATGCTCTGAATCATGAGGGTTATATTCCTTCCAGTATCCTAGGGGTTTTTTTTGTTCGGTTTGGTTTTTATTAATAATTACTGCCATACCTTTATTCTTGTTATCCATATAAAACAGGATGACCTTGCTATCCATATGAATGTCCCATCGCTGACTACCTGGTAATTATTGCCATGCAGTGGCGTAACATGACATTTGTCATTGCAATTGTATGCTTGCATGAAAAATGGTGTCCTCCCTGTGGCGTGACCTCACATGCACCATCATGTTGTGTGGTGAATGCCAGTTTGTACAGGGACCGCTCAGAGTTGTCATGCAGACACTGTCGGTCCTGGTGCATGTACTGCATGCCTACACCGATGGTGCACCACTGCCATGTAGTGACAGGACAGTTACCTTGTGAGTCACACATAATAGTCAATCCTAATAAAAATAATTATTGGCATCTGGCACCACCCCTGTCCTGGATGTCCAATTCCTGCTTCCAGAAAGCTTCCATCAGGAACCAAGAACGGTAAAGGAGTGCTAAAAATCTTAGGAGAAGGGAAAGGCTATCTATGCTTTCATATTCCCCCGCCCCCCCCCCCCGCTTTTTTTTAAAAAAAAAAAACTACACTCAAAATTGGTTTGGACTTCGGGGTTAGATCTAAATGGACTTCTCCATCCCACCACAGAATTACATTTCAATACCCTCCACATCATTGTGGCCCTCCACTTCAGGACAAGAAAAGGATCGCTATTGTGGCTAAAGCATCAAAGCAGTTTGTACAGGAGCTAGAAAAAGAGACCGTGGTATCACACCACTATCTGCCAGTAACACTTGGGCAATTGCTGAATTCAGTGGAGCGCTATTGATTTTTGCAAGCATTGTAACCTAGAGATGCTGCTGGACCTGGAGTGGGCATCTTTTGCAAAAGAACTCTCACTCTTTGCATCTGCACCTCTTCGCCAATCCATAATAAACAGACAATAGTATTTGCACAAGGGAAGGACTGCATGTTTTTTCTCAACCTCAGCTGGCTATAATTTTCTGTACAGTAAGTGCCTCCCAAGCCAAGCATTTTAGCAACCTTACCAAACCAAACAACCTTTCCCCTATCCAAGAATGCTTTTCATAAACAAAGAAGCCCTTGTTCAGATGCAGCATACATCTGCTACAGTCAATAGCAGAAAGAGAATTTCACTTAAGTAACTTCCCTTTGTGTTTGCTCCTTTCTCAAGTAACAGTCACATCAGAGCAATTGATAGGAGAACAGAGTACATTTACTTAGAGCAAACACTCCAGTTTTATCTACTGAGCAAAACCACAGCGCTATCTAGGATTCCTTACCAGCCAAACCCCGCAGGACCAGACCTCAAATGCTAAACAAACCAAGCAGAATAAACACCATGTTTAGATTCAAAAAACAGTCAAGCAAAAGCCCTCATAGCAACCCAGAGGTGAAGGCAAACTATTCCAGATGTACCACAGCAGTACGTTGTTTGATTTCATACCACTCCTTTGAGTGTGTGTTGCTGGTCCTCTTCTGGGTTGATCCAGAAAACTCTCATCTTCAGAGCTTTGGCCCAATAGCACATGTAGTAGCAGCTCTTGCTTTTAGCTCTAGAGGGCCCCAGTTCAATCACCAGTGTCACCCAAGAGGACACCCATCACACTTCTACAATCTGTGTAGTTCTTAAACTGAAGATAAATAGCTCTAAAATATCCCATGAAATATTCATTCCTACTCAATTTGCACCCATCCTGCACCCATGGGAGAAGCGGTTCCATTTAAGGTACTCCCCACCCCCGCTGGTAGACATGCAGCAATATCACCCCACCCAGCCCAGGAATCTGTCAGTAGAAGACAGGTTCACTTTTCAGCCAAAGCTCAGCTCAAGTAGCTCCATCAGCAAGGTGCTGAATCAGCAAATCACCGGGGCCTTGCCCACCCCTGGTACTGCAGTGGGACCACCAGTGAAGAAAAGTTTATAGGGGAGAGGGGAGTTTGGGCAGCTGCACCTGCCTTTCTGGTGGCCATATGCCAGAGTCTCATTTCCACCAGTTAAACCGCACCTGGCCAATTCTATCTGAGATGGGGGATGAAGAAATTCAGTGCTGCCTTTGTAAGAGGAGCAGACCACTGCCAGTCTCCTCTCACCTCCACGGTCTTGCTGCTTTTGCAGCCAGGGAGCTACCTTTTGTTCCACTCCCAGTGATTATAGGCAAAATCCTGGCCACAACAAAGTGGTAAAACTCCCATTGATTTCAGTGGGGCCAGGATTTCATCCTCTATGCTTTGTGGAAGTGAAAACCATTATGGCAGAATAGTGAGCTACCGGCAAATTCTTCCTCCTTCAAACCTGCTTCAAACAAAAGCCTTATAAACTGAAATTACATTGTACTTTCATTTGGTTTCAGACAAACAGATAATCCGATGTTCTGACCTTTCTCAGCGCGCAAGACTTGAGTGATTTTGTCTCCTCTTTAAACTCCATTACATGGATGTGACATTCAGTCAAGATCATGCTGATGTGAGAGTATTCCCAACACAATTATCAAATCCTCTTATTCGGCTGCTCCATATGAATCAAGGATAATGACAAATCAGAGTGGCTGAAACTCATTCTACTCTTATTTAGCTAAGAGAAAAAACAACTGCTTCATTTAAAAAAAAAAGTCCCATTATGATCCATTTCATCTCATTTCCACTAAGTCTATTTTAAAAAGTACCAGGAACCACTTGCAACCCAATATGTTATTGCTTTAAAAAAAAAAGTTTATCTTCATTCAGCATAAAAGACTAAACTGTTAACTCCTTTACCATACGTACACATAAATAAAATAGAGGTGTTGGTTGCACCTACATAATTAAGGCTGACTTGGGTTTTTCATAGGTTCAGAGATTCCAAAGACAGATGGGACCATTGTGATCATCAAGTCTGACCTCCTGCATAACCCAGGACACCGTGTTTGCACTTAAAGCAGGAATTCCACCTTTGTTATGAAAGATATCATCCACAACGCTTTACTGAAATAATGCTGATCATTTCTGCTTTGGCAACTAACCTATTATCTTGGTTCTTAAGACATCTAATATCAGGTTACAGGTATTTTTCCTTTAAGTGTGTTTACATTCAAGAGTGTGTTTAAAAAATTAGATGGAGATTTTATATATATTCTCTTACAGCTTCTAGATAAAACATGCTTAAGTTTACAAGCTAAAAGAATTTCTTCCCAAGTTGTTTTTCTTTCTGGAAGTATTGCAAGATAATACAGGAGGAAATACCACAATAATTCAACCTGTATTCTTTGTCTCTTACCACATGACCAGTGACGATCAGTCTACGCTCAGAACTTAGCTGACATAAACTGAGATCTGTGCCAGAAAAGTCTCTATCTTGCTGTCCCATGGCCATTTTGACTATGCAGTCAACAGTAAGAGCCTGTTTTTGTTGGTAAACTAAGCAGATCTCTCTCAAAGATATACAGAAGGAAAGGGTACTTAGAATAATGAAATCCCTTTTTAGGTAGCCATTTTTGAGGAGTACAAGCACTTCAGGATGCAAAGCCCAGATTCGGTGGTTCCCAATCAGAATGACTTTCAAAATGAAAAGATGAACACACGTGTACTTCATTCTAGCATGTCAAAAAGTCATCAGTTATTGCTTGTAATAACACATTGATCATAATGTTTTCATTTATAGCCATGTGGATATTATCTGTACTTCTTACAGGTGTTCTAATGCAATTTAAGATTACTAAATGGACCCTTAAAATAAAGTGCTACCACAGTGTGAAGTATATTGTATCTTTAAAAGGAAATGAAAGTCAATCAGATTTGCAACCAGGAATTGCAACACTCTCTATATTTTATAGTATAATGACTCTCTTACTAGGATATCTGGAGGGAATAATCTATAGGAGAATAATGTTTCCCCTTTGTGATTATATTACCATATGGAGTAATTTTTCCTTGACATGAAGGTCAATTCATTTGATGAGCTTTTGAGTGGAGTAACAGGCGCTTGCTTCTTTGACAGCAAAGGACAAACTGAGTTATTAAAAATGTTATATTACTGACTTTTATTAGTCAATTTCTCATTTGTTCTCCTGGAAGATCAAGACATGAATACATTTGGAAAGTCCCTCAGGAAAGATTTAAAATATTACATTGAACGGCAGTTATTCTGGATTGGAAAAATCATTCACAAATAGATATTCCAGATCTTCTTTCTTCCCCTAAATAATGATGTCTTTTATGAGGATACTATTATGGTATGTCCAGTACGTTTCTGTTGGTGATAGATGGAACTCAAAAAGGTTTACAGTTCAAGTTTGGGTCAGATAAGCAATGAAAATTTCAAAAGTTGCCCAAACGATCTGGACTTCTCAAGGCTGCAAAATCTTAATCTGGAAAATTCTATTCATTCTAGTATGGCTGGAAATACTACAAGAACATTTCAGTATTCCTCTCTTTGGAGGGACCATCTCTTTGTTATAGGTTTGTATAATGCCCAAAACAGTGAGACAGGGAATTCTGAGGTGACATCACATTACATATGTTAACGAACAACTTCCAATTCCTGGTCAGAAAAGGGAAGAGTGGTGGTAAAGCAAAAGTGAAAATAACCTCCCCAGTAAATAGATTGCCCGAAAATCATATCGAACCCAACACAAAGATCTGAGGGTTTCCCATTTTAGTTGATTTAAAAATAGATATATAGGCAACATGGTCTTCTAGAGGATTAAACATAGATCTGGGAAGTCAAGAGATCTGTGCTCTAGGGGAAGATTTTCAAAGGAACAAATGACAGCTAGGTACTTCACTCTCACGGACTTTGGTGAATTAGACACCAAACTGCTATTTGTGCCCTGGAAAATCTCCCTCCTCTTCTCATCTCTGCCATGGAATTGCTCTGAGGTTTTTGGCACATCATTTAGGCCAAAACGTTCAAAAGTTGGTACCTGGTTTTCAGAAGTGCTGAGCAGCAATGGCTTCCACTGACTTCAGTGAGCATCCAAGACGCATAACATCTCTGAAAACCAGCCCCAGTGATGTAGATTCCTAGGCACCAAAATGTGAAAATATCAGCCTAGACCTCTGTCCCAGCTCCTATTCTGTTAAACGTGGGTACAGTATTTACAATCCTCCCTCCCTCTCAGCGGTGTTATAAAGATTTATTAATACATGTCTGTAAAAGAGTTATATGAGTGCTACGGGTTAATATCCCTCGCTTCTTTGTGTGTTTGCTACATTGGGAGATGAATTTAGATTCAGGTTATCAAACTCTATCTGAATTTTCCATCACATGTAACACCAAAGTTTCTGCAGTTTTATGATCATGTGTTCAACCATTTCTAATATTAAGTATGTTTTAGACACTATTGTAGGAAGAGAGAGAAAAGGAGTGAAAAAATAGCTCAAGAAAATACTTTGTTCCAGTTCAGGTGTTTCAGAATGGGCTCCAAAATTATAGAGGGTTTGCCAAGTTTTCTGTAGGTAAAAAGCTTTTCTAAACAGAAAATAAATAAAATGAGGTCTCAAGCTGCACAACTTGAATGTCCACATCTCAAAATAGACCTGCTATGTCTTTGTACTGAAAGAGCCTCCAAAGCTAGCCAGTAAGACATTCCTAACCATAGTGCAGTTCTTCACTGGACTGGAAGACTCAAATTCAAAAGGAAGATTACATTGTATGTCAGAAAACTCCCCCTCCCAGTTTGATTCTAACTCACAGGGGGAGTGAGTGCCTGCTGACTAAAAGATGTTTTTAAACGTTACCTATTTTGCCAAGAAAAGGTTAACTGTTGAACAAGTCACAGGAACAAAGCCACCACTATATAAGTTTTGCACTGTCTCCGGTTAGAAAGTTGTGTTGGGTCTAATGAACTTCCTAGCCTCTCTCATGCTCGAGGTGTCAAATTCTTAGTTGATTTCAAACCAGCCTTCAATGTTGTGCCCACAAAACTGCACAGGCAAATGTCTGCCTGTAAACTTGTGCGCAAACACCTCTGTGCATAGCGCTTGGGTAGGCGAGCACCCAACTAACCACTTTGCATGTGTAAAGCTTGTTAGTACCTCATGGATATTGCATGCATCACTGAATGTTCTGAAAGCACTCGTGCGCCCAATTCTGTGGGCAAAATTCAGAGGCCATGGCGGAAAATTTGACCTATAACCTCTGTGCTCTGTTGGAACAAAAGTCCAAAACCAGATTTTAAATGATCAATTATTTCCCTCTTAAAATTTTAAGGAGAAAGTTGTTCAGGAAAGATACAGAACTGAAAGTCCTATAGCTCCAGAAGGTGCAGTGGGTTATTTTAAATTAAGAACCAAGAGGAATTAACAAAAGCCCTAATGAAGAGAAGATAGTGGTTCAAAGAACATTCTTTTTGTAACTATTGTGTCCAAAGCAAGGTTCCTCTGTTACATCTTGTTGGAAACCTGCACAGATTTCTTGCCTCACATGGTAATATTTGGACAATAAATGAATTTCAGACTCATTATTAAAATATATAACACTTATTCTATGTTAGCCTTGAGTAAATATAGAGTTCTACTCAATATGCTGATTTACAGCTCCCAAACAATTTAGCCCACAAGGAGTGAGTAGGATTTAAGTTGTTCAAATTTGCCAAAAGTTTTAGCTCTTTTATATTAATTTAATGGGCAGGATTGTCACAGTTTTTGCTTTCATCATATCAATGGATTTTTACATATATTTTTTTGAAAATGAAGTAGCTAAATGTTGATCATCAAATTAAAAGTCCCCAGGAATGCTTGGAGGAAATTTAGCAGGGCTACATGATCTAAGATTCATGGCAACACTCTTCAAAACCTGAGTGAGTCTAATTTTCTCTGTTCCTGTCTACATTAGATACATTTGCACCAGTTTAACTATATACACCAAAGCAAATCCCTGGTGCACATATGCTGCATGGATGTCAAGCATGGCTTTCATCACTATGACTTCATCCATAAGCCCCACGCTACCTCTTCTGTAATCCAAATGAGCTGAATGGCTGCAGGTGCATATTTCTCCAAAGTAGAGAGTCATTCTTTACAGTGCTTTGGTTTTACATCCCCTTTGACAGATGATACCTCCCCTGGCATGGTGCTCCGTTACTTCCATCCCAGGGTTTATTTTCCAGCACTGACAAAGTCACACCAACGCATTTTCCTGCTCTTCGCTGCATGCTGTTCATTTATAACCCAGTTTTCTTCAGTAGGCTCAGAGGGTGCCCAGTTCCTCTGTGAAAAGCTCAGAGCCTTGCAGGATTGTCACCTTACTCAGCCTCTATCAGATGTTATGAAGTTTCAAGAAATGACGCATCTCCAATAACCTTCTCACTTATTTTCAGATTTCCTTTTGAGGTTTTTGATATGATATGAAATGTAAATGTAGAAGCCAGACATAAAGCTGAAATACTCACTATATGAAATTCAGGCTGAGATTTTAAATGAGTTGGGCACTTGACTATTGAATTTTTACAGATTTGGGGTACTTAATTCCCTTAGGCAGCTTTGAAAATCCCAGCTCTTTTCATGCACAGATGTGATATGATTCTATTTTTTTCTCCTTGTGCATTGCCTTAGACATCAAACAGACCTCTGTGACAGTTTGCACCCCTTTGTTCACCCCTTTTGCAAGATGACGTTCAATTTTGTACAAAGCATACTATTTAAGCTATCATTTGAAAACTCAGGATTCGCTGAACATTACTGTCCTGGTAAAATATGTGTAACAACGTTGCATGTAAAGATATAAGATT
Organism: Dermochelys coriacea; assembly: GCF_009764565.3. NCBI lineage: Eukaryota > Metazoa > Chordata > Testudines > Dermochelyidae > Dermochelys > Dermochelys coriacea. Next base: position 10,103,746 of record NC_050085.1, read on the forward strand.
CCACTGTACAATGTTACCAAGACATGTTCCAACATGTTCTAGAGGTCAGTCACACACAAGTTCCCCAGAGACAAAAGGCTAGCCAATGTCTCAGCCAGATGTCAATGAGAACAAATGGACCACCACCTGATTAAATGGCCACTCTTCAGCAGGGTATGGGCAAAAAAGATCTACATTTTGACAAAGAAGCAGGGTAAGGTTTCTGGCCTCACAAACTTTCTGTCTCCTGAACCTCAGATGGAGATGATTCTTGCGCAAAATAAAGGGTAAAGAGAGAACATGGCAGATTCCCCAAATCATCTCTCCCTTGCTCTCTGCCCACAGCATCATCAACACCTGAAGAACAAAGGAAGTAGCATTGGACCGGGGAAGCGGGGAAGATATCCTTACTGAAGGCTTTTGTATTCTCTTAGCTTGCTAAGTTAGATGTTAGTTGCATTTTACCTTTTATTTCCTTGTAACCAATTCTGACTTGCATGCCTCATGACTTGTAGGCATTTAAAATCCATCTTTCTGTAGTAAATAAATTTGTTTTGTTATTTTACCTAAACCAGAGTGTGTGGATTGAAGTGTTGGGGAAACTCCATTTGGGATAACAAGTTTTGTGCATATCATTTCCTATTACTAGATGACGGACTTTATATGAACTGGTCTTGTCCAGGAGAGGACTGAGCAGTACAGGACACACGTTTCGGGGGGAAAGTCTGGGACAGGGAGTTTGCTGGTGTTGTCCTGCAGTGTAATTCATGAGTGGCTGGCTGTAGCACTCACAGAATGTAGCTGGGAGGGGTTTACATGCTGGAAGCTGTGAGAGCAGACCAGGATCGGTTACTCTCACAGTGTAAAACTAAAAGCCACCCCACACTGGGGAACTGAGGGGACACAGCTGTCCATCAGTCCAGATTGTACTCTGGGTAATGTCGCAACCACCAAATAGGAACATAAAAGACACACAATATTAGATGAGCCATAGGGATAAGACACAAGACAAGACAAGACATGTCTTTATAGCATGACAGTCAAAAAAATAGGTTTTTATAAACCAATAAATATTACCAGCATCACTGGCAATGTATAGAGAGAGAAAGTTAGCTAGACTGAACACTAATTCTTATTTCCAGATTCCTTCACATCTGTAATGAGGTGCAGTTCCCCAAATGGTTAATCCATATATGTCTTGATGAACAGCCTGCCAGATTTGATCATATGCCCAAAGACCATGTGATATTCTCTCAAACTGGATGATTTCTAGCAGAGCTATTGATTTATTTTAACTACCTATCCATATATTAAGCCTGCCAGCTTTAGAGAGTGTGGCCAGTGCTTTTCTTCAGACATATTATTGTTTACTATAATACTGCATTCCTGGAAAGTCATCTCTCTCACATTTACTTCAATTTATTACAAGAAATATAAGATACACTGCGCTGCATAATATACTTGAAGTCGTATTTCATGAACTAGGCAAAAATATGCCCTAAAGGGAAGTATCTTGTAGTGGACACACATCTTTCCATGTAATAAAACAAATGAAAGGAGCCATTCATCCACTTAACAGCCCCCTCCAGCATCTAAGGAAGACCAGGAAATTATGGGCTTGAGATTGTAACAAAAATGAGTTACAGTACATTTATACCATTCCTCCGTTTTGCTCTAGTCTGTCACCAGGTTAGATTCATGTTGTGCCATATTCCATTCCTACAGCAAGTTTGACATGAGAATTATTATACCTAAAGGCACACTGTTCTTTACCGTGTTGACCTTTCAGTTGTTTGGCATTTTGATTGGCCGTCTCTTCTCACAAGTGGCGCTGTAAACAGAAAAAGCAGCGGACTGTCATATCTCACTGACAGGAGTAGAGAGGTCTGACTCGCCCGCGAGACCATTAAAAATCATGGGCTGGATGAGGCAATCAAACCCCTAATGCCTCAGTCTTGGGGTGAAGGGGAGGAGGGAATGTTAATATGAACAGAAAATGGCACCCAATCTATGTCCTAATGAAGTACAGTCTCCCCATCTGCTTGAGAAAATTGTAAGTGTAAACTCCACTGTATGGAGGTGACGTCTCCTGCCAACAAACAAGCTGATCATAGAGGTGTTGCCTGCTGGTTTTTCTACAGCAAAGAATCTCTTAGTCTAATGTCATCCCCTTTAGATTCCTTGCCAGGACTTTTTATAACAACTCAAAACCAAAGTGCATTGTATGAGTAGCCACGCAATCCAGGCTAGATCCTGAGCATGCACTAGAAGGATTCTTGGGGTGACAAGGGAGGAGGGAGAAATGGTCAATAAAGATCATAGTTATGTACTTCACGACTGAGTCTCTGTGCTCTGATTTAAGGTACTTCCCAGCAATTTGAGACATAGTCTACTCTGAGTATGTTCATTATTGGCCCCCAATGGTTCAGTCCCAGAAGGTACAGCTGCCCAGTTTGCCACCCCATATGCACAAAATTCAGATGCTTTCCTGAATTCAAATTCAAATGTACAAATCGAGATCTCCAAATGTCTTGTTTAGAGATGGACAGAAGAAGGCAATATTTTCATTTGTACAAAATCTATTGGTAGAAAGGTGATTCAAAAGCAAGTTCCACGTTTTCTGAACCATCAAACATTAGAGTGTGAGGAGAAATGGATAAAAATGTTCTAGTTTTGACCAATCTAGCCTTGGGTCTGAAAACTCAGAAGGTCAGGTCTTTGTGATGCAGCCAGGTCAACCTAAGTAAGTCAAGTTAGACAGACAGTAAAAACAGCCTCTGTACCTGTCAAAAATCTGGAAAAGATTTTTGTAAAAAAATATTTTATAAAAAATTAATTAAAGCAAGCTTTTCCAGGTCTCAGAAAGTGATTGGCTTGAATTTTGGACAGTAGTATGGGTTGGTTATCCCATCCTAGAGTTTTTAAACTGATAATTATCCAAATACATTTGTTCAAATTTGGTTCTGTAAAACCACCACCACTACACTATTGTGTTCTATTCCCACTCAAAAACCCTAGTTCAATTGCCGCAAAGGCTGCAGATGTTTTGCATGATTAGCAGCTTTTAAAAACATTAAAGTAAAAAAAACAAAAAAGTTAGAAGCCCAGGAAATACAGAATTCAAACACAGATCTGGGAACCAAGGGTGAAATCCTGGCCACAGTGAAGTCAACAACAACAATACCTAGCTCTTATACAGAGTTTTTCTTCAATAGATCTCAAGGTACTTCACAATTTTAATGTATTTATCCTCACAACACCCTCTGCCTCAGCTCTTCTATGTGTAAAATGGAGGGTAACTAATAATATTCAGCTACCTCAGAAGGGTATTACAACACTTATTATGTTAGCTGATCTAATTAATAATATACTAGTTAGAGAGAGCAATTCCCTAATAGGATTATCACTGAATTATGAGAATAAATGTTGTCTGAAACTTCACTTAGCATTCCTTGCAAAAGAAGAGGTTTGTAGCTAAGTGCAATTTGCCATATGCTGCAGTCACTTGATTATTTTAGGGCTGAGCTATTTCAATCTTTGATAACACTGTGTTTCCTTTAGGATACTTGAGGCAAAGCCAACATTGATTTCTCTTGGCACACAAGCTGTTTGCTTCCGACACTAGGACTTTGTGGCTATTTTGGTCATATTATCATAAAGTCCATCCAAAAGATACACAAAATGTAGTAGCATGATTAAGTGTGATGTGTTTAGGTCAAACTTGAGAGCATCTCACTGATTGTTATATGAAGCCGAATTAAAACAAATTGCTCTAATCATTGTCCAGGGGCTTATCAAGAATGCCAGGGGCAACAAGACATGTTTGTTTAATTCTTATATAGGAAGCAAGAGCATTAAATCAAATTCATATTTTATAGCTAGGGCCAAACCTCTATAGATGATAGATCCTAAGATGCAAATAAGAGCCCTAGCTCCTAGTATGTTTTAAATCTCTTGTGACTCCCTATTAAAGCAAGACTAAGGGCAGCAGAGCCATCTCACACTGCAAAATTTTGTTGTTCAGTTTGTGAGGCCCAGACACAGGGATCTGTGAGAAGACTCAAACTCCATTTTTCCCCATAGTTTTACATAATGGGATTCCAAACATGCTGAACTGCTGGAGGCTGTAATATTTTGGTCTAATTTCAGTTGCTGGGTTTAGTGTGCAGTGGTTGAGTGGTGGGGGTGGCCTGTGATATAAGGAGGTCAGACTGGATGATCCCTGGTGGTCCCTTCTGGCTTTAAGCTCTATTACCAGCAACTTTTACTGACCATTCCTGGATAATGCCTTGCTAACTGTTCTTTCTTTTATACCAAAGAGGTGCCAATTGACTTCAGTGGAATTTATGGGTGCTCAGCATCTAAGAAAAAAGATCAGGCCATTGGGTTTTTGTTTGGGTGTTTGTTTTTTCATGCTTCCCAATTTTCAATACCTTTGTAGCGGATGTTGCTACGCGGAGTTAGAATATTAACACACAGGAGTCTTTTTTGAACCACACTTAAATCCTAGACGCTGGCAATGGAGCTGACTTCAGGACAGAGACTTCGGACTCTGGAGCAGCGAATGTCTGCTGTGTTTGTGTTTGGCATAAGTGCTGGAACAGGTGTGATGGAGGTTCTGCAGCCCCCTCATCTTAAAGTGATTTCCATTATATACAGCGTTTACAGTTTGGTTCAATGGCTCTCAGCACCCCCACTATGCAAATTGCTCCAGCACCCCTGCCCACGGCGGTCAAAATACCTGATTGAGATCTGTGTGTTCCTGCGATACCAATAAATAATAGTCCATCAGTTGGTTCAGTGCATAAGGTTTGAAAACCACAAGCTCTGAGGAGATTTGAAATAGACTCAAAAGTCCCTTTGCTTTACAGTGTACTCTGCTTCCCTCTCCTGGCATCTTCCAGGTCATTATATAAATCAGGAGCTTCGGTGCAGGAAACTTCAGCTCCTAGCTGATAAGCAGCATTACTGTCAGATCAGGACAACTCTTGGCTTATTGTCTATTTACTGTGTTTGTTCATTGAATTTAGAACAGGCTCTTTACTAGCATTTCCCAGAATCTATTGGAACGTTCCAAAAGGAAATCTGTTCTTTATGGTTATCGTAGGCCCTGTTCCTGCACTATAACTCACGATGGCAGATCCCTGTGCCCATGTGGATTGGGGCGTAAGTGAAACACATTTCAAAGGTGTCCCAAAAAGCTAGAGGATGTGTCATCTCCTGCACAGTCGGAGAGAAGGGAGCAGATGGCTGAAAAGGCCAAACGCTCCATGCTTAGGAAAAGAACAAGCGATGGTATGAAAGCCTTAGAAAGACCAGGTGGGTGAGTTCATATCTTTTATTAGACCAGCTTCTGTTGGTGAGATACACAAGCTTTTGAGTTCACACAGAGTTCTTTTTCAGGTCAAGAGCTCTGGGAATCACGAGAGCTTGTCTCTCTCACCAACAGAAGCTGGTCCAGTAAAATATATTACCTCACCCACCTGGTCTTTCTAATATCTGGGGACCAACAAGACAACCCCAACACTGGAATCCAAGCCTGGCAGGGGTTTGGCTTTCTATTCAGCCTATCTTAAAAGAAACCACTTACTTGGGGATCTTCTAGCCAAAGGGTGGGTGGAAATTGCCCTCTTCCATTATTTGTTTATTTTGATTTATTGCAACATGTAGCAAAAGAAAAGGCACTTAGCCTAAGCCAAGATTTCAAACCCGTGAACAGCAGTAAAAACAACAGCTGCTCCACAGCTCCAAGCCAAATATTAACAACCAGCATAAAAACCAAGCATAATAAAACAAGCTCTCTCCCTACGCACACAAACGGCTCCCTATCAGCCCCTCAACCCCAAAATACTGGAGAAATAATCCTGGCATCCCCTGATGGTTGGCATATTCAGACTATTGGGGGGCGGGGTTAATTCTTAAACTGCGGGTGACTCCTGGATAATGCACAGCCCATAGCTCCCTCACTTTCCCACAGGGCAGGCTTCCAGCTTGAGTACCTCCACTGATCACAACCGCAACAATGTGTGTAACGGGAAGAAAGCCTGTCTCTTACATTGGCAAGTGCCTGACCATGTAGGGATTTATAGGTCAACACCAACACTTCCAATACAACCCAGAAATTAATAGGCAGCCAGTGCATTATCCTCTTTTCCTTTATGCCCTCCCCCTAGGAGATTAAGGAATTGACTATCTTGGCTCCTTATATTTGCAGGAAACAAGTGTCCCTGTGGGTTCCTAGCCATGGGAAGGGGAACAAACAGACTTCCCTATAGATTTTCTGTCCAGCATACTTCCCAACCTCCTTTCGGCCTCCATTTCTGCATTACTTTTAACTGACTGGGATTAGGTCTGATATGCCTATGACTTTACTAGCTGTCATCAGACAGTCTGTTTGCAAGGGAGAGGCATAGTTTCCTCAGAGCAGAATCAAACAAACAGCTGGAGGGCTTGGTCGTACCAAAATGGTGCTCGAGAAACCTGGATTTAAAAGGCTACCAAGTGATTTAAGAGCTACCTTGAAGGGAAAAGCAATGGGAAAATCCCCAATATACTTATAAAGTAGAGAACAAGGAGCTGCAAACGTCACTATTCAGTTGCGTGTTTTCATAACGAGCACTATAGGACCGAAGGCAGCTGGGGTTTTCTTTGCAATTTAAAGGGCTGGCTACAGACGCGGAGTTTGCTAGGGATAGTACTTAAATAGTGATAATGTTAAAAGACATAAACTTGTGATAGGATGGTGCTGCTGTGATCTATCACAGGCCTGATACTTGAAACATATGCACAACTATGGACATGAAAACACGCCCATTGAAGTAAATGGGACTGCTCATACGCATAAAGTTACATTCATCTTTAAGTATTGGCAGGATTGAGGCTGCAGGATCAGATCTCTGGGTATGGCTGGAATCTGGAGTGGTAACAAGGGGCTTTAGCCCCTTGAGAGTCACAGTTTGGTTTTAAATTTTCATATTGGCATATTCCTAATAAAAGTGGTCAAAATTTTCTCAATTTTCAGCTTTTGATTAATTTTTTGTGTTGAAACTTTGATTTCAATAGTTTCAACTCCCAAAAATGTTTGCTATTTTTTTATTTTTTTGACCAACTCGATTCTGAGCAAGGCCTATTTATTTGTACTGTCTATATTGATGGTTTGTGTTTTGTTAAGTAAGTTAAAATAAAAATCTATATAGTGTTTGGAAAACTTCCTCACACGTGCAGTACTATTTCTTAAAGGGGCTGCTTGTGATGGATGTGTTTGCAGGAATAGAGCCCAATGCAGCAAACTGTAAATGGTAAATTGTTATTGTAATGCATTGTGAATTATTAAATAATAATCTACAGTTTGCCATTTACTTTTGAGATAAGAATTCAATATCTGTGAGTATTTCCACCAATAAAGTGTGAATGTTCATAGATAACAAATGTAAAAGTGTCTCTGTGTTGCCAACTTGTGCGATTTTCTTGAGTCTTATGATAGCTGGGTTTTTTTACGCCTTCAGTGATGTGTTTACAGGAGAATCTCAGCTTTCACTTTAAAAATGCAAGCTTCTAACCCTTCTGGTTGCAGAGAAAAAGCTTTAAAATATGAACCCACATTTCATTATTTTTTAACTCCTGTGATTTTTTGGATGCCCAGCTCACACTCTTTGCATATTTGCGGCTGGCAATACTGTTGTGAATGTTGTCAGGCTCAAATTCACAGACAATTTTTCTATTGCCAAACCAGCATCCAGGTGCACATTCAAAAATAGCACTTGGATGACAAGAGGTCTCTGACCCCGATCTTGCAATGGGATCCATACAAATATGCACCCATGTTGCACAACTGGGCCTTAGAGCTACAGTCCAATTTGAGAGAGAGCTTTACATTTCAGTGGGACCTTCTGTACTATAGCTACAGCATGTTTTAATTGAGAAGTGTTTCTCTACCTATGCACCTTTGAAACTGAGAGAATCTCTTTAGCTTGTCCCTTCCTTAGTAATTTACGGACTGATCTGACTCCCATTGAAGTCGATGGAAAGATTCCTATTATTTACAAGAGGAGTTGAATCAAGCCCTTACTCCTATAGCATTTATACATACGTTTATAAAAGAGATGAATCAAAGCACACTTCCCTTTCTTGTGCACTTGAGAATGAGAGAGATGAAAGCCTTGGAGGCTAGCAGGTCTCAGTAAATACATGATAACAGATCAGAATTCAAATAAGTATGCTGAAGGTACCTCTACACAGCCTGCAGCAGTAAGCCTTCAAGCCCAGTTCAACAGACTCAGGCTTGTGAGGCTTGCTCTCCATACTAAAATCAGCTGTGTGGATACTGAAGTTCAGGCTGGAGCTTAGCCCCCGAAGCTTAGGAAGGCTGTCAGCCTGGGCTCTGAGGCTCACTGCTTTGGGCTGATGCTGGCTGTATACTCTGGGCTACTTCCTTCTGGGATCCCCTTGCTAGATGAAATTACTGCATGATTATTAATCTGTTTGGCCACTGGGGGTCAGTATCACAGCACATGAAACTGAAAGGACATTTATACTGCAAGGATATTTTGAAAAGAAAAGAAAAGAAAAGAAAAGAAAAGAAAAGAAAAGAAAAGAAAGCAGTAGAATTGCTCAAGTCATTGATATTGGCCATAGTTAGGGCTTAATTTGTGCCAGGGCTGAGCTCCAGCACCTCTAGGCTTGGCAGTTCATAGCCTCCGCATCTCTGAGTTGCTGCATCAGTTATAAACGTAAACAAAATGGCTTGAGCCCCAGCACCTCTTTCATTACTAATTAAGCACTGGCCATCGTCCTATAAGGATTTATGGGGAATGCCGTACCAGAGACAATGGCTGTTTTTTCAACCCCAAAGCTGCGTGAAAATTAGTCATTTAATAAAAATACCCTTGCTGACCTTTATTATATGGACTTATCCATAGCTTTCTGCCCAGTGCTTGCAGTATAACCATCATCTCCCAAGGCAAGGCATAGAGCATTAAACACACTATGTTAGTGATCATTAACCCAGCAGACACAGTGAAACAGACCTCTAAGCAGTGTGTTAATAAAAGGCCCAGCAAAGATTCAAACCTTCTTAACATCTGCTGTCAGGCAACATTTAAAAAGCCTACTCTTGTGACATGCCTGCCACCTCCCCATCTGTACATGCTTTGATATAGCCATTCAGATGGCTCCAGTGCGTAAATACCCATTGGCTTCTCCAGTTCCCAGCTCACACCCCCAGAACACTCCTTTCCCACAGTGGTTTCTCTTCGCACCTGAATACATACCCAAGTGATCATTAACAAATCTCGATATTGGTAAAGACTATGGGTCAGAAACCTCAGGGATTAGCCCTATCAGTTCTTTTTAGATCTGATGAATCCCTTGTATTTACTATGGACCACAGTTTCCAGTGGAAATTAGCTTGAATAAGAACAAAGTAAAAACTGAGCTATGCAGCATTCCCTGTGTTGGCACCAGCTCCAGAAGAGAGATTGTCTCTCCCTGTTTAGGGTCTTTGGTAAAGAGTGATGCAGCAGAAGCCATGTGCAGTGCATAACATCAAGCTTTATTAGTCCTGGAAGCCTAGGAATCCATGCTACCTATAGTTGAGCACCACCGACTGACACTTTAGCTAATCATTTACATATACACAGACATAGAGCACTCTCAGAACAAATGGTGGATAGACTTTGTGCTGGTTCCCTATACAAGGGTGAATTTTCACCTTTTATAAAAAGGATCTTATTTGCAAATGATTGGAGAACCGTTCATTTGATTCTATGATTAACTCTGGCCGCTCTGAACAAGACCCCTGAGTCGAAACCCAGTGGAGCAGGCTGGCCTGGGTTTTCTTGCCTCTTCCCCAGACTAAGAAGGCAGAGGGAAAACGGTCAAGAACTATAAGTGTTAGAGGCCGGAGGAGAGACTCCGAGACCACTGGACTTTGAGTTGCTTGTTTGTGGACTTTTCTGTTAACCACAAAAGGGGATAGACTGAGCAGTACCTTAGATGAAGGGCTAGGCCACATAAGACGACAGGCTGTCTTGAAGCCAGAAGGTTGGTGAAGGCATTAGACTAAAACGGCCCCTGCAGCACCATGCCTGGACACAAAGAGGTGCTTCAGAGGCAAGAGCGTGTTCTTACGGGGCCTGGCTCATGACGTCTGAATGCATGGGAAGCGCAATAGTGATGTCACTTGCTAGTACATGTCAGTTCTCAATAGTCAACTCTCCAAGGGATCAGCATCCTCGGAGAATAGCTGAATAGTAACATATCCAACGAAGCAGTTAACAACTGATGGCTAAATCCCCTCCAGACCTGGCAGTCTCCATCCAGTCCTTCATTGTCAAGTGTCCGCATCACAGCTGATACAGATGGGCATCTTAGCAGAGAGGGCAGGGTGAATGAGCCATGGACACGAACCTCCTTACAATGCAGGCCCTCCTGAAAAGATTTGAAGCAAATGGGGGAAGTAGCAGGAGGGAAGCTTTCAGTAGCACTGCCCCAACTTTACCTGTTCTGTGCATAAAGATGAAATTCATTCCTGTGCAGAGGGACCAGTAAAAAGCCCATGCACCACTTAATAAGTGCAACTTTGAGGGCTTAAGTGGGACATCAAAACTCTTCCCAGCTGTGAATTTTACTGAGAGGGAGAAAGTCAGGCACCAGAGCTGTCAATCTAGCCTCTCACCCTCTTGCAATATACATCATTATTTTAAAGGACAATGCCAAATGTTGAAACCTACATGGGGGCACTGTTTAATATAACCATATTGTTGAAGTTATTATATTATAAAAACATCCCAGAGATAAAATCAGTGTCATGACTTGGAACCCAGCCTCAGCACAACACGAATGAAGCCCCCTGGGTAGCATATTGCAAAAGCAGATAGAGTACAATTACGTAATTAATTAGTGGTCTCAGGCAATTTCTTCCAAGATTAACATCTTGAGCCGCATAACTGGGAGCTGTTATTTCAAGAGGAAATAAAGTTACTGTCAGAGTTTTACACATAACTATCCACACTGTGCCATATGATAGAGTGCTGTGGAGTAACTGAAGGCAGGGAGAGTAAAGGCACAAATTGATACCAGCTTTATGGCCGTGCTTAGTTGTGTGCATCACTTAAAGGGAGACTGCATGGTCCAGGCAGAGACTGCAGAATCAGAGGAGGGCCACTGGTACAGCCCTTCTTGGTATGATGTGCCAGGAATCAGGGCTGGCAACAGAGCCAGTTTCTGGGCAACCTAATGAGTGCATCCATCTGGCCTCTAGCAGGCTGTCTGATTAGCCACACTTCCTGATTAGTTGGAAGAGGCAACAGACCAGCTATTAAGTTCAGCAGCTACTCAAAGCTTTTGCCCAGGGCTGTAGTAGCTCCTGCTCTTGCATTGGTCTCAGCCCTGCTCCTGGTAACCCAGCTCTGACCCTCAGCTCTGATTCCTGTATTTTGACTCCAGTTTTGACATCTACTCCAATTCTGACCCTCAGCTCTGATTCCTGGTTACCAACTCCTGCTCCAACCACTAGACCTGAATCCTGCTTCAATCTTTAGCCTCAGTTCCAGTACCTGACAACTGCACAGTGAAGGCAGAAACTGCAGAATCAGAGGATGGCCACCTTCTTGGTCTGATGCCCTTCAAAGCATAAACCTCAGTTTAGCTGGTGACCAAATGCTCCCACTGCACTATGTTCCAGGTGCAACCAAGGGAAAGAAGGGAGCGTAATGGTGAAGGAGCACTGGTGTGCAGGAATGGTTCATGCCACTAATACATTGAAGGAGTTTGCAATATACATTATTGGCACACCTGGGATTCCAGCTCCAGAATTCCTGGCTTCCAGTTCAGTGCTCAGCTTCTTAGACTACCCTGCCTTTTCATCCATACCTCACAACCTCCTAAGAATTGCATCTTTTAGATCACAGGGAAAGCTGTGCCTTAGCTGGTTGCAGGTTAACGGGTACTTTCTGTGTCACATCTTATTTGAGGAGTGATCATTCAGCAATGCTTTTATGCATAGATTGCCACTCTGTTACTTGTCAGAAATCCAATGAACTTCTGGGTGTAGGGTGACGAGACAGCAAGTGTGAAAAATCAGGACAGGGGGTGGAGGCTATATAAGAAAAAGACCCCAAAATCGGGACTGTCGCTATAAAATCGGGACATCTGGTCACCAAATCTGGGTGTAGCATTTTGACTTTCTTCTCAAAATTATCTGACCATTGTCCTAATACCTTTTTCTTCTACCCGGAAGATGATCTGAGTTTGGAATAGCAGTGCAGCATCAGCAGAAAACACATCTTTCCAGAGAAATAGGGCAAAAGCACAGTCAGGACCTAAACCAAATCACCAGCTCAGGGTCACATTCCCTGGAGTTTCTTCTGCTGCAGCAATGTGATGCAACTGAAATGCATCCCAATGCACAGTGCGATTTACTAAAAGAGAATGGCTAATTCATGTTTATAGTTTACCACCCTAATTGTACCCAGGCTCTCTGCTCATTACTGCAGTGTCATAAAAATATGGTGCCCGTTTTCAATTTCAAGGAATCATCATTTGCTTAGACTTTGATGTTCACTAATATTAATTGGCAAAATTAAATCATTGCATCCGGAATGGAGATAAGTGATTCCCATTATTTAGTCAGGACCAAACCAACTGGTTGGCAGTTTGTGCACAGATGTTGCAACAATGGGGGTCTTTCTGGCGAGACCATTGAGAACGTTTTATAATATTTACCAGTAATTCACACACAGGAAAACATTGGAAGCCTTCCTATGAAATACCCACCTGACGTGATTTATTTGATCTTGAAAAAGCCATTGTGCAGATCAAAAAACACACGAGCAAGTGGGTTAGAAATAAAATGGCATGAAATGTTATAAAGCCTTTTATCCTAAAGTGGTTTACAAACCATGTCTCTGTGACATAGGACAGGCTGCTGAAAAGCAGGCACCACTGGGATGGAACAGGGTGGCCATGTAAAATTACACAGAAACACCATGCAGCAATTTAGTATGGGAAGGGAAAAACAGCATATCCATTTGAAATGGCAAGGGCAGATTTACACTGGCACAACTGAGCTTGGACAGAGGATAGCGCTTCTATCCTTAAACCGTCTGGGTTAGGACTGTGATGGTCTCCTGCTAGGCAGGATTTTTGTAAGTGCTAAATTGGCTTTAGAGAAGATGGAGAAACTTGAGGGGCATCTCTGAGTCCTGCCCACGTATCTTTCCCCCAGCTGTTAGCAGCATGCAGAGAAATCACTGCAGACCTTTTCCAGTACAATACACTGAACATACCCTGCTAAGTCACCAGCAACCTCTGGGTATCATTGACTCTGGATTTACCTAAGTCATCCGCAACATAAAAGAAGACAAAGCATGGATTTATTACTGCAGCCTTCCAGGTTGCAATGTACAGACATTATAAACCAGATGTTCTTTGGACCTGGAAGAGCAGTAGAGAAGTGCCTACAGCTGCAGCTTACTCAACTAGCTCAGCAAAGGGCAAACGTAACAGTCAAGTGCCTGGTTCACTAAAAACTTAACGCTCGGACTTGTGTCGGGGGGTGGGGGGGAGAGTGGGAAAGAACAGATACTTGTTGGATTTTGTTTGACAGACACTTCACATTCCCTAGGGATTTGAATGATTTGCAGTGTGTGACTGACATTGGAGGAGGTCACATCCCTTTATGCTGGACAGCTCAGTGGAGGGGGAAGGTGTTGCAGCATGAGAAGAAATGAGTCCGACCGAAACTGTGCCTTTGGAAAGTTACCATTAACAGCTAATGTAAATTCCTGCACAGAAAGGGGGCCATTTTCACTGCACAAGAAGTATTGGTCCTACACAATCCAGCAACTATGCTACTATGCTTGAATGCCATCTGCTGGCACTATATTTATTAACTATTTACAGCTCTATATAGACCTCTCTTGTAACTATTAGTGGGCCAGATTTGGGCCCCCACTGTGGACAGTTTATGGCACAAAGCAATTGTAAAGGTGGCTGAAGTGGGTTCCTGAGGATTCCCGCAGCACCAGGGAAGCCCAGGTGGTACAGCACTCATACAGTGGGCTCTTTTGCCAGCCCCCAGTGCAGGGGGCATGCCCAGGGAATTGCTATGTCTAGTCAGTCCTCCAGCTGCTGGTACCAGTTTGCAGCTGGATACAAAAGACCCAGCATGCTTCTGCAGGGAGCACAGCATCCATACTGTCATCTGAAATGAGAATTTGTCTTCACCTTAAGCCTAGATTTCCACACCTCACTTATACCCCCACCATCTAGATTCCCAGTTAGGAAAATATTTCTTCCTTTTGCCACCACTCTCCTTCAAGCACAATCTGTCATCCACAGGAACACACCTAATCTTTGCTCATTTGTAAAAAATTATCTCTGCTGTAAGAGATCCCTGACCAACGACTTTAGCTATGCATCACAATTGCCAGGTATTTAAATCAAAAAGACCTCTGATCAATAACAAGCCCTTCTGTTTTTGAGGCCCCATTTCACTTGCTATGCTGAATGTTATGTTTATCAATATGCAGGACTTCTCATACACTTCACTGCTGGGTTTTTTTAGCTACTAGTTAATAGTTATCTTCCAACTAAAGACAAGGCAGACCAGCATATAGTGAAAATCTGTGGCCATCTAGACCCTCATGGGCATACTGTGGTCATTTGGAATTTCCTGTTGATAGTAAGAATAGAGCACAAATCCAGATTCAGAACACAGTTAAAGGAGACTCTCTGATAGGAGTATGTGGCCTATGTCACATGAACAGTTTTAATTCCAGCCATTAGAGGGTACGTCACTTCTGATCTGACTGAGAGAGCAGAGCTGGATAAAAATGAAGGGGAAAGTAAGTTTCTTTTTAACTTTAATAACAGGTTTGATTCATATTGTGGTTTAGATGAAGGCTCATGACATTCTTCTTTTTTTTTTCTTGCCCCCCCTTAACCTAATCAACCATCCTGAGGCTGGATACATTTTTTTCCCTCTCTTCCTTTGGTTCAGGTCACCAGTAGCATGTCATCTGTCGGGCCCACCTTTGTTTACTGCCATCATGGAAAAAGGTCTCATAGATTCATGGAATATCAGGGTTGGAAAGGACCTCAGGAGATCATCTAGTCCAACCCCCTGCTCCAAGCAGGACCAATCCACAATTTTTGGCCTAGATCCCTAAATGGCCCCCTCAAGGATTGAACTCACAACCCTGAGTTTAAGCAGGCCAATACTCAAATCACTGAGCTATCCCTCCCCCCAGGTCACTGTGTGCTCTGCTAGTCTAGGGTTGGTGCCAGATACAACTGGACTAGCCCTCCCCCCCAAAACTTCAGCCTTGAAAAACATTTGGTTCAATTTCTATCAAAGTATTTGCATTTTCTTCCATGTCAAAAAATGTTTTTCACTTTGGTACAAATTGTACCTTTCTCTGACAACCACCACAATTCCACCCAACATGATGTAACACAGCACCCCCTGCTGCGAGGCCCTGGATACCATAGGATATTTATGCTGCATCCATTACTATGTCATCAGGAGCTCATCAAAACTTCATTCCAATTCTTGAACTTCTGAGACTTGACACACCACTAGGACAAACTCAGAGGATACATCCATCAGAAAGATAAAATTTGAAAGGGCATCAGAACTTAGTAAAAATCTGCCATTAAACTTCAATGAAATAAGGATGAGGCTCTAATTTTGCATTGTTGTAATCAACAATTTACTATCTAGTTTCCTCAGGAGTTAGACAGCAGCTCAACCATTCCCTGAAACATACACTGAGTACCAACCTGATACCCAGAGGGATCAAAACCTCATGGATCATTGAATACATCTCTCCACACTTTGCTTGATGTCGCTCTCACTTCAGATTTTCATTAAACTGAAGTGAGAGCCAAGTTTGTGGATAAATGTAGCCTTAGCAGCCATACACAAATTAGCAAGACTGCTGCAATCAGCTTTTGAAATCAAGCCCATTTATTGTATACACACACTCACAAGTCATGTTTTCATGAGAGATCAAATGAAAAAACTTATCATGAAAGATTAATCACTGAGTAATGAGCATAGGAAACCCAAGGCATTCAGTACCAAAGAGTACCTTTCCAGTCATAGAATCATAGAATCATAGACTCATAGAATATCAGGGTTGGAAGGGACCCCAGAAGGTCATCTAGTCCAACCCCCTGCTCAAAGCAGGACCAAGTCCCAGTTAAATCATCCCAGCCAGGGCTTTGTCAAGCCTGACCTTAAAAACCTCTAAGGAAGGAGATTCTACCACCTCCCTAGGTAACGCATTCCAGTGTTTCACCACCCTCTTAGTGAAAAAGTTTTTCCTAATATCCAATCTAAACCTCCCCCATTGCAACTTGAGACCATTACTCCTCGTTCTGTCATCTGCTACCATTGAGAACAGTCTAGAGCCATCCTCTTTGAAACCCCCTTTCAGGTAGTTGAAAGCAGCTATCAAATCCCCCCTCATTCTTCTCTTCTGCAGACTAAACAATCCCAGCTCCCTCAGCCTCTCCTCATAAGTCATGTGCTCTAGACCCCTAATCATTTTTGTTGCCCTTCGTTGTACTCTTTCCAATTTATCCACATCCTTCCTGTAGTGTGGGGCTCAAAACTGGACACAGTACTCCAGATGAGGCCTCACCAGTGTCGAATAGAGGGGAACGATCACGTCCCTCGATCTGCTCGCTATGCCCCTACTTATACAACCCAAAATGCCATTGGCCTTCTTGGCAACAAGGGCACACTGCTGACTCATATCCAGCTTCTCGTCCACTGTCACCCCTAGGTCCTTTTCCGCAGAACTGCTGCCGAGCCATTCGGTCCCTAGTCTGTAGCGGTGCATTGGATTCTTCCATCCTAAGTGCAGGACCCTGCATTTATCCTTATTGAACCTCATTAGATTTCTTTTGGCCCAATCCTCCAATTTGTCTAGGTCCTTCTGTATCCTATCCCTCCCCTCCAGCGTATCTACCACTCCTCCCAGTTTAGTATCATCCGCAAATTTGCTGAGAGTGCAATCCACACCATCCTCCAGATCATTTATGAAGATATTGAACAAAACGGGCCCCAGGACCGACCCTGGGGCACTCCACTTGACACCGGCTGCCAACTAGACATGGAGCCATTGATCACTACCCGTTGAGCCCGACAATCTAGCCAGCTTTCTACCCACCTTATAGTGCATTCATCCAGCCCATACTTCCTTAACTTGCTGACAAGAATGCTGTGGGAGACCGTGTCAAAAGCTTTGCTAAAGTCAAGAAACAATACATCCACTGCTTTCCCTTCATCCACAGAACCAGTAATCTCATCATAAAAGGCGATTAGATTAGTCAGGCATGACCTTCCCTTGGTGAATCCATGCTGACTGTTCCTGATCACTTTCCTCTCCTCTAAGTGCTTCAGGATTGATTCTTTGAGGACCTGCTCCATGATTTTTCCAGGGACTGAGGTGAGGCTGACCGGCCTGTAGTTCCCAGGATCCTCCTTCTTCCCTTTTTTAAAGATGGGCACTACATTAGCCTTTTTCCAGTCATCCGGGACTTCCCCCGTTCGCCACGAGTTTTCAAAGATAATGGCCAAGGGCTCTGCAATCACAGCCGCCAATTCCCTCAGCACTCTCGGATGCAATTCGTCCGGCCCCATGGACTTGTGCACGTCCAGCTTTTCTAAATAGTCCCTAACCACCTCTATCTCTACAGAGGGCTGGCCATCTCTTCCCCATTTTGTGTTGCCCAGCACAGTAGTCTGGGAGCTGACCTTGTTAGTGAAAACAGAGGCAAAAAAAGCATTGAGTACATTAGCTTTTTCCACATCCTCTGTCACTAGCTTGCCTCCCTCATTCAGTAAGGGGCCCACACTTTCCTTGGCTTTCTTCTTGTTGCCAACATACCTGAAGAAACCCTTCTTGTTACTCTTGACATCTCTTGCTAGCTGCAGCTCCAGGTGCGATTTGGCCCTCCTGATATCTTTCCTACATGCCCGAGCAATATTTTTATACTCTTCCCTGGTCATATGTCCAACCTTCCACTTCTTGTAAGCTTCTTTTTTATGTTTAAGATCCGCTAGGATTTCACCATTAAGCCAAGCTGGTCGCCTGCCATATTTACTATTCTTTCGACTCATCGGGATGGTTTGTCCCTGTAACCTCAACAGGGATTCCTTGAAATACAGCCAGCTCTCCTGGACTCCCTTCCCTTTCATGTTAGTCCCCCAGGGGATCCTGGCCATCTGTTCCCTGAGGGAGTCAAAGTCTGCTTTCCTGAAGTCCAGGGTCCGTATCCTGCTGCTTACCTTTCTTCCCTGCGTCAGGATCCTGAACTCAACCAACTCATGGTCACTGCCTCCCAGATTCCCATCCACTTTTGCTTCCCCCACTAATTCTACCCGGTTTGTGAGCAGCAGGTCAAGAAAAGCGCTCCCCCTAGTTGGCTCCCCTAGCACTTGCACCAGGAAATTGTCCCCTACGCTTTCCAAAAACTTCCTGGATTGTCTATGCACCGCTGTATTGCTCTCCCAGCAGATATCAGGAAAATTAAAGTCACCCATGAGAATCAGGGCATGCGATCTAGTAGCTTCCGTGAGTTGCCGGAAGAAAGCCTCATCCACCTCATCCCCCTGGTCCGGTGGTCTATAGCAGACTCCCACCATGACATCACTCTTGTTGCACACACTTCTAAACTTAATCCATGCTCTTAAGTCATGCTCTGCTGTGATCTTTCCCAAACTGATCCAAGCCAATTTTCTGCTGACTTTACTAATTGTTGTGAAGGAGCTGTCACAAAAAGTTTGCTCAGATACTCTTGCAGACTGAACTTGAGCCAGTTTTAACAATGTTGTACCTGGGGAGACAAAATGATCAGTAGCTTCACATTTGGGAACATTCACCCCTGGGCAGAAAGGATGCTCAAGATCTATGTGCCATTTAAGTCCCACTCAAACTAGGGCTTAAATGGGATTCCAACAATGTAGAATCCTTGTGCATATGAATTCCACACTTTATGCACAGCTGGCTTGTCTACAGTGGAAACTGACTATAGCTGTGGGCTACAAGTTATTATAGGAGGCATGTTTTCCAACCAAAATGGGAAACATTTCAACTGAGTTTTGTCATTAAAAAAAAACCACACACACACACACACACACAACACAACGCACATGGGAGGAAAAAAGCTGTCCCGCAGTGTATTTGTGAAGTATTCACCAAATTGAACGTTTTTTCTCTCACTCAGAAATGGATTTTTTTTTTTTTTTTTTTTTTAAGCAAAAGTGGATTCGCAGAGAAAACACATGCAGATTTCAGAGACATTTCGGTCATGTTGATGAAAATGAGAAATTCCCAGGGTGAAAAATAGTGACTATTTCAAGATAGCAAAAGAATTGTGACCACTTTTGCATTCTGTTCTCATTGCAATTCCTGGTCAAGTCCCCAGTTGCAGAGTTCCTCCAGTTTCTTATGGCCCTAATCCTTTTGATGAGCTCTAGGCAGGCACAGAGGCCTTCGAATATGGAGTTTGTTGCCAGATCTGGATTAAGGAATGGTGGTGTTACATACAGGGACAGGTTCCTTTCATTATGCAAGGCACTGAATTTAGCCTTATGGAATGGAAATCCATCAACTTCATGAATTTGCAGATACAGGGACAGTGGGCTACTCAGCCATGGTTAGGGGAATATTTACCTGGCATAATTACCATGGAAACCCTCAGCTGGTGAATGTATAGTTGATGACATGTGACCATGGGCAAGGCACTCTGTGTCTTAGTTCCCCATCTGTACAATGGAGATAATACTGCTTCCCTATCTCACAGGGGTGTTGTGCAGATAAATACAGTAAACATTGTGAAGTGCTCAGAAACGGTGATGCTGGGAGCCATTAAAGTACCTTATATAGAGAGGTAAATGTTCGCTTACAGAGACCCCATTGTTGGAAATGCAGAGAGCCGCACCCACAGAAAGCTCTGTGATGTTTCCCATTGCAGTCACTACGTGTCTCTGATGCCGCTTGTGCATCTGAAGAGGGTAAGTCCCAATAACAGAACATCCTACTTAAAAAGGGTTTCACTCGACTCCCCCCCTTATGCATGCAGAACTCTGCTAGGGTTAGTGGGCGCTGAGCCTGGAATTTGAGAGGAAATAGGATACTGCTTTAATACAGTGCAGATCACAAATCTATTTCCGTCCCTTCCCTGCTCCTTGCAGATGCCTCTCCTGTGACTGCCATACTGCAGTCTGGTCTGGCAGCAATTAATTCACATGACTGCAAACTAGATTTACAGCTGCATCAAAACAACAGAGAGCTACGCTGTAGTGATCTTAGACTCCCCAGCTGTGCAGTCGGATCCCTTTAGGGCCATTGCCTAAGAACGCTACAGTCATTTTAAACGAGGGTTGGCCCATTCTCATCGCTTACCATGTGGCTTAGGCATCCTCTGACTAATGATGTCAGCCTCATCCACCTCCTTATCAGCTTGTAACCCAAATCTTTTCCCACCTTCTGCTATGCTGCTCCTTGCACACAGAACATCCTCCCTGAACTGATTTAGAAAGCTACTCTCCTACCCTGTTTACGGCCCATCTCTGATGCCATGCTGGGGCCTCTAGGCATGGCGATGACATATATATTAAATAATGTTTCTTGCCTTTTGGAAGAGAGCCATTCCAGGAAAGCCAGGAGAAGAGACTTCTGTTTTATCTCATCGCAGGTCATTTCACTCAGCTAGGGCTAGATTTTCAAAGGGGCTCTGCCCACTCGCTGCACACTTAGTGTTGAGCTATTTTGAGAAATCTCTCCCTTATTGACAAGAATAAATCAATTGTACCCATTTCAGAAGTGAATAATGCAGCTTGGATGTAAAGCCCTCTTCCAGCCGGGTCCATTGTGCACAGATATTTTTCATAGTAGCTTAGGGCATCGCCATCTTTCAGTTACAGCTCGGTTCTCATCCCGGCTCCCCCTGCCCCCCACTGACCTGCTCTGTGAACTCAGCCATGCCATTTCACAGCTGTGCCTTTGTTTCCCTGCCCTTTGTCTTGGCTATTAAAGACTGTGAGGTCCAGAGGGGAGGGAGTGTTTCTTAATATGGGTCTTTACAGAACCTAGCACGAGACACCTAATATCTGCTGGAATCTCTTATCACCAATGCAATGCAAATAATAATAGCACCAAGAAATCAAGGGGCAAGGGGAGTTGGTTTTGCAAAAGCAAAGCATCATTAGCTACCCTTATGTTGTAATGATGAAAAAGCAGAAATACCATCTGAAAATGTAATTCTATGTGAATGTGAAATCTTTCCTTCTGCAGTGAAGGGTGGGGGTTGGGAGGGACTCAACCATACTCAGCACTACAGTGCTAAGAGATCTATTCCAAGAAAGCCAGGAAGAGAGATTTCTGTTTTAGCTTGTAGCAGGTCATTTCACTCAGTTAGGGCTAGGTTTTCAAATGGGCTCCATCCACTGGCTGCACACTTAGTGCTGAGCTATTTCGAGAAATCTCTCCCTTATTGATGGGTGCAGATCAATTGTACCCACCTCAGAGGTGAGTAATGCTGCTTGGATGCAAACTCATTACACCATTGCCTTTCCCCCTATTTATATTTCAGAGACTCTAAGCACCATAATGCAGCCCTCAATGAACAACACTGATGAATGCCATTAGTCTTCACCTAGTTGGAAGAAGGTGACATTTATCCGTCTGCCCCACTTCAACCTTGAGTTAAAGGTGTGGAAAGTCACCACACAGTGGATAATTAAACCCAGCAAGAACACAAAAGGGATTAAAAAAATAAAACAAACAGAGGAAGGATATTGTCAGTAAAGCGTCATCATCTCCTTAGCGCTGTTCTGAAATCTCGCCACTTTCCTTCAGCATCCTGTTAAACAGAGAGGCTTCTTCATAAATTCTTTGTCATTTGCATGACACATTCCTTTGATCACAGCTGCCATCAGTAAAGTCCTCCTACCCCAGTCCTTGGTCCTAAGTAATTTATTAGAAGTAGCAAGCATCCCGCATGGAAAAGTAATGAGCTGTAGATAAGCATTGATTTGTGGTTCTGCTTAAAAGGAAACAACAGAAACAAACAATGTAAAAAACCACCCTGCTCGGCTTAGCGGTGGTTATGTTCCTTTATTAAACAATCTGTCAACATATTTTTAATCCTGCTTTTTTTTTTTTAAGGAGTCCAGTTCTGAAGCCCTCACTCAGCATGAAGTTGCAGAAGTTGCGTCACTGACTTCAGCATGAGACCTCCACAACCTGGTCAACAATGGACCACGAAGAAGCGGATAATGAAACTGTTGGGAAAAACATTGGAAATGTTCATGAGCAACCCCACCATCTCCAAAAAGTGGTCATTTTCAGCCTAGTCGACAATATCACCACTGCCAGCCTTCTGCCAGTCTGTCTCCGAAGACGCCAAGGACTGAATGGGCCCTGGAGCCAGGACGACCTTCTCAGCATTAGAGGTGGTCACTTCAGAGCAGTGTGTGAATAGGGCAGCATGGGAGAAGCTTGCACTGATGTACCCAGGCTGTGCTTGTTCTCTGGATAAGAAAGGATCAGCTGGGCTGTACGTTCAATATCTTTCACAAACACTAAATTCATATGATTTTTTAAATAAATACTTAGTCATCCACTGTAACAAATCAAGGCACTTTTTGGTACTACAGAACTCTACTGCCTTCTGTAACAGTAACGAGCCCATACAGAGGAGAAGTATTGCCTGCTACACCCTCAAAAGCTGAATTACTGCATTACAGAAGCATCAACACAGAGAGCAATAAACCTTCTCTACAATGGATACTTCAATTTCTAGTTCCCTGCTAAGTTTTCTGCTTACTGCTGAAAACAGTTTTCCGCAGGCATTCCTCTGATGCAAAGAGGAAAGAGAAGATCTCTCCCCCACCCCCAACTTTAAAAGAATTTGCATCCTCAGTGAATTCAGCCTAAGGATTTTCTGGCTATATAAAAGCCCCAAATATTTTTAGCTTCATTGTGTCCCTTCTGCTCTTGCTGGGCTGAGTGATTTGTGCTCATTCACACAGTGATTTTGTTTGGATTGGTACTTGCAAGCACACAGGGAGGAGAAAAGCAATACATGTCTGGGAGGTGAATTGCACAGCCCTGTACTGCACTGACTCTGCCTCTGGAAAGGAGAGGATGGCTCCGTAGACGAATGCAGCTCAGAAGCGCGAAGAGCCACGTGCTCCTTATCATGCTCAGAGCAGCCAGGAGAGTGGGGAGGATGTGTCCCTAGATGTGCAGCTCCTAGAGTCTCCAGTCCACCATGTCATTTCTTTGTGACTGGAATCGGTGGGTTAGGCGCCTAAGAACCTTTGTGAATTCGGGCCTGAACTCCCACTGATTTCAATAGGTGCCTAAATACCTTTATAAGTCTGGCCCTAATGTTCAAGCCACAGCCCATTGAAGTCCATGAAAATATTCCCATGGATTTTGCATCAGGCCCTTTGTCCCCTTGCTTGCAGCTGTAGCAAACATCTCTGTGGACCAGCCATTAGAGTGGATGCATAACACACAAACACTAAGCACAAGTCTATATGATGGATGAATGACATGCAAAAGCTTCCCATGAGCTTCCAAAAGCGAAGTGGCTTCTTGAAACGACCTGACCCTCCTTGTTCATTCAAGTCATGCAGAGATTTGAGTTACTCATTCTCTAACTGATGGAGAAAAATTAGTTGGCAAAGTAAAAATATTGCAGGATAACAAAGCTGTGAGTCAAATATGAATTAAGGAAAATGACAATTACCCTAATGCAGGATGTATTTATGGAACGGTGAGTCATAGAGTAATATACAGCAACCCAATCTTGGGAAGTACTGCAGAGAATGACAAATGACTTGGAATTAACTACACAAGAAACAGTGGCTGCTCTTCTGGGGCCCAATTCTGTAAGGTGCTGAAATCCCGCAATACCAACTGAGACCGAGGGGAGGCGAGAGCCCTCAGCACCTCATCCAGAGGAAAAGAGCTCAAGCCTCGTTCTGGAGCACTCCGATCCCCAGAATGTTATTGCATTAGTGGTTCAGAGGAGGAAAGAAATAATAATTTTTTAAAATGGCTCTGACTAAGTACTCACTGCTTAAGGGGAAGCAGTTTGATTTAGAGGACAGAACACTAAACTGGGACTCATGAGAGCTGGGTTCTGTTCCTGGCTTGTTGGATGAGCTTGAGCAAGTCACTTCACTGCTCTGTGCCTCAGTTTACCTACCTGTAAAATGGGGATAGTAACACTGACCTCCCTCAGGATTAACAGATGAAAAGCACAGGGTAAGAGCTAGTCATGAAGTCATGCTGGTTTCTTATTCATGGACCAGCGATGGGCAAACTTCTAAAGCTTCTAAATAGGTTTATCCACCCTTATTTGGCCTAGAGAATGGGACAGGCTCTCTTACAGGATTTTTCATTTCACTCACTTTGTCCAACTGGCTGCTCGCTATCATGCTCCCACTGGACTATCCGAGTTCAGGATTATCTACCCCCAAATGTAGTTCACTGAGTCGACACTCATAAAGGGGCAAACAGTGAGGTGGCAAACTTTGCAGATGATATTAAACTGCTCAAGATAGTTAAGACCAAAGCAGACTGTGAAGAACTTCAAAAAGATCTCCCAAAACTAAGTGACTGGGCAACAAAATGCCAAATGAAATGTAATGTGGATAAATGTAAAGCAATGCACATTGGAAAAAATAGCCCCAACTATACATACAATATGATGTGGGCTAATTTAGCTACAACTAATCATGAGAAAGATCTTGGAGACATCGTGGATAGTTCTCTGAAGACGTCCACACAGTGTGCAGCAGCAGTCAAAAAAGCAAATGGGATGTTAGGAATCATGAAAAAAGGGATAGGCAATAAGACAGAGAATATCTTATTGCCCTTGTATAAATCCATGGTACACCCACATCTTGAATACTGCATACAGATGTGGTCCCCTCATCTCAAAAAAGATATACTGGCATTAGAAAAGGTTCAGAAAAGGACAACTAAAATGATTAGGGGTTTGGAACGGGTCCCATATGAGGAGAGATCAAAGAGGGTAGGACTTTTCAGCTTGGAAAAGAGAAGACTAAGGGGGGATATGATAGAGGTCTATAAAATCTAGAGTGGTGTGGAGAAAGTGAATAAGGAAAAGTTGCTTATTTGTTCCTATAATATAAGAACTAGGGGCCACTAAATGAAATTAATGGGTAGCAGGTTTAAAACAAATAAAAGGACGTTCTTCTTCACTCAGCGCACAGTCAACCTGTGAAACTCCTTGCCTGAGGAGGTTATGAAGGCTAGGACTATAACAGGGTTTAAAAGAGAACTGGATAAATTCATGGAGGTTAAGTCCATTAATGTCTATTAGCCAAGATGCATAAGGAATGGTGTCCCTAGCCTCTGTTTGTCAGAGGGTGGAGATGGATGGCAGGAGAGAGTTCACTAGAACCTTTGGGTTCTGTCCCTCATTGGCAGTTACAACACTGCCCACTGCAGTATCAGCCAGCAGATAGTGAACAGCTGCTTTTACCCTCGATCCAGATTATAAACATTGATCAGACCTCACAGTGCTGAGCATGGCAAAGGATTGGGAGGAGGGTGGGCAACAGGAGAGGACTGGAGAATGCAGAAGACAGGAGAAGGAAGTACAGGGTGTGAGAGTGGGAAACATCAACATTGTAATGCTGGCCCTGCTTATTCCTTATAGATCCCTGCGACAAGTCAGAATTAATGCCTACTTTTGAAATGATACCTTATCTGACCAACTCTCCATTAGAAACAAATGTCTCTCCTGCATCAGACATGCTGAACATATGCTGTAATGATAACTTATTACTTTGGGAAGCTGGAACTTTTTCAGATTGACCTGAACCAGGGAGTTAAATTAGCTGTGTCATAAAAGTGCAACCTCTTCCCCTCCTTTCCCCACCCCTACAAAATATTGCCCTGGAATATTTCCTAATGCTAACTGCTGATAAAACAGGTCACCTCAAAGAACACAGCCAAGCAAACAGATTTACTGGGACATAATAAGGCAGATGGTAGATGTACTGTAAAATATGATAAAAGGAGAGGATGCGCTTTTAAAAAGTAATTTCCCTATGTAAATTTACAAGCAAACAGCATTTCAGGGTTAAAAAAGAGCAAGCACTTATGCAATGGGCCTAATAGGTTTGGAGTAGT
The DNA here is from genome assembly GCF_009764565.3 of Dermochelys coriacea. NCBI lineage: Eukaryota > Metazoa > Chordata > Testudines > Dermochelyidae > Dermochelys > Dermochelys coriacea. The sequence goes on from NC_050085.1 coordinate 10,129,920, forward strand.
GTTCCCTTATGACAATGAACTATTTAGATTAATAGTGTAATTACCATGGTACCTAGGGAATTATGCAAATGTACAAAAAGCATGTATAAGTAATTAGATTATGCAAAACCAGCTGCACAGAAACTTTTTATTTTTAAATTTTAAACTTTCATATCAAGCAAAATGATGTGCAGCTGGGTGGAGAAGAGTTAACTTCCCCCCCCCCCCTCCCCCCATCAATGCTTGGTGTTCAGAAAAAGAGACTGCACAGCAAGATTAGGTGAGCGAGAAAGAGCGTGGTGAATGCACTAGTTTAGGATTCCGTTCAGGGTTTAACTCTGTCACAGATTGCAGGTGTGACCTTGGGAAATTTACTTAGTCTCTCTGTGCCTCTCTGTAAACTGGGTATAAGATCCCTGTTCTATTTCCTGAGGTGCTGTGAGGATAAATACACTCCAGACATTGAGGTGCTCAGACATGATAGTAACAGGAGCCATGTAACTACCATACAGATAGTAGAAAGGAAGTGTCACCTCGGTAACTGTGAAACTGAAATATATCTAGGAAAAACTTAAACAGAATTAATCTTTTTCTTTCACCGAACAGACTATTCGGCAGCAGCGAGCAGGCCCCAGTCCTCCTTCCTGGAGGACGGCAGAGCAAAGAGTCTCTCACCTTCCATCGCAGGACATGAGCCAAACATCCCCAACCAGCACTTAAAATTGCCAGGGAGTTGGCGTGACTGCCATTCCCCCTCATACTTCACAGCTGCAAGCTGACATGGCCTGCCAGCTAGCCCCGCTAAATTACACACTGCCCTACAAAACCCTAAGGTAGCCAGAAGGGTATGCCTACAGGGCCAGGTTCTTCTTTCAATTACTATGAGAGAAGCCTCTTGTAACCAAGGGCAGATTTGGTCCCCAAACATCTATAAGGCAGAGAGAGGTTGGTTTGACTGATACAAATATTCACAGAACAAGCCTCAACAATCAAAGTTTCTATCGTCAAGTTTTGTGGCTCCCAGAAGCCCCGTGCAAACTTTCCACCAGGGTCTTGGAGGGTACTGGTGGGATGCTCTAAAAACCAGAACCCTCTACATTTAAACTCAGCTCAAGCATTGCGAGCCTGCTGCTTTCCATGTGATGAAGGGCAAGCCATAGACAATATTGCCACTTGCAGACAACTTGAAAAGTGCTAATGGGAGGTGTATGGCCAAGTCTGTGATTTACGTAGTTTGGTATTTCTGCAGGTGCACTGTTTGACTTTCAGATTAGGTCTGGACCTTTCATCCTTTCAGCACATCCTCTTGCTATGAAAAAACCCCCAAAATGTCATTAACCACAGTGATGTGATAATAGGAGGTCTACATGTTTTGCTGTTTAAATTTAGGCTCCCAGGGTCAGACTCTACATCCCTAGAGTCCCAGTGAAGTCAGTGGTGCATAGATGTAACTTAAAGCAGAATTTGGCCCTGAGGTTTCTAGGTGCAACCATATCCAAGCACATTACATATACCAATGAATTTGTCCTCACAACACTCCGTGAGGAGGAGCAGTGCTAATATCCTCATCTTACAGATGGGGAACTGAGGTACAGAGAGGCTAAGTGACTTGCCCAAGGTCATGCAGTGAGTTCTGTGGCTAAATCTTTACAATTGCTCCTAGTTGTTCAAAGGTTCCCCTGGACATCCATTTTCCACATTCAGTCATGTTTTGTAGCAGCGAGATGGCATTTCAATAGATTACATCCAGAAAGGCCTAGGTCAGAAAGTTTCATAACTGGAGCGGAGCTTCCCCAGACTTCTGGATTGTTTGGAAGAGAACTTTGGTCCTAATCCCTCTCTAGTGTTAAAGACACAATATACACGGTCATATCCATATCTAGCTGCCCAGCCACCAACAAAAAGTACCAGTATCATTTACCAGAATTCTCCCTCAGGTTTGGGTTAAGGTGCTATAAATGACAAACTGGATCTTTCCTTTTGGAGCAGGACATCTGAATCTCTCTTGGTTTCATCTCCTTATCCTAGATTTGCAGGAAGGAATTTTAATGTTAGTGTATCAATAGGGTGGTGTACTGGCTATTGGGTATTTTAACTACTGCCTTGTTCTGGATAGAATCAGAACTGCTCCTCTATCTTATAGGCCATAACAATGAGCAGAGATTCTCTTTTAGCTCACGTGATAGACACCTGTGGTTGCAGAACAGCAGAATCAGAGTTCTATCATTACTGTCTGCAAAGTTCTGAGTGGCCAAGATATGCAGTAGAACTGCAAACATGCAAACCCAGGTAGTATTTGCGTGTTTGTTACAATATGTTTGCTCTGGCTTCCTCCACATGTTGTTGCTAACCAGAGACCCCCCCATTCTAAGCAGCCAGTGGAGGAGACAGCTGTTACTACTGCATTAGTATATGCACAGCCAAAATCCGCACTTGTTTTCGTGTGGTTGGCTAAAGAACATTGCCAATATTCATTATTACATTGTTCTTTATCTTCTCAGGGTTAGTGTGGTGGGAATAAGGGCTTTTTCAGTTCATTGGTAACTTTAGAAAAGTTTTACAACATTCCATTTTGGGTCAAACGAAACATGTCGTTCTGCCAGAATCAAAGAATTTCATTTTAATTTTAATCTTCTTAAAACTTTTTGAAAAAAAATGTTTTTTAAATAAGATTCAAGGACATTTTGAAACTAAAAGTAGTTTTAATCTGAAAATCAAAATGTTTCAATTTTTTTCAGAATTTTTGTTTCTCCCCTCCCCCCCAAATGAACAATTCAGTAAAACTGACAAATTCATGAAATATTTCAGTGTCACTGAATCTGCATCTTTTCATGCATGCACACACAAAAAATTTTGGCCAAAACCTTTCACTCAGCTCTACTTGGGTGCATATTCTGTCGTCAGTTACATCTAGGCAACATCATGGAAAACAGCCATTGAAAGGAAAGATGAGTTTGTGGTTGAGGTACTGAACTGGATTTCAAGAGCTATCAAATATTGGCTCTTCCACAAACTCTCTATGTGACCCTGGGCAAGTTTCTTCATCTCTGTGTGTCTCAGTTCCCCCTTTTAGAAGTTAAGCTACTATTACTTATTTTCTCCTATCCTTTGTCTGTCTTGCCATTTGGAATGCAAGACCTCAGGGCAGGGACTGTTTTTAAGCGTGTTTATGTACAGCACCTAACCCAGTGAGGCTATGATCTTGGTATCATTGATAATATGATCTGAAATATGCAAGGGAGAAAAGTAAAGCTGCCTTGGATTATTCCCTGACATTTTCTTTGAGAGCCCAACACAATCACAAGCTAGAAAATGAAGCTCACCATAGGTCTTAACATCCGATGAAGTGAGCTGTAGCTCACGAAAGCTTATGCTCAAATAAATTTGTTAGTTTCTAAGGTGCCACAAGTACTCCTTTTCTTTCTGCGAATACAGACTAACACGGCTGCTACTCTGAAACTTTATCTAGGTCACTTTCACAGATTTCAATGGAAATCATGTGGGAATAACACAGTGTAATTCTTTCGGAATTCACCCTCTAAACAGTAACAATGTGGTCCAAACATAACTTGTAATAGGATCTGGGGGGACATATTGATCTTCTAGGGGAGACAACTATGTGTCTATGTTCTAGCTTCACTCCTAGAAATTCACCAGAAAATAAGTCCTATTCTATAGTCATAACCAGTATTGTGAAAGTGCCAATGGGTCTTGGCAACATGGACACTGTATCAGGTCAATACAGTATGTGATTAAGAAAGTTCATTGTAAAGTCATCATCAATAGTTGCAACTACCAGTCCTCTCTCTCCGCCCCTTGTGGAGAGAGCGTCCCTTAACCCAGCACTGGAGAAAAAACGAAGACTCATGAATTTCACTAGGGTCCTTGTTTGCCAGGCCACTTTATTAACTCAGGAAGTGTTCAGATACTATGGTGGCGGACGCTGGTACAAAACATTAACATAGTTAGAGGCAGTGGGCTTAGTTCTTCATGGCCTTGCACTTTGCGTAGCTGTTTGCACTGCCGCAGAGTGAGTATGAAGAACAATCAGAGGGAGAATTCTGATTTAGCTATGTTTTACATAGTCGTATGTGACTCCACGAGGTGAAGGGCATCAGAGAATCAGACCCACCTTAGGGGAGTTGCAACTCAATAAAAATCTTTGGAGCAAGGACCTTCTTTTTGTGCTGTGTTTGTACAGCACCTATCACAATGAGGTCCTGGTCCATAACCAGGACTCCAGGGCACTACAGTAATAATGAATAGTCACCTGGTCCTTTACAGAACAGAACACCTTCACCAAAGGTCCACCACACCCAGAGATGCATCGTGCTACAGTAGTCACTCCCCAACACAGTACAAATCCATGTTCCCTGCCCAGCTACTCACCAGTTAGAAACAACTCATTCCCTACAAAAGCTAATGAGGCAAAAAGATGCAGCAGTGGAATTATCACTCATGCCCTTGCTTGACTCATTATTTCAGCATCATTTGTTTTCATGACTCTTAGTAACTTGATGAGTTATCATGCATACCATTTACTGTTCAAAACACAGTGGCAACCTCTCTTGGACCATCAGCTCAAGAGTGGTTGATTTCAAACCATGTTAATCCAAACAGCATAATGTCCATCCTACCCCATGGTTTCAAATATGCGAGTATTTGGATTTAGGAATCTTAAGGTGGGATTTTCAAAAGAAGCTAAGGAATTGGGTGCTTAAATCTCTTAGACTCCTTTGAACAATCCCAGACTTTGGTAAGTCCTGGGTCTGGGGAGAAGATAATTTGACAATTAGTGGGCAATAAGTTAGGAAATTAAATATATACCCCTCCTACCTGCCTCCATAAGTTGACATTGCTGGCCAAAGACCTGTGAAAAAGTAACAGGGCCTGCAGCAGAGTTGGAGGTCACAGGTAAAGCATCCATGGCTCTCTTAGGGTCCTTCGTGTTAGTCATGTGGCACAATCCAGAACCCTTGAAGAAGTTTCCCGTTCCCCCACGGTCCCAGATTGAGAACCTGGATGGATCGGAGAAGATGATCTCCACCTGGCTAGACAACTTGTTCTCACTGCCCAAGGTTCTTCCCCTGCTTTTTCAAAGAAAGGAACGGCACCACCTGCTGTTTTCACTTAGGTGTCATTTGTATTTGGAATGAGACTAACCTTCTCTATTCAGGAGCTGCTGTACCTGTTTTAACCATTTCCGAGGGCCTCAGACATAAACCAGAGAGTTGAAAAAAAAAGATAGATATTGATTAACTCCCCCGCTTCTTGGGGTAACTGCAGTAGTTGTAGGAAATGTGCAAGTTTCTCCCCAAAGCAGTCGTGTCCTCGTTCGACTTCAGTGTCTAATTGTGTGATTAACTTGTCTGTGAGCTCTGGCACATTTCCACGCGAGGACCATGAAGGGAGTTTTCCCAGTGGTTTAGTAACTGGGCTTGCTAGGGATATTAAGCTTTAATCATTTCAGTCTGCTAGGTGGACACGCAAAGATCCATGCATCGACTCCTGGCTGCAAGATCCAGTGATGTTTGTTACCTGGAAGATCTGTCAGTCTGTCCAGCTTTTATGTCTGGACTTCACAGTCAGCAGGCAATCACAGAATGAAATAGTCTTTTCAGATGATCAAGTTGGTGCCAGAACAGTGCTTCAGGGAACCTTCCACCTGCAGCAGTCTACCGAAGATAGTCTCCTTCCTCTCCAGGTGATCTGATTGAATTTCTCTGTCTCCCTTCCTGAATCTAGTAGCAATCTGCAGCAGGCAGCCTCTGCTGTCACGGACTGTATTGGCTCTTGGCGTTAGTCCCTGGTTAATTCCTTCCCTACAGATCTGCCTCTCTCTTTTCCCTAGCCCATCAGGCAAGTGGGAGGAGATTGGAGCCAGCATTAAATAACATTTCCTCTGACTTGCTGCAGTGTTGCCTCCCCCCCTCCTTCTGTGATGCAAAGGCTGTTCCTTGGAGTCATCCTGGAAGCACAGGGAAGTGCTAACTCAGCCAGGCAGGAGAAAGCTGGTTGCTTTAACCCTCTCGTTTCCATTTGCAATTGTCAAGGATCCAAGAAGCCCAAGCAAAAGGGGGAAAGATGGTGAGGGATGAGTTGTGTACACATTTATCTTTAACTCCAGCTGTTGTGTCACAGTCAGGATGGTAGCAGCTGCTGTCTCAATTATTTCAATGTAAAGTAGCAAGGAAGGCCATTTCCATGGAAAAGGGACCAAGTGTTAACTCTCAGCAGCATCTGTGACAGCTGATGCATCTTTATTTTAAAAATCCCATCTGGCGATGCAAAGGATGCTAACTTTGGAGAGCACCGCATGATTTTTATCCTTTGTGAGTCACAGGCGCCGTCTTTGGGAATTCTGCCGGGAAGAAGAACCGACAAATCAGGATGAAAACAAACACTGCAACCTAAGCAGGACTATGAAACTGTAACACATCGCATGAGGGTGATAGAAGTCATAGGGCCAGGGTGGGCAGCGCACCTAAGTGTGAAAAGGGGCCTTAAAGTTGCATCTGGCTGGTTCCATGTGCTGCATGAGAACAGCACAAGGGTTGGCTAACTTGCTTATCTAAGGCACTGAGATGGCCCCCCACGATTGTCTGAGCACCACAGTCTTTAATGCATTTATCCGCACAACATGCCCATGAGGTTGGAAAGTGTTTATGCCCATTTTATAGATGGGGACGGAGGCACAGAAAGTAAGTGCCTTGCTTACGGTCACACCGGAAATGTGTGTCAGAGCAAAGGAATTGAACCCAGTTTTCCCAGTGCTATAGGGTTGCCAGGTGCCCAGTTTTTATTTCTGACCGGACACCAAAAGTCCAGTTACTGCAGGCCAGGGGGAGGCACTGGGTCATCAACCCATGCCAGCCCCTGCTAAGCTGGGGGTTGCCTCCTACCTACAGGCAGGCTCCTTGTCAGGCTGCAATAGCTCCCATCCCAGCCCTGAAGCAGAGCCCGGTTCGCGGGGGGTTGGGAGGGGGGAGAGACATAGGTGCTGGAACTCGGGGTGCTCCTACACCCCCTTGGCTTGAAGTGGTTTCCGTCATATACAGGGTTTACAGTTTGCTTCAATGGCTCTCAGCACTCCCCACTATGCAAATTGTTTTAGCACCGTCATGGGGGGGAGGGAAGAGAGTGGAGAGGCTCCAGTGAGCGACGGGGTGCGGGGAGGGGAAAGAAGCGAGCGATGGGGACAGTGCCTTGGGGTGAAGAGGTGGGGCAGGGTCTCAGGGGTTCGGTCACCAGCCATTAGAAAGGTTGCAAGCCTAGGCGCTAAGGAGGGGGGAGGCAGAGGGCTGCCCCCCCCCCACAATGGACATATTGTAAACTCATGCAGGCTGGGGGAGTGGGGAGTGTGGAAGCGAGAGCGGGAACTGGAGGGACTGGAGTGGGCCTGGAAGCAGGTAGAAACCCCCGGAACCTTCCTTCGCAGCCTGGAGAAAGTGGTCCCCTTTGCCCCTCCCCCCCAGCCCCCAACTCCAGAGGCTCAGCGCCTCCCCTCACTCCCCACTCCTGTACCTCCACTCCCCCATTTGCACGGAGCTTCTGCCACCTCCTCCCGTCCCCTCCTCGCAGCACCATCCTCCCTGAGACAGCCACAAGCAGCTAAACAGACCCACCCAATTCTTCCAGCTATGCTCCCGTTTCCCTACTAGGCCAGAAACTGGCAGACTGAGACGACTGGTTGAAGAGCCTCTTGGCTGGTTCTGTGCTCGATGAGGCTGAAGGCTCCCTCTTACGCTGGGGCGATCCTCCCCGAGCCGGTTCAAGCGGCGTGTTTTGCCCAGTTTGAATGAACGCACAGCGAAATCCCAACAAAGGGGCCGATGGCTTGACAAGGTTATAAACACGACAAACTTTGGGCCAAATTCCGTCCTCTAGTGCGAGTGCACTTCCCTCTCCCCACCCACACTGCAAGGAGAGCAGAATTTGGCCTGTTTACTTTAGTTGCCTTAGTCAATATATTGCGGCTCCCACACAAATAAAATGGATCCTTTTCCCACTATTTATCACAGCACGGCCCAGCCTAAGGGTTCTGGGTGGTGGCAGGGGGTGGTTGTGGGAGATGATGCTTCCATACGCACCCATTTCGTTTGAATGCATTTCTACAAAGTGAGCAGCTTGTTCCTTTCAACCCGAGTGCCTAGTTTACATCATCCAGGCAATCTTCAGAAGGACCAGGGCTGCAGACGTAATATGTTTGTAATGCCTCACTCCTCCATTGCCCTCAACGTGCTTTAGAAAGAACGCAACTAGCCTTGTCCACCTCTTGCATAGGGGGAAACCAAGGCACAGAGAGAAAAGTGACTGTTGCAAGGTCAACAAATAAGCAAGCAGCAGAGTCAGGAATAGAACCTCACATTCCCCAGTGCCAGAACCCAGCCCTACCTACTAGGCTATCCTGCCTTCCTAAAAATGAAACCAGAGTCCCCTTCTCATTTCTAGTTCCTCCAGGGAAAAGAGGCCCATAGCTACAGGTTTATAGGGCCAGGGAGGCCAGCAGTGTCTCTGAGTTGGATTATGGGAGAAATTAGCATTGGGACAGAAGCTTGTCCTGGAGTCAAGGTAGCTCCTATCCACCGGTCTAGTATGTTTTTACAGCTGGAATATTTGGGGCTGCAGTAATGTGATTTCCAGTCAGGTCCCCTCTGTTCCGGTCAATAACAGAGATGGACTAAAGATGGTTTGCAAGAGTTCAAAGACAGCTGAACAGGGGTGTGAGAGTTTTAATACTCACTTTGCTTGAAATGAACTCTTCTTCCATCATAGATGTTATAGGCTGAACACGAGAAGAGTCTGAAGCAAAACCTTGTCTTCAAACTGCAACAGGCTGACCACCACCCCAGCACCTCCTTGTGGCCTAAGGTCACGGTGCAGGCACCCTGCCTCAGTTACCCTTTTTGGATGCCTCAAGAACGTCACATCACAGCACAATGGTAATTAAAACATTCCCCTGCTGGGGTCTAGTTGATTTAGTCCCTACACACACTGATCCTCTAAACCCTAACCTCACTTCCAAGTCTCTCTCCTTGAATCAGAACAACGCCCCAGCCCTCCTTCTTGGAGCTGGGTTTGTTTTTTGAACCCCATTATAGTTTTGCCTTTCGCAACATCCCCTGGCAACGAGTTCCACAGATTGACTGTGCATATAGGAGTCTTCTAGCTCTCTGCTACATCTTCCTATTCCTGTTTCCCTTTCACTCTTTATAGAGACTGGCTTTCCTCTATCAAGCCTCATCAAGGCTATTAATGAGGCACAAGTGGGCTGGACCAGTTCCCTCATAAAGGGCCCATCCACCCTGTGACACCAACAGTGCAAGCTTTGGGAACTTTTACACCTGTGAGAAGTCATGAGGCATGTTCTACCTGAGCCAAACATCCTTGTGGGGAATGCTGCAGTTGGACGAAGGCAGATGTGTTGTGCTGTCTTCTGCAAACCTGGTGACAGGTTTGTCCCTAAATAAAATATTGTTACCCTTTTGGGGCTGAAGGTTGCCAATATTTGGGGTCTTATAGGTTGGTTTTGTTTAGGAGGAGAAATTGATGAGTCTGGTATGTCTCTGATGTGAAAGTTTCATTACAAAGAATGGATGACGTCCTGTTTCTCTGCACAGAAGGAGTCAAACAGGAGACAGTTTCTGTACTCAATATTTCAGCCTTTTTTTTTTTCCCCAGCCAGCACTCTTCCCAAAGAGCTCTCCTTGAGGGTCATTCTACACGTGCTTCCACTGCACACACTCACAGCTCCAAATAATGCTCAGCTCCCAGTGAAACTTCTCCACCCCCAAAGCTCAGCTCTTGAGCCACCTTCGTGGCCTGCGTCTGGGGTGGTAGCTCTTACTGCTTCACGACAAAAGGAACTCAACTGCTTCTTACATTGATCCTGAACAAGGGTGGCTGTTACAGCCCCCAGCTTTCAACAAGGTTTTCCCAACTCCCCCATATTACAGTATCTTCCTACGGTTAAAGTCCAGCACAGCATAACTCACATCCACTACTGCTGCAGGCTGCAATCCGTTCTGCGTTAGCAGTGGGCGAGTTTAGGGGAAAGGCCCCAGTTCCATTCCCATGGCAAGCAATGGAGCTTGTTTATCTTGCATTGACTTCAGAATGAGCCGGCTCAGCCCCAGCTAGGTTTTCCCCTTGAGACTGGCCCACATGAAAGCATGTTACATTGACAAATGACTTCTGCAGTACCAGGGGAATGTTCCTTTGTGATTAAGGGAGAGAATGGGGAGGCATGTGAACTGGGTTCTATTTCCAGCTCTTCTACAGGCTCATTGGGTGACCTTGGGTGGGCCCCTTGACCTTTTGGTGCCTAAGTTTCTCCTTCTGCAAAATGGGAATGAAAATGCTCAACCACACGGGGCAAATTCATTTATATGTGTAAAAAAACGGCTTGGGTACTTCAAATGGCAGGTGTTGGAGCAGTTAAAAGTTCAGTGGGGGCAGTGGACAGGATGCCCCAAATAGGCACACACAAAAATTGAATTTCAAAATATAATCCAAAAAATTTAAAATTTCCCCTCTGCCCTCTTTTTTTTTTTTTACGTATTTGGTTAGATTTTCATATTTGGACAATTTCGGATTTTTAATGTAGAAAATACACAAGAAAAGTTTGTGGGGTTTTTGCCTTCCCCTTATCTCTTAAAAAAGGTGTAATTCACCCCAATGGCTCCAAAGTCAATGAAAAGCAAGACAAAAGAGTTTAAGAAGCATTTAGGATGCATGTGTGAAGAGCTGGGTGGGAGGTGAGGGTGAATGTCCTGGATCTGGAAGAGATTCCTTTCACGACAAGAAGGGACTATGTTAAGTTGAAATTGTAAGATGGGATGGAAGCTGCACCCAGACTGCTTGTTTGGAACCTTGGAGGCTTGGAATTTGAAGGGTCATTGCCTGGCTTTTGACTGGGGTGGGGAGCAGGGGGATCATAGAGAGGTTCTGGGGGCAAGATGGTGACCAGGAAGGGAAACTCTGCCAGGCTTTCCCTCTGGACCTAGAAGGGTTACTGGATACTATTGTGATGTTTATGCTGGTTAAATAAAAGCGTTGAGGTTTTTCAAACCCAGAAGTCAGAAGGTGTCATCAATGTGTGGGTTTTGAAGAGAAATGTGCAAGGCCCACCAAAGAGTTAGGAAAAGCAGCCAGAATTGCCCACTATTCACAGACAACTATCCTGAAAGGGGTAAGAAGGCTGTGGGATCTGGGCTTGCCCACATGGTATTTCCAAGGCCGGGCTTGAGTCTCCACCCTGCATTTTGAACCTGGGTTTACAGTTTCTGGACCCAGGTCTCTCAGGTGTGGTAACACGGTCATACTGTTCTACACAGACCTTCTGACTCAAGTGTGCAGTTTGACCTGCGTCCACACTGCAAATGACAGGGCTTAGACTAGAGTCACAGTGGGGTTCTGGCTCTGACTCACTCCCATAACAAGATCCTAGGACCTGGATCCTGAGTTCTTGCTGACCCAAGTCAGAGTGATTTGCGTGTATGCGGAAGGGGGGCTGAGTCAGAGTCCAGGTTATGGTGCAGTGTAGACACATCCTTAGAGGCATAAGAGGACTGTACTGGCACCCAGAGACACCAGTGTGGAACAAGGTGTGGGCCCAGAAAGGGCAGGGGTGAAAATAACTTAAAGGACTTACTGGTACACCGGAGTCCTGAGCAGGGGGAGGGGCCTCAATATGAAGGGGCGTGGCCTCAACCGGAAGAGGTGGGGCCTTTCAAGCCCTGCCCTTTAAATCAAGATTTAAAGGGCCCCGGGCTCCTTAGTGGCAGCTGGGAGCCCCAGGCCCTTTAAATCACTGCCGGAGCTACCAGCTGCAGAGGTGGCCGGGAGCCCCGGGGCTTGGGGGCATTTAAAGAACCTGGGGCTCCGGCCGCCACTACCGCAGTGGAGCCCCAGGCCCTTTAAATTGCTGCCTGAGCCCTGCTGCCGGAGCCCCAGGGTAGCAGCAGTGATTTAAAGGGCCAGGTGCTCCCAGCCGCCATTACCGCAGGACTCCGGGGCTCCAGTAGCAGGGCTCGGGCGGCAATTTAAAGGGCCCGAGGCTCCAGCCGCTGCTGGGAGACCCAGGCCCTTTAAATTGCTGCCTGGGGAAGCGGGTCTGGTACGGCATACCAGCTTACTTTCACCTCTGAGAAAGGGGCAGATCATGACAACAGTGTTCAGATACACATGCTAACATCTCGTTATTGTTTTGATTTCTGGAGTGTGCCTTAGGGCAGCAGAAGTGGGGAGACAGCAGTCCTGCCACCATATTCCAATCTCTAAAGAGAAGAGCTTAATGTTTGTGTATGGTGTACTGTGTGTATAGCACCAAGCACTGCAGTGATTACACACCATCATATTCCTTGCAAACTGGGCGGCTGCACTTCATTTTACATCATTGTTCACAGCTTTCAGTAATCAGATCGAGTCAATACATGTCTCTGAAACACGGACACAAACACAATGAGATCTCTACTGCATGTAGATTGGAAAGCAGGGTACATTCACTGCATCAACTTTCTCCTTGCCCAGACATACATTAGGGACACGCTGAAAGCAGTGTGGCAGGGTCTGGAGGTACAGCATCTTTATTCAGAACAGCAGTGTGATGCATGACCAGAAAGGGTTAAGCATCCTGCAGGATAAATGACTCAAATTCAACCCTTAAAAACGTATGGGTAGATAATGTTTGTGTTTTTGTGTATGTACATGTATATTGGTAGTGGTCAACAATGTAATCAAACAGTCCCTGTCTATGCTGTATTCTGTTAATTCAGAGATCAAAAGAACATCTTAACATTTAAATGAACTGTAAATATAGGACATCCCTGTCTTCATCCCTTTTTGAAATGTATAGTAAATCATCTGCAAATGGTGGAAAAACAGGCAACTGCCTTATGTTAATCTGTGTGAATAATTACTAGCGATGCTTAGGAAATGAGTGCCTATTGTTTGCCGGAAGGACCCTGAAACTGTATAAAAAATGGCTTGGACCCTGATCCTATCATCTCAGACCGGCTTGAGGTTTCATGCAGAGAAGCCTAAACCACAAAGGCTGAGATCCCAGTCCTGAGTGGATCGCCCTGAATACTAACATTGGACTATAACCTATGGACTATTTCTTAAAGAACTCTCCGCAACTACAAAGCTCTCCATCTCTGCTATGAATCTGAATCTCAAGATTGACTTGTGTCTATACTTACACTGATCTTTTAACCATACTCTCTCTCTTCTTTTTTAATAGATTTTAGTTTAGTTAATAAGAATTGGCTTTAAGCATGTATTTGGATAAGATCTAGAATATTCATTAACCTGGGAGGTAATGTGTCCAGTCTTTTGGGATTGGCAGAACCTTTTTTATATGATTAATAAGATTTTCAGAAATCCTCACCATATTTGACTTGTTTCAGAGTATTCACAAAAAGAAAAGGAGTACTAGTGGCACCTTAGAACTAACAAATTTATTTGAGCATAAGCTTTTGTGAGTTACAGCTCACTTCATCGGATGCATTCAGTGGAAGTGAGCTGTAGCTCACAAAAGCTTATGCTCAAATAAATTTGTTAGTCTCTAAGGTGCCACTAGTACTCCTTTTCTTTTTGCATATTTGACTTGTGTATCTGGGGGAGGCCTGAGGCTGGGTTAATTTAAGGGAACTGTATTGTTGGCTTCTGGATAACCAGTAAGGTATTATAGAAGCTGTTTTGGTGCTGGCTTGGTTAATCTAAGTATTAGAATATCCACAAGCTTTGGGGATTGTCTTCCCCATTCCTTGCAGTTCACCCTAATTGAGTGACCTCAGCTGGCTCCCCTGAGATTCCGGTCGCAAGCAGGGTAAGATAATGCAAGTGTGTTTTGCACTGTAGAGATGTATATCACTGGGCTTGGATGGCCCGATAAAGTAGTAATGTTTTTTCAATGACATTGCTGTGAGCTATAAGTTTCCTTACAGCTGCCTGAACTTTTCCCCACACACCTGATGGCTCAGGGGTTCTGTTCTCAATTTAGCGTAAGCTTAAGAGGGTACATCCCCCCAGGCTAGGGTGACCAGAGAGCAAGTGTGAAAAATTGGGGTGAGGGTAATAGGTGCCTATATAAGACAAAGCCCCAAATACTGTCAGGACTGTCCCTATAAAATCAGAACATCTGGTCACCCAGTGCCTCAGTTTCCTCCACGGTACAATGTCAGTATTAACATCTTAGCAATGGAGTTGAGGTTTAATTAGTGTGTACAGTAGTATTTTGAGAGCTCCACATAACATTATAAAGGTGGAAGTGTTTTGATTATTTTTTAAGGCAGGGGGTTTGTCTTCTGCTGTGGCTAGAGTAGATTTCAGGCATTCTACCACCCCCATTATGCATTTTGAGGCAAACGCACAATTACTGACACAGGCTGCATCTTGCTACCTCCCACAACTTCACTGCCTGGAACCATAAACCGAAGCAAGGAGCCTACTGTTTCAAATGGTAAATTCTGCTCAAGGACCAAGGTGTAAATTTCACTCCTGCTTTTATTGGTCTCTTGATGACACTACAAAGCCTCTGTCAGAAACACTGTTACCCCTCAGATCACCTCTGCTAATGACTTGGTAGAGTGCTCTGAATTTAGAATGAGTTTGGCTTAATTCTGAATCTATTTGAATATTGTGGATTCAAGAGTTCAGCTCACATTGGACATTAATTAGGAGAGACTTATATGGGATGCTCTATAAAGGCCATGCATTTGAAAAAAAAAGACTGAAAATAAACAGTAGCAGAAGGGGCAGGGGGAGAATCTAATAAAACTACAGGGACAAATGGGACAGAGGCATCAGAGGAAGGTGGGGGGTGGAAAGATAAAATACAGAGGGGAAAATTTTCAAAGCCACAAAGGACCCAATTCATTAAAAGGCCCTGGCTCAGCTGTTTCAGTGACCAAAGCTAAGGAAAACAAATATGGTTTTTCCCAATGTTAAAAAATGGTGGTGGCCATTTCTTTGATTAACTTTAGTATCACTACGCTTTGGGTCAGGGACTTCAAATTTGGCAAGAAGGTGGCTTTTATGTCAGGTAGGTGCCTTTAGCCTTTCCCGTATAACCTTAATTCATCCCTTCTGTGCATATGCATTAAATCAGGGATGGCCAGCCTGTGGCTCCGACTCCGGGGCTGGAGCTACAGGTGCCAACTTTCCAAGGTGCTACAGGGTGCTCACTGCTCAACCACTGGCCCTGCCCCAAGCCCTCCCCTCCTTCGCCCAAGGCCCCCGCCCCTTCCCCTGAGTCTGCTGTGCCCTTGCTCCTCTTCCTTCCTCCCCCCCACCCCAAGCCTCCTGTACACCACAAAACAGCTGATCATGGCAGGTGGGGGGCACAGGGATGAGGAGTTAGGTGCTGATCGGTGGTGCTTCTTGCAGGTGAGAGGCACTGGGCAGGGGGAGCTGACAGGGGGCTGCTGAGGTGTTACTGTGGCTCTTTGACAATGCACATTGGTAACGTCGAGCTCCTTCTCAGGCTCAGGTTGGCCACCCCTGCATTAAATGATAAAGTCTTTTGTTACGTGATCAGATATGTTCCCCCCCCCCCCGCCCCGGAGCCCTGCCTTATTCAGTGCACAGAATGGAGCATACTCAGTGAACAAGCAGCTAGTCAATATTCTTGTTTTCTTGTTGTTCAGCGTCTGATCCTGGGTGTTATTCATGGCACACACTTCAAAGTCTGCTCTGAAGACGGAAGTATTCATTTCCTCCTGGGCTCTTCTGTGGAGCTCAGCACTACAGCCGCGGAGTCGTCAAAAAGATTAATGTATTTTTACAACACGCCTGCATGATAAGGGCCAATGATTATCCCCAAGCTACAGCTGGGGAACCGAAGCTCAGAAAAGTTGAAGGTCAGACGTACCCAGTAACTTGGGGTGCTCAAGTTTCAATTTAAACCACGATTTGAGGACTTCAATAGCTCAGACACAGGTGAGAGGTTTTTCGCAGGAGTGGGTGGGTGAGATTTTGTGGCCTGCGTTGTGCAGGAGGTCAGACTAGATGATCATAATGGTCCCTTCTGACCTTAATAATAATATCTATGAATCCCTGGGACCTGAATTTTCACAGCACTTAGCATTATAGAGCACTAAAGCACAGTTCCCATTGGCTTCAGCTGCAACTATGAATGCTTGGCGCTTCTGCAAATCAGGTCCAAGGTCTCACACAGGGCACCCAGAAAGCAAGGAGCACGCTACTAGTGACCACCTCTGAAAAGTTTGGCTTAAGTGACTTGCCTCGCAATACACAGCAGCTGCGTGGCAGATGAAGGGACGGATGCCAGTTCTCCAGCACAGCATTCAACTGTCTTAAACCGAAGACCCTCCTTTCTCTTCCTACAGCCCCTCAGCCTTTGTCCACCTTCCAGCTTCTGTGGCAAATGAAGCAGGGGTCCCATTGACCTCACCATCCTGCTTTCATCCCCAGCGCAGGTCCATCCTGTGCACTGAACAGGTCCTGTGTGAAAAATAGTATGTGAGCGTGTCGTTAAAGCTATCGCAACACAATGGGTGTATGCGCATGAGTTTTACAATTGCACAGACCCTAATTTTGGCGTGCTTGACTTCACAACCATAATGCTCTTTTAATGTAATTTGAGTGGAGGTAGTTACATACAGCACACAAAATGGAGGTGTGTATGTACACACTGCATCCATTGGAGTGCACCAAACTTTTGGGGTATATTGATCCCCAATATGTAGCACTGCCATCCCTGAAGCTAGAAAACTGTCTTTTAAAATAATTACTGAACCCTGTTGCTCCAAAGATAACAATTTTCAAGTGTTTACAAGCTCGTTTTGTGTCCTTCAGAAACAGCTCGGGAGGGTTGCTATTTCCAAATCCCCAGGGGTTCCCCATCCCAATTTTAATCTTTTTGCTTAGCTAAGCTGTGAAAAGCTTCCAAACTTCAGCAATTGAATGTTAGAAGTCAAGCTCCTCCCATTTGATGGCCTCAGTGCATCCAGACGCTGAGCCCTGCAAGCCTGCAAAGTGGCTGTGAGGGCTGTGCCAATTGTTGACTTGTTGGGGTGCTGGTTAAGGCCAAATGTTTTTCGTGTATTTTCTGCGCTCAGTGAAAACTCAAAAAAAAAATCATTTTGATTTGGGGCTTTTTTAATTAACAACAGCAAAGGAAATTTAGAAAAGTCATTCACAAAACCACCAGAGAAATGGGTGACAGTCATACTGCTCCTTAGTCCTATGGCCAAGTTCATGTCCCTGATCTGAATCATGGACAGCGGAGACTCAACCCCCACGTAATAGGGGAGGGCTGTAACCACAGGGCTGTAGGAGAGTGCAGTGGGGAAGGGAGGGTTCTGGCTCCTCCTCCTTCTCTAGCGGTTTCACAAATGGCACTGAAGTCCCCTTGTGAATCTAGTAAAAAAAAATCCGAAGTATTTCACGCACCTTTAGCACATGCTTCATTGTAAGCGCACAAGCAGTTCCCCTGCCAGCAGGGGAAGCTGACCCTTTGCAAGCCCGGCACTGGTGTAAACAAGTGACTCTCAAACTGGGCAAGCCAAACCAGTGCAAGTAGGGTCCATCACACTAATGCAGCAGGTATACGCTCATACCTATAGTGACCCCCTTCAGTGGAGCTCTACTGGTAAAACACCCATCCCAACTCATCGGTGTAAACAAATCCTCATGCAGCAAAACCTTAACTTGAAGCTCAGGTAGAATTAAGGTTTTGCCTTTTGGTGCAAGTGGAAAGGGTTCATTCTGCAACATGTAGGGAGCTTATTGCAGAGCATCAGAATACATGGAAGTGTTGGAGATCAGGATGCAAAAATGCTAGAAATCTTCATTCAGAACATCGACAAAGTTGGCCTTGTCTCAACAGTGAATTGCTTTTTTCTGATTGATAGATAAAGTGAAACATTGGAGGGGTGCATTGGTTTTTCAGCAATGGGTATGGGATACACATGCATACACGCTTTCAGTGGCAACATGAAAAGCAGGGGATAAGGGAGAAAAAATGGTTTTAGTTCCCAAAGAATATGAAATCTTTCCAAGCAAACCTCATAGTAGAGATGGCTGAAAAATGGCAAATAGGGTTCATGAAGAGGTGGGATGGAAAGATATGTTTGCCTCACTGAATCTCCCTGTTTTATTGCAATTTCACTAATAAGAAATGCACATGAGCCAGCTTACCTCCTGTGTTCATGCATCATTCAACCTGCTGCTTTTGCATGTATCTATTTTTGCTGTTTGAAAGAGCCCTGGTGCCTGGACTCTGATTTATGAAAGCTACTCTGAAGGCTTTTTGGAGTTCAGCCTCTATGTGCATGGCTAGAGGAATATCAACAGCTGTGATCAATGAACTTTGACTAATTGACTCTATTCAAATAAGTGGATCTGTAAATGCCAAGGTTTTTCTTTAATTTTATAAGCAAATTGTTCATGCCCTGTTGGGCTTTTACTGCCTGCATATTTTCACTGTACTAACGAATACTGATGGTGCTCTTCTGTACATATTATGGCACGTTATTCTTCATAAATAGTAGATATTGGGAGCAGCCTGTATGAATTTCTTGTTTTCCATGAAGAGTATCGCTCTTTCAGCCCAGTAGTTCTCAGGGCCAAATCTCCCATCCTTGCTGATGGGCTTTATGGGGAGGGGGGCTGCTCAAAGGGGTGGTATATCAGCCCCTCCTTCACAATTTCCCCCCAAGCCAGGGAGCACCAGCAAAATCAGCAGGAAAATTAAAAATGCCTATGTTTTCTCACCACACACACAGCAGTTCATTTATCCAAGTGGGAAACCCCTCATTCCACTCATCTACTTAATCAATAAACACAGAGCAGCAGACTAACTCCAGTCACTGAGAGCCACTGCTGGAAATGGCCCACCTTGATTATCACTACAAAAGGTCTGCCCCCCTTCCCCGCTCTCCTGCTGGTAATAGCTCACCTTAAGTGATCACTCTCATTACAGGTTTCAGAGTAGCAGCCCTGTTAGTCTGTATTCGCAAAAAGAAAAGGAGTACTTGTGGCAACTTAGAGACTAACACATTTATTAGAGCATAAGGTTCTAATAAATTTGTTAGTCTCTAAGGTGCCACAAGTACTCTCATTACAGTGTGTATGGTAACACCCATTGTTTCATGTTCTCTATGTATATAAGTCACCCCACTGTATTTTCCACTGAATGCATCCGATGAAGTGAGCTGTAGCTCACAAAAGCTTATACTCAAATAAATTTGTTAGTCTCTAAGGTGCCACAAGTACTCCTTTTCTTTATACAAAACAAAGGGGCCCCTGATAAAGTGCATTCATATACCATGCTTGCAAAAACCAGAACTGTAAAGCACAACTGGCAGCAAACTATAAAGAGAATCAAGGTACTCAAACAACACAAGGGAGACCAAAAAATCTTCAGGGCAGGTTCACCAATCCCATACTCTGAAATTTGGTAGAATAATTCACTAGGACAAACACTCACTGCATAACTCATTTTTCCTAAGGACAGTATTTTCCATAACTTGCTTGGCTTTATTCCTTTTTGTATAGGGTTTCCACTGTGCCCACCGCCGAGTCCCTCATAGTAAATATTTGCAGAATATCCCCTTTGAGGGAAAAGATCATCCAATGGTTAAGTGCATCATGAAACACCTGGATTCAATTCCCTGCTCTGCCACAGACTTTCTGTGGGACTATGGGCAAGTCACTTAAGCCCAGATCCTCAAAGATATTTTGGCATTTAACTCCCATAACATCATAAAAGAATGGCCATACTGGGTCAGACCAAAGGTCCATCTAGCCCGGTATCCTGTCTTCTGACCGTGGTCAATGCCAAGTGCCCCAGAGGGAATGAAAAGAACAGGCAATCATCAAATGATCCATCCCATTGCCCATTCCCAGCTTCTGGCAAACAGAGGCTAGGGACACCATCCCTGCCCATTCTGGTTAATAGCCATTGATGGACTTATCCTCCATGAATTTATCTAGTTTTTTTTTTTTTTAACCCTGTTATAGTCTTGGCCTTCACATCCTCTGGCAAGGATTTCCACAGGTGGACTGTGCATTGTGTGAAAAAATACTTCCTTTTGTTTGTTTTAAACCTGCTGCCTATTAATTTCATTTGGTGGCCCCTAGTTCTCCCATTCATTTCAGTGGAAGATGGGCACCTAAATACCTTTGCGGATTAGAGCCTTTGCCTCTCTGTACCTCTCCCCCATCTGCAAAATGGAGATAATATTTTCCTATGTCCCAGGGGTATTGTGAGGATAACTACATTAGGAACTGTGAGATGTATAGTGCTGGCCAGCTAAGTACCTACAATAGACAGACCACAGGAGGATTGTTATTTGTATTCCAGTAATAACTAGAGGCTCTGGGGCGCTCCAGGATCAGGACCCCATTGTGCTAGATACTCTGTACACCCATGGAAAAGATGGTTACTGCCCCAGATGACTTGCAATCTGAAACAAGAGATTAGAGGTTGGTGCAACTAACAGATGGGGGAGCACAAGGCAACAATGAGAGTTATGATGGATGGAGGAAGAGCACCAGCTACCTCGTCACTGGCCAGTGTTTTGTAGGTATTGCAGCATAGATGGATAATTGCAAATTGCATAAAATGGAGCCAACAACCGATGGGAAACAGAAACCAATTAAGTGACTTGCCCAAGGTCACAGTGACAGAGCCAGGAATTGAATTCAGCTCTCTCAAATCCCAGTTAACTGCCTTAAAGTTATTCTTAACAGCATTCAAGTTCTAAAATGCTTATCATTCATCTGACATGTCCTATAGTCTTGGGAGAATTTCTGTTACACGGGTCACAATATTGTAACAATGTATGTTTTATAGGATCCTTAACATATGTTAGTAGCTGCCGTTTGTGCCAAAGCTGGAGATGGGTTATTCTAGCACCTTCAGTGATTTGTACAAGTAGGGAGATTTGAGACTCACTTTTTGTTGTTTTGAAGACTCCTCCAATCTTTTCGTCTTTTGAAATAGCCCGGTAAATGGTTCCTCTTATCGCAAGATCAAACCAGATTCCCCTTGAAAGTTGCAGCACAAACATGAATCAATGCTGTCTGACTTTTCCATTAGCTCCTCAGTCTTGTGGGCACTTCGAGTAGGGTTTCTATTCTTGGCATGTTGTGAACCGCAGCTAGGACAGGGGAACTGAAATACTGCCTTGAAGCAAAGAAAAAACAGACGGCAGCAGATTTCCCTCAGTACCAGCTGTGGACAGCAGCCAAAGCAGGAATGAGCTCTTTTCTATTGCCAATAGTTCCCTGTGGATTGTGCACTGTGCAGTAAGGAGTTTGAGAAGTCATGACTATCAAGCCTGAAAGGAAAGGGTAGAAACAGGGCTGCACTGGCAGGTACAAGTACTCTTGGCAATATTCTTGAGCAGCCTGGAAATTACTAAGCTGCCAAAAGCAAAGCCTCCTGGTTCACTATCCCAGTGAAGGTTAGATTTATTTTTCTGAATGTTGAAGGCTCTTTGGGACCATCTGATGCATGCAACCAGTGATCCTCTATGTAAGTGTGAGCTATTTAACCCTATCAGGCACTTCACTATTGTGTCTATTTTACGTGAAAGGCACTCAGTTACTATAGGCAGAACAGCAGTATAAAACACTAAGACAATCTATCAACATTTCTGTCTTTTAAATACCATTGTATCGGCCTCTGGTTATAACGTCCTTCACCCACTCATTGATGTGATCTGCTTCTCTCTCTCCCTCCACTTCCACTTCCCCTTCCCCTCCCCCCAAGTGTTAAGTGACTAAGAAGGTAGCAAGTGGGAACAGCAATAGGTATCTCAAATATTCATAGGCTGGTGGCTACCCATGACTATGCAGACCACTGTGACTGTTTCCCCTGTCTTCCCATCCCCACTCTGTAACTTGCATATCAACTAAGGGTTCAGTTTTGAAAGTTATTATTGCAGTTGCATCTGGGAGCCCCAGTGATGGGTAGGAATTCATTGTGTTAGGATCTGTACTAACAGAAAGCAGCCCCTGCCTGATAGAGCTTGCAATCTCTCTCAGCATTGGCCTGACTCTGCTCCCATTAAAATCAAAGGGATTTTGACTCTTAATGTTAATGGGAGCAGAGTTAAGCCAACACAGAGTGCTTGGAAAACCCCACTGTAAATGCTCAATCGCGCCACTTCTAGTATTGTCGGGCTGTGATCAGGGCGCACAGGCAATGCCACAATAGAAACAGTAAATCCTAGTGGGGCATTGAGAACCTGATCCACCATCAACCCACGAAGTTCCTTACTTGAAGCACAAGAACAGGGATGGGGACAGGGCAAGCCGTGTGAAGATACCTGATGCCTAGTTTTAAGTTGTTGCACACTCCCAACTCCAGCTGAAACCAGTGGGAGCTGCAATTGCTTGGTCCCTGTGGGAATCAGGCCATCACCATTTTACATTGTTACAGTGAATTCTCTCCCTTTATATCTCAATGCTCCCCGGCTTCTGATGAAAAGGTCAGCTAGGCAAGGTCTCAACTCAATGGGGCCTAAAAGCGATGACATCATGCTAAATATATGCTGCAAACTTCTACCAAACACAAAGTAACACCCAGGAAATTTGATTACTCCCACCCTTCTCCAGATATCAAGTGTTCACGCACTGGGCGCATTTGTGAAGTACCTGGAGAGTCAATATGAACAGTCTTGAAGCTCCAAAGCCATTCTGCCCTTTGAGCATATTACTGGGGCTACCTTGTTGTCACATCGTGGAAACAGTGTCTCCTGAAGAAAATCACAGGACCAGCCAGTCAACATAGCCACTGCTAGCAGTTCACTTCTGATATGGCCCTAAAAAGAGAGGATGGGGGGAAAAAAAATAGGTCTGACCACCCAAACTCAACTCAACTGAGTTCTAGATTTGTTGACCCTGATTGATGGTATGCCTGTGAATTTTCACCTTGAATCCTAGGGCAAAGCCTAGTCATTAAAGCAGAAGATCAATTATTCTTCTGCCAAATAGATGTTCTTCCATTTCTACAGCTGTTCTTTGGTGTCCTTGGCAGAGTGCTGGTCATGATGTGGATTAAGAGTTTGAGCCTGCTAAATTAACTCCTTGCGGGCAGAGATCATGTTTCTATGCGTCCTTACAGCACCTACCACAATAGGAGCTACTCTCCATTGGGGTTTCTGGTTGCTACAGTAATTCAAACAATGAACATGCAGGTCCCATTGCTGCATACCGTATCTATTGAATTTGCACCAGTTTTATAACATATGGTACACAGTCATGGGGCATCCATTGTCCAAGGGTAGAATTAAGCTCCAAGGCAGATATTTTGCTCTTTAGCTTCAGTACAAGCATGTAGAGGAAATCTATGCTCCTTGCTGTCATTTTTGTAAGTGTCGGTGCAAGTGTGTGACAAAGGAAAGTGATGCAAAGTTCCATTCACGACTGAAAGTTTATGGTTATAGAATCCCAGAGAAGATGGAAGAAACTTGTTTGCTCACTGGGGTCAAAGCAATATTGTACCCTACAGCACATCTACACACACTTGGTCCATTCCACTTTTAAGTCCTGACCAACAGAGCATCTAACATCTCTCTTGGGAGAAGAGGCCACACCTACTATATCTGAAGCAATAGGACTTTCAACATGTCCCATAGAGAGAGAGGCCAGGACTGGATCCAACAGATCTGTCCATTGAAATGTTTCCCTTGATAGAGTATCCTAGGCAATTTAGTAACTTTAAACCAAGTTATTATGGAAACGGGTGATTTGACAGAGAAAATTCAGCTTTTTCAGCTTTAGTAGTACTCTGTCTGGAATGACTAACATCCCTGCTGACAAGGTACTTAATATCATTTTATGAAGATGTAGCAATTTATTTTCCCCATGCTGACGCTTAGTGGATCTAACAGGAAGTCAAGAAGTCTTGCAATGCGAAGCTTTCTGCAAAATTGGCAAAGAAAGTCTAAAGTGAATGCAGAGTGGAAGCAAATCACTTAAGGCCAGGCCTTGATAAATGCAACCCGCTTGGTACTGGTTTTTCTTCCATGTTTAGTTACCTGAGTGGAAGAACAAGCATACAGCAGAGGGCTTAATATAGAGGTCAGAGCAGGATGGCACAATATACAAGGAGCTGTCCCAGCAAGAAAATGGATTATTTTATTATAACATGCTTTTCACTTGTGCATGTGTATGTATGTATATATACACACACGCACAAGAGAGAGAGCGAGCGCGCGTGCACACTCTGGAAGAATCCCTGCACACAGTATGGGTACTATGCCATGCAGTGCTCCCCTATGGGAGAAGATGCAGGAACAGAAGAGGAGGAGTTTAAATGGAACAGTGAGGAATTAACTCATGCTTTTGACTGAAATTCACCATCAGGACATGGAAACAAGCAATTGTATCATTACTGAAAAATATTGACTGGCAAAGTGTTAAAGAATTTTTGCTGTTCCCTCAGTTTGCCGCCCCAAGCACGTTCAAATGCAGATGAGGAGAATTACTGCACATTTAAAGATTATCTCCTGGGATTCGATTCATGTGCGCTGGAAATAGATGCGTCATTCATGACTTGCAGTTTAGGAACAAAAGGAAGGGGGGGAAATACAGAGAAGAGTCATTAGGAGAGTAGTTCTTGGCAGAAAGAATAACGAGTTGTTTGATGCCAGCAGCATAAGCCACATTCCAAGAAAATAACTAAAGTAATTTTTAAACGAAGCAATTGCTGTGAGAAAAACTCGAGATGGGTTGAGCCCTAGTGTTTGGTATTTGAAGACTTCTGACATTCCGGAGACAGGTAGTCAGGGTCAGTGTGTGGCTGGAGAATTCAGAGATTTACTCGTCACACAAGCCAGGGTTCTGAAGGCTGATCAAACCAGAGAGCTGCCTCTTGCAGCTAGATGGAGGCTTTGGTTTCTGCACAGTTAGGTGGATGTAAAGGTATAAAGAGAAGCTTTTGTTAGTAGGGTGACCACCACACTCCCTACTAGGAAGGGGAGGAAATTTGGTATGTAAGGATTTCATTTGCTGGCACTTTGAAAGTTTCATTGTCATCTTTCTCAGCCTTCTAAAAAAAAAAAAAAAAAAAAAAAAAAGGTATCAAAAGGTACTTATATGGCCCCATACTGGAGTGTCTGAACACACTACAGTCTAATGCATTTATACTCAACACCCTTGTGAGCTAGGGAACTACTATTCCCATTGTGCAGATGGGGAACCGAGGTACAACACGTCTTGCTTAAGTCATACAGGAAATCTGTGGTGGAGCAGGGAATTGAAGCCAGAACTCCCGATTCCAAGTCTAACCCCTAGACTGCCCTGCCTTTCATGGTTTTCTGTTCAGTATCTAAACATCAATAGTTAGGGTGGGCCGACTCTTGTAGCAGGAAAAAGAGCCTGCTGAACCAGCCCCAGTGTAGCATGTAACAGAGCAAGCAAGTTTGGCAGATGAATCATCGCAGTGGGATGTTTGCCTTGCAACACAAATATTGCGTCATGCTGCTGGCTTAGAAAAGTTCTGCAATATGCAAACCTAATTGGACAGGATAGGAAGAAGTTGAGAGACTTTAGGCTAGATTCTTCATTGCCCTGCACTATACATAGCCATTTACAACTGCACAGAGCAAGGGTGACGTAGGAGTGAATTGCTGCTAGATCAGAACAGTGCAAGTCACTACACATTGTCCAGAGCAGCAGAGAATCTGGCCCTTCATAGGCAACACCCCAAAAGGAACTGTGCTAACTTCATTGCCCTGTAGTTCCTGGCTGAACACCCCTCCTTCAGGAGTGCATTTCTTTCCCTTCCTGTTGTGGAAAAACTGGTAGTGAGTTAAGCGCTCATGAAAAGGTTCCAGTCTATTTGGTCTGTGGAGCTTCAAGCCTACTATTCACTTGAACTGCACTGTACTGTCTGATCAGTGGCAAGACTGTAAGGGTTACTTCTCCCCTTTTTTATCACTTGCTCTTATATGAAAATAACGTTGATGGGCCCAACCCTTTCTGCAGAAGGAGATTCCAATAGCTGATGAAAAACACAATACATACTTCTTTTTTTAAATAAGGATACAAACATCCCTAAACTTTCACAAATGGAGCATTTACCAAAGCATAGCAAAGGCTTCTTGCAGAGAGATTCATTAACAACTATTAACCATTAACACCACATAACAAAGATGCTACAAAGTCAAGGTGACTAACAGCTTAGTAGAGCAGCACAACAAATCCTAGAGGAAACTTGTACCTGGGAGGAAGAACCAGTGTGATTATCTACTTCAGCCTCCAAATGCAAAGGGCATTCCAGGGTGGTCTTACTTGAGAGGAATTACTCCCTTCTTCCAAAGCAGGAGCACAACATGCACCAAAGCAGCTTAGTAGAGCTTGAGTTTTAAATCTAAAGAAATGCCACAAACAGTCTCCAAACGCCTGCCTGCTCCCACCTGCTCTGCTTTTCCACAAGCTGACCACTGCAGGTGCTGCCTTTTATTAATCTACAGCCAAGCACACACCCTTTGTGGTCTGAAAGCTCTGTTCCACAGCAAGCTTCCCCTGGCCACACTCCCCTTCCAAACTAGCTCATCCCTGGCTGAGAGGGACTGTCTCTAGGGCTGAGGGGCTTCATGGGGCTATTCTGTTTTTGGCCTCTCTGCTGACAGCACCAGCTGTGATGGGTCATGTGCGTGTGCTGGGGTCCACTAGATACGGAGAGCACCCCCGGCTTGTTTCACATAGGCCACTAGCCATCAGCTAGTAGTGACTTTTGGTCCCAGACCTAGGCTAGACTCAAACAAGTGACCTAGAGGCAAAAGGCTCCCTTCCCCATGAACAAGGAAAGCACGTTCCTTAGTGCTTGACTCTTACACTATTTCTAGTCTGTCCCCTCAGGAGCTTGCCCCGTGTCTAATACACAGTGACAAGCTGCTAGGGGATCCTGACACTTGCAAGTGTCTTCCTTGTTTAATTTTTTTTAAACCTTTACAAGCGCTGTTCTCCAGACATAGCCTACAAGGAACATTATCTGGCCATTGGTGTCAAAGATGGTAATAGATAAACCAGGTTTCTCCTCTCCTGTGAGAGTCTCTGTCCTCTGTCTTGAGAGGCATGAGGTTTTTTTTCCCCCCAAAGGGTTTGTTCATCAGCTGCTTCATCATCTCCAGCTTTTATCCCCCGGGAGACTGCAGCTGTGGGTGATTTTATGTTGTGGCACAAGGGCAGCCACAGTAATATTTGGAGGGTTTTCCCCCTTATCTTTGTGAAGGTATCTTCTTCCACAAGCCAAAACACAAAGCCTGTCTTCATTCCTTTCAAAGGGGAGATAAGTGTGGCCACTTGGACAGCACATGAGAGTAAATGACATCTAGCCAGTCAGCTAAGGAACACTTCAGAGCTGCTCTCATGCAAGGAGAGATTTATGGTCAGAGACGTCTGGTTTTGCTCATCACCTAATTAAAACTAGGGTTTTAAAAAACCATCAAGGCTGCAAAAGTGGACTGCGGGCAAAAGACAGCCCATTGACTTCGGTATGCAGCTTCAAACGAGCTAACAGCATTAATCAGCAAGAACATAAAGTGGTGACTTTTAAATAACAGGACAGTCTTATGCAGCATGAAGGAATCTCCAGATGCCAAAGGGAAAAATCGCTTTTAGCCTCAAAACTACCCCTCAAATACTCCCAGTGGAATGGCTCAATAAATCTGCCATTGTTCTGAGAATGAAGGATGCTCCTGAAATGAATTCACTAATAATGAAACCTCCCCACCCTCCACCCTTTAAAAACCATAATAAACTTTATAGCCATATACAGAGAGTGCACCACAAGGAATGGCATAGAATCTCCTTTTCAAACCACTAATTTGCTCAACACTGAATGCGGTTATACTGTAACAGAGATGAACTAATGGGTTCAGTGAACCCTTCTCCACACCCTACTCACCTTCATCCAGTTCTAGAGCAGACCTCAGATAATGCATTCAGATGAGAAATGTTCCAGTAAAAATCCTACCTGCCATCCCACCTACCTTCTCTCTATTCGAGTTTTGCTTTGACCTTAGCTCAAAAATCATGTGCAAGCCATGAATACACATATTTCTCTGATATCAAGTGCATGAGCTGCATCATGCATGATAAGATTTACCTTTGGTGCAGGCGAGGGGGAACGTCATTGTGGAAACACTGGAAAGGTGGATGGATCGTCACAGGCTGTTTGTCATGTTCAAGCATCCAAATACGTTCCAGCAACACCATCACAATTAACAATCTAGTGGCATTCAACTCTGGACAGCTCATTTTCAGGAGGTAATAACTACAAGCTGGGGATGAAGAATGGCATATAAAGACTCAGTCTGGCTGGGATGGATGGATACAGCTGACATAACTCTGTTCCGTTTCTGAACATGTATACTGTTCTGTATAATTAACCTTGGACTTCTTTCCCAGCCCTACTGCTCCCAGAGAGAGGGGTCTGAGGAACCAGTATCAGACATATTTTCATAAACAGATTGAGCAAAGGACCTTTCCTTTGGGGAGGGGAGAGAGAGAATAGGCCAATCTAAGAAGGCGGGCAATCAAAGGAGAGATGAGTGAGCTCGCATAGATGACATGACTAACTCCTTCATCCAACTGTCTGGAGGGTTTGGAAAGATCAAGATCTTGAGTTCTCTTTAAAGCAGAAAGCTACCTCCTGAAACTGGAAAATAGGGACTCTTGAAGAACTCCAGTAGAGTGGAAGGAAAAGTTGTGAGTGCTGACAAGAGCAAGCATAGTGTGATCATCGAAATTTCTCTCCATTAACAAACTCTCTAACCCCTATTAGAGTAATTTTTTGCAGTCTGTGTCCAGATGCCACATCATTAAAATGCTCCTGTTTATTTCCTCTGGCTCTTTTTTCTCAGATAAGCTTTCTCCGGTTTAATTTATTATTTGTACATATTGTGGTGGTTCATAGAAGCCCCCACCAAAATTGTTGTGCTGGGTACTGTACAAACACATCATAAGAGACAGTCCCTGCCCCAAGGAGCTTGTAGTCTACATAGATTAGACAAAGATTTGGAAAGGACACACAGAAATGGGAAATCATTTGCCCTGGGTCACTGCAAAAGCCAGGAACAGAACTCAGATCTCCTGAGCCCCAGGCCAGTGGTCCATCCACTAGACCATGCTGCTGCATCATCACATAGTGAGTGTGAGCACATCCCTGAGAATGCAGGAATCTTTGCTCTGCAGGAGCAAAGAAAGCTGATGGGGTGGGTGGAGGGCCCAAAGAACACAGAGGTTTGGCTGATGCTTTTGCCTTGTCCGAAAAGATGGCAGATGGTGGTGACACAAAGGGAGCACGCAGCCCTTCCTGTTCATAATTATTAGCAGGTCTGGGCCCTTGACACCCAGTGTTACACTGGGAATATTCATTTATTTACAGAGATTTTCTCCCCTCCACTCTCCCGCCTCCAAAAAAAAAAAAATCCTTTGGCCGCATTTAAGTTACAGGAGATACCCATAAAGGAATTCTCCATTTCAGCCCTTCCTGTTGCATGGTTGTGATTCAAAACTTGTGAACTGAAAGTGCTGGCAAATCAGTAACCGTTCCCATGCGGCAGTTTGTCACATTAGTTTATTGTTTTTTCTTTACATGGCAGACAGAGTCTTCAGTTTTCCAGAGCAATGTTCAGAACTCAAGCCCCACCAGGTAACACCATGTCTTCACATTGTTTATACTGAATTTTTTATTTTAAAAACAAGTGTCATGAGAGTGCTGCAGAGCTACCAGTGTCAGCCTTGCAAATTTCTACATGCAAAACCTGGGTCTCCCCCCCCTTGAATTTTCATGAGAATTTGTGATTTTGGGGGCAGGAGGTCAAAGGCAAAATTTCACAAGTTTCACCAGCAGGCATGGTGGAGGGTTGTTGCAAAATTGAAATTCTGCCCTGGAAAACAATGGTGAATTTTCCTGAATATGCAGAGGTGAAAATGTCCCCATCATCATATAGAAATGCTATGAGTTTGAATCAATTGTTGTGCAAAGATGGACTCCCTGCCTCCAAAGAATCTTCTTTTGTTGTCTGAGGGGAAAACAGTGAAAAGTTTACTGCAATAATGGGACATTTCTTGTTGATGGTGTGGATATTTTTCTACCACGGCTCAGACCGTAATGGATTTTTAATGTGGACTGATGCAAGGTCAAACTGGGTGCTGCAATCTTTAGTGGAGTAACAAGATACAAAACTTTAAAAATGGAGCATTTACAATAGGGACGCAAAGACGTGCTTTTAAAATTGTAAATACATATTTACAGGTTTGCATGATAAACCAAAACTGCTCTGGGAAAAGTATTCATATATCACAGCATTTACACATTTCTCTCCTTGAGTTTCTTGAACAGTATCATTAATATCATTCTAAAAAAAACCCAAAGAAAAGTAAACTGCCCAAAATTCAGCTTTAGTAAGGTCACAGGTCTGCCTTAAAGGCACTAAGCCCAGCAGAATCCAAGCCAGAATCTCCATTTTTAAACACACCTTGCCCACTCCTAGATACTGAGAGAGGTCTCAAAAGAGTGGGCTATTTTAGGTATAGTTCAGGCTGCAACGTGAGGCATCTCTTAAGCAAGAGCCCCTGAGTGACAAGTGAAAATACATCACTTAGTAAACATGCTCATTGTCTAACAACATTGCACTGGAAACTTTAGGGATACCTCAAAGTGGTGCTTGAAAACACAGGTTATTGGTTGGAATTTTTCTCTAATTTGTTGCTACAGTGTTAGGTGCTGTCAAAACATACAGGAAGATCATCTGTTTTCTAAAGTGCAGGTGTTGCCATACAAATTCTGGATCATGAAAAAAGAAGAAACAAGGACAGGTAAATGAAATAATAGAGAATTTGCTGCATCTAGTACAGCAGAGGCTAATGTGGAGACCTTTAGATGAAGCTAAATGACTAACTTGGAGATTAGATACAATGGGGCAAGCTCCTAGACATATCTAAGACCCATAAATTGTTTTATCTGTGTGCTGAGATTTTCAAAGCTGCCCAGTGCCTTTGGAATGCATCCGATGAAGTGAGCTGTAGCTCACGAAAGCTTATGCTCTAATAAATCTGTTAGTCTCTAAGGTGCCACGGGTACTCCTTTTCTTTTTGCGAATACAGACTAACACGGCTGCTACTCTGAAACCTTTGGATATGTGGTTTACATTAATTTTTAATGGGTATTGGACATCCAAATTCATTAAGCAGCTACAAAGGTAAAGTTTGTGGAAGCAAGAAGAGGTCACCTCTGCCATATGATAGACCTGCGTGAACGAGGCCCTTTATGAGCAAGAGAGAATACATCTCTTTGTTCAGCCTTCTCACTAACTGCAACACCCTGAAACTTCGTCTTTACAGGCTGTGGTCAATCATCATGGCTCCTTCCTCTCTAAGCCTAACCAAACTAGATTGGCTCTAATGGAGGGTCACAACTACTAACCTCCCTATTTGTGGGAAGATGTTGCTTGGTACCATGCACTGTGATGGGCATTTTAGGAATGCTTGTAAAACTCAATCATGGCAGCAATGAATGGATGACGAGCTAGTGCCAAATGTAACATAAGTTTTTGCAAAATGAACGCTTGTCCCATTAGAAAACTGGACTGGCACCATCACTGCATTTCAGAGACCACTTAACAGGTGAGTTTCCAGGAGATGTGGGTCCTACCATCTTCTAAAAGTAGTGGCATCACTACAATGTTGCAACATCTTAAAGGTCATGATATACACTCAGATTGGGGTACCCCCAGATTTGGGATATGAACACCTCAGCAAACGCTCCACACTGGGTGGATTTTCAGTGGGTTGCCCAGTTCTATAAAGTGTACAGTACAGTTAGAAGATAAAATGATGTAACAGTCTTTTGAAAATGTAATTGCATAACATGTCCAACCCCTCTACGTTCCAACAGCACGAAAAGAATTGCCCAAATCTACCTGCCCTCCCAATGTGGTCAAACAATCTACAATTCTCTCTGAATATTTTCCCATGCTGTTCCACTGGCTCTGGATGAGTGGACTTCACGTTGCCCGGGATGCTACAGAATCATCCTTTCACCGGCCTCCATAGTTCATGACTCGCTCTCTGCAAAGAAGGACAATGACAACGAGGTGCCGTTGCTTCTGGCATAGAATACCACTGGCCCCCCTCTTTCTCCTGATGAACTCCTGATCTCACTCGAACTGGGAATGAACAGAACAGATTATGATATCTAAGGATTACTTTGCCTCATCTTCTCAGTTCAGCACTGTCCTGTGCCTGCACATACACATAATCACCTGCAATAACAGTGGTCTCCATAGAAAAGTCACCATTTACCCAAAGTGGTATGTGAAAAGTCACAGTCTCCCCTATTCTTACAACAAGAAATAACAGGGGAAACTCAGATATCACTGTCCAATCAATGTTAAATTTTTACTATTCGCCACCATTTCTGATAGTGCAGGAGGCAGTTTGGTTTTCTTATCGTACTAACTTTTTCCCATTATACTAATTTTCTCTATTTCATTTACAGTTTAGTTTAACCAAATATAAACCTATTTCAGGGTTCAAGACCCTGCACCCATCCAGGGTCTCGACCCTGTAGGCATTTGCACATGTATTTAACTTTACTCTCATGACTAGTAATAATAATACCTTGCTCTTATGTAGCGCTTTTCATCAGTAGATCCCAAAAGAGGTCAGTATCATTATCCCTATTTTGCATGCGGTGAATCTGAGGCTCAGAGAAGAGGTGGCTTGCCCAAGGTCACCCAGCAGGCCAGTGACAGAGCCAGGACTAAAATCCAGGTCTTGAGTCCCAGTCTAGTGTTCTATCCACTAGGTTCTATCCATCAGCACTTTAGCAGCTTTCAACAAACTTTTTATTACTGAGTTGGGCTTCTTCAACTACCCGGATTAGTCAAAACTTCCTCTGACGTACGGAGAAGTGAGTCATTTCAGTATCACTAGGGAACTGGGCCAGATCCTCAGCTGAGGAAAATCTATGTCGCTCCCTTGATTACAATGAAGCTACGCTGATTTACACCAGCTGAGGATCTGCTCTAATGTATTTAAAATGCATCATGGCACTATATTTTTTGTATTAAAAATGTCTCTTACCAAAGAAGCAAATAGTAAAATCAAGGCTATTAAATATGTAAATTAATATGCAAATGAGGGGTCTAGTTCTTAAGCTACTGGCACATTGCCAAGGCATCCCCCAGTGGTTTGGGTGCAGTTGCCTTGATATTAAGAATAGAGTGACATTAAGCCTTTGGCCTTTTCGTCCCATAGGATCTCAAAGCACTTCAGTGAACAGCGGAAAAGAAATGCAGTACTGTCTGAGGTGGAGGATGGTAAGCAAATGGCACACAGGTCCCCGCTCAGCCACAGAGGAGGAATGGAGAATCGGAGCACTTATAAGAATTGCCAAGGGCTCAAAGATCCAGGAGTGGCACAGTGAGCTCTACGGCCTCTTTCACAAGGCTCTCACATAGGGTGTGGAGTGGAACTCTGTTCTCCTGTTGCAGGAGAATGGAGTGCTAAATCAACCCTGCCAGGACTTGAACCTGTGGGTCCAACGGGTCTAGGTGTTTCAGAACAAGAGGAAAGGATGGTCTTATGGGCCTGGCTAAAGCAGGGGACTAGGACTCACATATGGAGTTCTATTCCCAGCTCTCTTTGTGACCTTGGGCAAGTCATTGAGCCTGTGTGCCTCAGTTTCCCCACCAGTAACTGAGGACAATAATTAGCTGCCTCACAGGGGTTTTCTGAGGTGAGCCAACATTTGTAAAGTGCTTTGGCTACAGAAATGGAAAGCATCACAAAGCGCTGTGTGTTCATCAGTATCACGGGGCAACTGCCTGGCTGTACCTGTTCTGATTTGATGTGCAGAAGAGTCTATTCCTTGAAGAAGTGGGCTGTCGTGAGGTTGGATCTCTTGCATTGCCTGGTGCTGGTGTTCTGAGAAGAGGAGGGGGGACATCTAGAGGCCGTGCGGAGTCTGTAACTGCATAAAGAGGCAGGAGAAACTCTCTCTCACACACACACATCATATTTGGGATAAAAGCAGAGGCAGGCCACATATCCAACACACAATCTCAGTTCAAACATTTATCCCAACCTACTTGCCAGGCTGGTGGCCCAGTATCATATGAAAGCCAGGGTACCTTTCCCGGGCTTGATCCAAAGCTCACTGAAGTCAGTGGGAGACCTTCCATTGGCTCCAACAGACTTTGTACAAAGACTCAATACCCAGGTGCCACCAAGGTTGCTCATGAAGATGAGGGGTTGTCCTAAACTGCATGCCCCATCACCACGAAAGCACTTGCAAATCAGACAATTGCACACACAAATAACCAAAAGCAGAGTGGGTTAACTCTTTGATTTTATTGCAAGGCTTTTGATATTCGCTTTTTACCTTCAGCCCCAGGTCCCCGGATCATGTGACTATGTGAGAATCTCATCTTTCATCTCAAAATAAAAATTACGTTTCTAGTTTTCAGGGTTGGTGATAAAAGCTACTGACAAGGCGAAGAGAGCATGTAAAAGGCTAAAAGACCAAAAGGCAAGGATAAAAAGAATCACACATCTATTATTTTTTGAAAAAGCATTCCGGCTTAAAAGAAATATCTCATGCTTTTTGAACACTTGTGGTTGCCAGTACCACAGGACCGGTTATTTGCACAAATCTGCACAGTGTTTGTACACCCAGCTGTGGTAACTACTCTGCATATTGCACATGCAAATTCTTTGAAAGCCTGACCAAGACTAACACTATGTTATTATCAACTTACATTCCAACAAAGGGACCTCTTTCAAAAATATATTACTACAATACTCAAGAAGCTAGTTTTTGCTCCAGCATATTTTTAGAGTTCAAAAGAAATCTTTGAAAAGGGACCTTTGACCTTAATGTTAGTCCCCAGCTGTAGGTTTTATAAAATGTTTCACAAAACCTGGTATCAAATTAGAACTGTTTTTTAAAAAATTGTGACAATGGTTTATGAAATTTAATCAATTTTTTAAAAGTGTGAATTTGTCATCAACATTTGGAAAATAGAAAAATGTCAGTCAGGCCAAATAAAAATATTTTCTGGGATGTTTAAAAATAATCCATGAAAATAGTTGTTTAGTTTGGATTTGAGTCTGCAGTGTTTGCATACTTAACATTGTACCACTGGGCAAGTGCATGAGAACCAGAAAGTGAAAACGGCCAGTAAAAAAAAAAAAAAGCCAATTTTCATTGCCCAAGATGATGAATGCTCCCAAATGAAATAATGAGAATGGTAACAAGTAAATAAAAGTTTGAACATTCTTTTGATTTTAGCAATTAAAACGTTACTGGTAACACAAGGAAGAAAATAAGTTTGGTTTGGATTTTTTTTAAGCAGAATGTGTCCATCTAAGTATCGATTAATGTCAAGGATGCCTTGCAACTTTCAAAAGTCCTTTATAAAATTAATAATAATACACATTCCTGTATTAGGCAAATGCCCAAAGACCTTTGTGCACCTTAACATATAGAATGAAAAATAAAATATAGGCAGGCAACATGCCTGAAAAGATTCACCTCTTACCCCTCCTCCCAAAAACTCATCCCCCAACATTAAGGTAGATCCAAATTTATTTTTTTTTTGCATTTCAACTAGTTCTTACAGTAGATCCCTCATCTAGTTTTTTGGGGTGTGAGAGACTGAGAATGTTTTTTTAAAGAGCCAGACTGAGGTTGAAAATTAACTCCTGGATATTTTATTGACCACCTTGTCTCGTGTTCTCTATTTAAAAATCACTGAAGCCATATGGTTAACTATGGACTGTTTCCTGTGCCAAAGGCTAGCGAGTGCTGTCTGTTGTAAGAGTGCCTGTGGGAAATCAGTTGCTGTGCCTTTGTGTTGGCAGTCCTCAAATTCCATCAGACTCCTGCGTGGTGCATCTTCACTAGGAAAGGTGGTGTGTTCTTGCCTCAAGTTAGCTAGTATGTGGTAACTCAAGAGGTCAAATGTAGACAAGGCAGTTTGTAATACTAATACGTGTTAGAAAGTTGAGGTAAACCTTAGACTTCCCCATAGTCTTTACCTTGACCTGCTAATGTGAAAACTACAACCTGCCTTAATGACAGGTTTCAGAGTAGCAGCCGTGTTAGTCTGTATTCGCAAAAAGAAAAGGAGTACCCGTGGCACCTTAGAGACTAACAAATTTATTAGAGCATAAGCTTTCGTGAGCTACAGCTCACTTCATCCGATGCATCCGATGAAGTGAGCTGTAGCTCACGAAAGCTTATGCTCTAATAAATTTGTTAGTCTCTAAGGTGGCACGGGTACTCCTTTTCTTTTTACAACCTGCCTTGTTTTCATTAGGATTTTACTCAAGAACACACCTTTCTTCTTAGTGAACTCAAGGTCTAAGAGACTCTACATCAGGTCAATAGATCCTGATGGGGGTGTGTGCGTGTGCAAAGAATCCACATATCTCCTGCTGCTGTAAGGGGAGAAGCTTGTGCAAATTATCTTCCACCCTCCACCCTGGACTGTTCTGCAGCTTCTGGTCCTCTCCTACCCTCCTGGGATGGTGGGGGAATGTGGTCCAGTTACTTGCCATGGAGGGCCCGACTTGTGGTGGGGAGGAACTGCTGGACTCCTTGGTTACCTCACCCATCCACAAGTGGCATGGAGTGTGTGTGTGTGTGTGGGGGGATTATCTTTACCCCAGTTGGTCCTGGTTTCAATCCATGGCTGATATCTTCATTTCAGAGCTGTCAGTCGAGATCAGACATGCACTGGCTGTCCACCCCTGCTTAGGAGGGAGTGTCCTGTTCAGGGGATATTTACTACTGGCCCTCCCTCCCCCATTTTGTCCCTGCAAAGCTTTCCTCACTCAGTAGGGCTCAATGCTGTTCAAAGGGACAGTGCACGAGTTGTTAATTGTGTAGATCACAGAAATCTTCCGCTGAGAAGCACCAAGTAGTAGTATCGTTATTTTGCTGTGTTGTGCAATAGCAAGTCCCAACACCACCATTTACGTGGGGATTTTCAGAAAGTCAGCCAGCTAAGAATAAAGGGAAGACGCCCCCATCCTGTGTGAGAGGGGTGAAAAAGTATTCACTGAATCATGACCTTAAAGCTTGAAAGCGGTCGCAGCAAAGAGGTGTTAAAAACCAAGGAAATGAATGCGTTTTAAATACCACAGCAGGCCAGGGCCTTTTCACAAAGGCACAACACTTGGAACTTTCTCAATGCAAGCTAAACATCATTTATGTCAATGCACGCTAGTCTGTGTGATGGGACACACGCTGACCTCTACTCATCAGAGCAGCAGCCAGCTCCCATCCTTTGCAGCAAGAGCCCTGTTCAGAGAAGTACATAACAATCTCCCACATGGTGGTGCCATTGCCTTCCCAGCCAGAGAGAAGGCGTAGCATTGTCTGGAGCTGGGCAAGAGATGGCAGAATGAACAGACACTGATGTAGCAACTTAATGCATCAGGAATGAACTCAATAATGACAAACAGACGCAGGGGATCAAATCCTGAACACCACATGAAGCCCATCTGGGACAGATGTAGGATGCATTGGACCTGTCTACAACAGCAACACAAGGCTCTTCTGTTCCACTTGCATTTTTGCAATATTTATGGAGCTTGTTATGCCCACCAAGTGTTCTGAATGGGTCAGGATGGAGCCCTGCACTGTTATGAACAACTTTAATGATTGGATCCCACAGAAAAACAAGCCAGGTCTCTATTGACCTTAAATTAACCTCTTGGGAGGCTCATGAGCTTGCTTCTTACGATAGTTGCAGCTCTGCTTTTGGGACAGGTGGATCAACGAGCAGGTGAGAGATATTGCCAAGTCAATAAGCCACCGCACACACATTAAAGCATTTGAAAATCCTGCAACTGCACTAGCTCTAAAACCAGTTATCGCTCTTTCAGCCGGCATGGACACTGGACATCTGCAGATGTTCTCCCACCATTGCTACTTCCCCACCTGGGGACAATAATGACAATGAGGCACTGTAACCAAACCCCGTGCCTCACTGATGCTAGCGCCCCCACCATGGCTAGCAGGGGGGCAGAGCAAAGGGGAGAGAATTTCTGAAGATGCCCAGTGGTGGTGATGCCCAGTTATGATGCAGCCTCAGTAGCGTATCAAATCCACTCCTGCACCACAATTCAAGAGATTCTTCTCACTGCAGAAACTGGGCTGACCTCAGAAAAAAAATAAGGAGTGTATAGGGGGAAGGCAAAGAGAAGTATCATTAAGTGCTTGTTTCTGCACAAGGTTTTTGTACTGATCTAACTCAATTGGTTAAAAAAAAAAAAGATTTAGTTAAATCAGTGCAGCAGCTTGGGTTGCCAACCCAATTAAAGATTATGTCATGATGAAACCTCCAGGAACACATCCAACCAAAACTGACAAACCTACAACCTCCTAGAATAGACACGGTTACACTGATATAAAGGGGGTTATATTGGTCTAGCTTGTTTTGGTAAACAAATTCCTAATTGATTTAAACTAAGTTATAAGAAGATACTCAAACTATAATAGGAGTGTCCACACGGGGAGGGAGGAGGAGTTTGCACCATATTAACTAAACTGGTTTGAGTTAAACCAGGGCAACTTGCTCATGTAGACAAGACCTAAGACGACTCCTTGTAAGTTAGGGACACAGCTCCAGTATGCTGGACGGCTGTGCTGTTGATTTTAGAGAGAGAGAGAGAGAGAGAGAGAGAGAGAGAGTTACACAAGTAGAATCTACCGCAATGCTCTGAAATGTAGAGATGAAGGGTTTGAAAGTAATCGCCTTTCAGTGAAAAGTAACATTTTCCAAAACCTCTAATGTCTACTGCTCCAACCGCCCCAAACCCTTGAACGCTGGGTTGGAAGCAGAAGGGTGTGTAATTTAGCTAGTCCATTAGAAAAAGGTACATTAAACATGCACTCCCCTCCTTTACAAAGAGCACTTGGCATTTTCATGCAAATTACCTTGTCTTCCACCACAGGTGAGCAATTACGTTCTTGAAAGGTGTTTGTCAGCCCTCCACATTACCCAATTAAGTCCCAGAAACATCAGCTGTGTAACTAGTGGGAATGAAGCCCAGAGGCTATTTGTCATGATTGCTAGATAAATCAAGATCCAAAAGGATTAAAGATCCTGCTGAGATATTATAAATGGGGCAGTATAGTAACAAAATAACCAGTTATCAGAGTAGCAACCGTGTTAGTCTGTATCTACAAAAAGAAAAGGAGTACTTGTGGCACCGTAGAGACTAAAATTTATTTGAGCATTAACCAGTGTTAGTATATGCTGAAGAGGACAGAATTTAAAGGAACTGTAGTAAGGATTTTAGGGTTTAATATTTGACTTAATAGAAAAATGTTTTTCTTGGACAGCTCAAGTTTCTGATCCCCTAATTTAACAACAAAATATGTACATGGTCAGAAGTCTCTCTTTCCCCCTCTGCTCCACATCCTCCATACCCAAGCACAATGTGGTTTAGTTCTTAACATAGAGCATGTTTATTGCCCTCTGTCATCATCAATTTAAGATCCATAAGCAAATCAACTTCAGCAGATGCAGATTAACATCAGTAGGTTCAAAAATCCTCTTGGACAAGTGCACGAACGTTCACACATTTAACTGAAACTTCTCCAAACTGCCAACCTTCTGGGTTTGCAAAACTGGGCTGGTTAACCTCCTGGGAACAAGGTTTTTAGTACTTCCCTCTTCGGGTCAGGTATGAAATGCTGTGAGTACATTACCCTGCTAAACAAACTCTCCCTCTCTCAGCCGCATTAGAATAGTGCTTACTAGGAGAGTGAATTCACAGAACAGCCACCAGGGGACACTGAGAAATATTAGCTAACATCAGTTCCATGGATTGTACTGTGGAGCAGGGAACTTTTCGAAGGGAAACACGGGAGGGCCGACTGGACCAAAAGAAATTTGTTGACAGATTTTCTTGCACATTTTACTCTACAACCATATACTTAGGAACAGGAAAGTCCTTGTTCAGCTTACCAAAAAGGAGGATTTCAGTGTGTACCACTGCAGTTCTTTTGAGAGTATGTGCTCAATTCAGACCAGTGGGAAGGAGGCTGGGTCATGGGGCTAGATTTGATTTTACAGGCACCAAACGAAGGGACACAAAGGAATAATCCAAATAATGTGATGTTATGGTCAGTTCTCTCAAACCACCAAAG
The DNA here is from genome assembly GCF_009764565.3 of Dermochelys coriacea. Taxonomy (NCBI): domain Eukaryota; kingdom Metazoa; phylum Chordata; order Testudines; family Dermochelyidae; genus Dermochelys; species Dermochelys coriacea. The sequence continues at coordinate 10,170,061 of NC_050085.1, forward strand.
CTAGAAAAAGCTGGTTTATTACTGAGAAGTTGGAATGCCCAGCTTTCTAGAGGTGCAGAGACGGAGTGTCTAGCCATCGTGGTTTAGGGGACATCATGACAATGGTCACTGCTCCCTCAGGCCAACACAAAACAAGCATGAGCTGTAGCTCACGAAAGCTTATGCTCTAATAAATTTGTTAGTCTCTAAGGTGCCACAAGTACTCCTTTTCTTTTTGCGAATACAGACTAACACGGCTGCTACTCTGAAACCTGACAAAACCAGCAGGCCATCCCCAAATCAGTTTCACTGTGCAGATGGCCTCCTAAGGTTGACATTTTCAAGAGTGCTCAGCGCTGGCTCAATTCTGCTCCCATTTAAATCAATGGTACGATTCCTACAGACTCCAGACATAGGATCAGTGTTAGGCCAGCGCTGAGACCCCTGAAAACCTCACCCTTTGTTTAAAGCCTGATGCAGTTCTTATTGGGAAGGGAGGAGGGGGCAATCTGAACATGTGAGAAGGTGAATCCATGTAACAAAGTGACATCTTACTCACCATTTACAATTACATCCAAGATTTTCAAAAGCAAATAGTGATTTCTGGGAGCCCAGCCTCAGAGGCCTGAAGGGTCCTGATGTTCAGAGAGTGGATGCTCTGCGCTTTCAGGCCCCATCGAGGTGTCTCCAGTTGGGCTCCCAGAAACCACTGGTCACTTTTGGAAATCTTGGCCTGAGCCTTTACAGTGAGATGGACTGGATTGCTTCAGCAATGTATCTTGCGGCCCTTTTTAAGGCACACATTGAGTTTGGAGTGCCAAAAGATGAACACTACTGGATTAAAACGAGAAGTACTCAAATGCATCTTTTACACTGCTAAAATCTAAATAAAATCTAATTGGCTAGTTTGATAAAAGTCTTCCATGTGCACTGAATTGCCCTCCTGGTTGGGAGAACGAATAAAGCTCATAATTTAATATTAACAAAGTATATCATAGATCGGGAAGACTTCATACAATTTTTATTTACCCTCTATATGAATGTGCTCACCCCAACTGAGTTATAAAAAGAACACGAGAGAGAACACTGTTGGTTAGCACTAAGGGCTAGCAGAACTGAAATGGCTTGGTTCAGCCCTGCATATCTCATTACGCAATTTGCTTCAGACAAAACAACACGCACAAAAAGAAGCACTGGAAAAAAACGCTTTGGGTGTAGCCGATTTAAAAGACGCTTTGATGTGATAATGTGCTGGCAATACTGCAGGGAACTGAAACATACACAAGTCAGTCTAGTTGCTAGTGTAATAACTGTCATCTTGATTGTCACTGGGGATTGAAGCTAGGGCCAGCAAAGCTAAGATCATGAACTAAAGGGCTAAGTGCCCTAGTTGGCAGATTTAGCAGACATGTTCTCTGCAGCTCAGGCACAGAAGGGGTTACGTAACAAAAACTGCACCATGGGTTACACTTCTAATACGCACTTGTGCATGGACAGAGTCTCAAGGAATCTAAAAATGGAACCCTAAGAAAGGGGCCATGTAGTTTGGCGAAACCACGCAAGTCAGCACAATGGGGCAAGAATTAATCATCTAGCATTTCTCTAACCCCTCACACCCCAAAGAATTGAACAGCCGAACTTGCGCCCAAGCAAAACACAATCAAATCTGAACCCTGCAATACACCGAAATAGCAGCATAACCGCTACTCAAATGGAGGCCTGGGGTACACTTAAAAGTTAGGTTGACAAAGCTAGAGAGTGTGTGTGCGTGCGTGTGTGTGTAGAGAGAGAAATTCACACCCTGATCACGACAGCTATGCCAACCTAATCCCTGCTGTAGATGCAGCTAGATCTTCTGTTGAACCTTGCTACTGCGTCGGAGAGGTCGATTACCTCCAGAGATAGAAAAACCCCTTCCCTTGCTATAGGTGTCGTCTATGCTATGGTGCTACAGCTGCTGTGCCACTGTAGTGCCCATAGTGTAGATATGGCCTCAGTTAAACCCAGAGGCAGCTACACCAGCTCCTGCTGGAGTGAATGCCCTAAGAAAGGGCAAAGAGCCATACAAGGTGCCTACAATCTTCCCTCCAAAGGATAGGATATAGCGAGGGCAACTGGGAAGATGCATTGATTCAGCTCATCGCTACAGCAGCCTCCACTGGCAGGGCTTCCTGAGGAGTAAAAGCTTCTTTCTCCCCAGCAGAACCCTCGTGGGGAGAGCAACTATGAAAACACCACCTATCCTCCGCTGTATGCGAGTTTCCCCTTCAGGGTACGGTGACTCTCACTTCTATAGTATGTGCCCTGCCTATGCAGAGCAACAGCACACAACAGGTTCAGACAAGAAAGAAAACGTACCCAATTAAAACTGCAGGGGCAACTGCGGTAGACTCTGTGCTTTACCTTGAATTGGGCCCAGGTACCGGGATTAACTCTCTCACTCTTCTTAAGTGGCATAGTGACAAGTGGTCAAAGCCTGTTTTTCATCTCATCTGAAAGGTGGCACTGCTCCAAAAGCACAATGCCATCAAGCACTCCACCTGGGCACTGGGCCAAGAACGACTCAGAAAAATGGAGCGTCACCTGCTCAATCAACTAACGCCACTTCTCACAGCTCCTTGGCAGTTCTTGGATCCAAGTAATGACTCAGCCAGCCCTGCTTGGATTGTGAAACTTAAAAGGATCACGCAGCATGAGGTGCTATGCCTATTTTGAAAGGCTTGTCACCGGTTCTCAAACTACTATCTGCAGAACAATTTGCTATTGTCACTATGGAAAAGCATCTGTCAGTCTTCTAGATATGGGTGTGTTGGGTTTTTTTCAACCTAACCCAAGAAATCAAGTACTTCTGTGCATTTACTTGACTGGTTGCTTCGTGCTGTTCTTTGACACAAACTCAACCAAGGAGTGACAAGACAAACCGCAACATGACAAGAGGAAGCTGGGAGCAGCAGGGAGAGAGAAGATTCAGTACTAATAAATATAAATTTCTACCCCCAGAGGAGAAATAGCACAGGGGTACCTATTCCAGCTGCCACATCCTTCAGATGATGGTGAATTTATTGTCATTTTTATCTCCCTTATTATCCTAATATTGCTATTTCATGTAATGGAACAGTAAAGATAATGCAGGGAAAGTGGGAAAGGGGTTTTGGAAGGGGAGCTACTCCTGAGAGTAAAAACAATGAGGCGTACACAGCTACCCCTCTAAAACCTACTCCCAAAAGGGATCTCGTATCTTGGAGAGATAAGATGGTCCAGTGGATAGAGAACTAGACTGAGAATCAGGAGACCTGGCTCTGCCAAGGACCTGCTGTGTGACCTTGGACAAGTCACATCAGCTCTCTGCACCTCTGTTTCCCCACCCATACTTTGTCAGCTCTTCCAGGCAGGGACTGTATGTTTGAAGAGTTCCCAGCACAAAGGGGCTTTGATCTGTCCAAGTCTTTCTGCATTGCTTTGATATTGATTACACACACAAAAACTGTTAAAAGACTACTGTATGAAGGTTGCAAAAATCAAGCACTTCAAAGTTAGGAAATGCCAGAATTAAGGTTGCCCATGCAACCTTAACTTGGCCCCTGGGTGCATCTGCATTAAGAAATGGTCTTTACTTGCATTGGTTACACACTTTTCCCCCCACAGGATCACTGCCATATTCAACACACAGACTGGACTGGGTTCATTTAATGAGCTGCTATTCAATATTTTCTTTTTAACCCCATTGTTCAATGTGTGGCCCTAGGCCTTATTTACAGTGCAATATACAAACCCTGCTCTGGAGGCAGACTTGTGAACTGCCTGTTGGGTTGCTCTATGGGGCTGATCACTATAGTACGAGTTCTTCACAAACACCAATTAATCTTCACAACACCCTGGGAGGTGAGGGGGTATTATCTCCAGTTTACAGATGAGGAACGGAAGCACAGAAAAATTAAGGTCCAAAGATGTCATTAATTGTGGGTGCCCAATTTGAGACACCTAAAACCTGATTTTTCAGATTTCATAGCATTATAATAGAATGGGGTTTTTTAAGCACTGCTCCCATAAACTTCAGTCACAACTGTGTACTCTCAGCACTTCTGTAACTCAGGCCCCATGTCTCAGTTTTGGGCATTGAGGAAATGAGAAACAGAGTTAGCGACCATCTCTGCGAAGTCTGATTTAAGTGATTTCCCCAGCAACACACAGGAACTACGTGGCAGAAGCAGGAACAGAGCCCAGTACTCCGACGAAGCCTTCTCCTGTCTTAACCCTGAGACCATCCATTTTCTCTTCCTGCAACCCTCTGCCTCAATCACTACATTACATACACACCCCCCAGTGTCTGCAATACAGAACCAGGGGGCCTACAGTTTCCTTCATCACATGCCCTGATTCATCCCCAGAGCAGGTCCCTACTCTGTGCACTGACTCCAGCAGGGGTCCTGAGGAAAAATAATAATATGTGATCACGTAATTAAAGGCTACAATAATGTTCATGTACAAAGGCGCCAAGTTAAGGTTACATGGGCAACTTTAATTCCGGCATTTCCTGACTTTTGAATGCTTGACCGTGCAACTTTAATAACCTTCTTTTAACAGAGTTTGTGCGCGTCATTTCCCAGGTTTTAAAAAAAGCAAAACTGAAAAAACAGAAATGGCATCCTATTGACACCCACATGGGTCAAACAGGGGTGGAACCTTTAAAACCACCACACGGAGCTCTCCCACTTGGGAGACGTTATCTGCTAAGCTCTAGCATGTCTTTATTGAGCCTTTGACAAAAACCACAGTTTGCAAATGATTAGGACTTGGTCAAAACCAGGTGTTTTTTCTTGGGGATGGCAAAAAGGCACATCTCTGACAAAAAGGCCACACCCTCTGCCAAATTTCAAGTCCCTGCTCCAGAGAATGGGGAGTGCTACACCTGTTCAAAGATAAGGTCTTAAGTACTTTTTAACAAGAGCAAAACAGCACACTTTTCCATACTTTCCCTTGGCCTTGCTCTTGGAAATGGCTGAACTATTTTGGCTGAAATTTCCTCCACTCCCCGCTCAAAAAACAAACCACGATTTCAGCTTGAGACAGACAACCAGTATGGAAAATTCCAGCCCAAATGATTAAAGTTGGCAAAGCTATAAGCAACAGAAAACTACATCTTTTAAGGGGAAGTATCGGGAAACTTGAATAATAGGTAGGGCTCCCAGCCCCACCCATAGGCGCTGACTCTGTGGGTGCTCCAGGGCTGGAGCACCCACAGAAAAAAGTTAGCCGGTGCTTAGCACCCACTGGCAGCCAGCTCCCCCCCCAGCACCTCCTGCCAATCAACTCCTCCCTCTCCCTCCCGGCACCTTGGTCCACCGTGCATCAGTTGTTTTGTGACATGCAGGAGGTGCCGAGAAGGAGGGGGAAGAGGCACACTCTGGGAGGAGATGGAAAGAGGAGGGGAAGAGATGGGTCAGGGAGGCCTTGGGGGAAGGGGTTGAGTGGGGGGCAGGGCCTGGGGCAGAGGTCAAGCACCCCTCAGGTAGAGAGGAAGTCAGCACCTATGGCCCCACCTATATTAAATTAAATGCTCCACAGTATAAACAGTCTGAGAATCACTCAATCATATAGGGATAATGGAGCCATTAGATGGTATACAGCTGAAGACCATGCTCTTCCATTCCTCGTATCAGAGCGATGGCGTACTGTTTAGACCATACGCACATGCCAAAAACCCCAAGCATTTTAGGAATAGAAGGTCAGAAGACTTTGGCTCACAGAAGGGATCATGTGATCATCTAGTCTGACTTTATGTATAACACAGCCCACAGAATTTTCCCCAAAGTTAAAGTTAAAACACCAGAAGTAAAAACCCATTTGTTTTTCATACCATGATTATATAGATGATTACTAGCACATGCACTGAAACATGGTTTATATCATTGCTAGAATCCCTTTAAAAAGATTTATTTCCTCATATTTCATTTCAGACCATGTGTATTATTCCCTAGACAGTTTTATGAATAGATCGCATGCAATTATTCCAGGAATTTACTCTGAAATGACAAATCCATCTACTTCCAACTGAACTCGTATATTCATCAGGCTGTTCAAGAGTCCAAATCACTTAGCCAACTCCTGGGATGATTTCTGATCAATGAGTGCAACAACTGATAAGTGACCTCAGTGAGAAAGGTTTTCCCCTGAATTTAGGAAGGATCATTAAATAACTTGACATTGATGAATGCCACACTGAATACACTCTCCATATTTAACAAGTCCAGATGATTGGTAAAATCCAGAAGTATGTGCTTTCTTCCCGGGCCCCCACCGCATTGGGCAACATTACAAGACAGTAAAATGCCCTTCAAATTTACGCAACTGGAAGAAGTTACTTGACATTAACAAATATTTCCAAATCTGTGTGCCTAAATTTAGGTTCTTTAATCATATAAATCTGAAAAATAGCCCAAATCTGGTGACTTTCCAGGCAGGCTGCAAAAGACATCTGTTGAATAGGGTTTTGGAGAGGGTCGAGTATGCGTCTCAGTAGAGGGAAGCTTTTTTTTTAAAAAAATAGGTAGTAAGCCAGAAGAGTTCCCTTTTTGAGTACTTTCATGTTGGGATTTTGCTGTATTATGTATTAAGATACCTAGAGCAAGGATGGGCAGCTATAAGGCAGTAGAGGACCACAAAATCCTCTAACACCTTCTGGCAAGCTGGGGTGTCTGTTGGGGGTGGATCCTCTCACGGGCTATGACTCAAGCTGGGGTGGGGTTGGGTCAAGTCCTGCCTCTGAGGGGTGGAAGGTTCTGGAAAAGCGTGGTTGGAGAGCAAGCCCACCCCACACTCAGCCTGCAATGGCAGCTCCTGTCCCACAGGACTGAGTCTGGCCCCCTGCTTCAGACTGTTGGCTGTCACCACAGCACCATGTAATGCCTGTCTTTGCACCCAGGCAGCCCCTCCACCCTAACACCCCACCCCACCCCCCTCCCGGCCCTGGTGCTACCAGCTCCCCTGTCCTGAGCTGGGCCGTGGCAGACCTGATGCAGTTGCTGGGCTGCCAGTTGCCCATCCCTGACTTAAGAGCTTTGTATACGCATCTTTTTTATTAAAATTGAAACAAAAAAAATATTTGGGCACCTTAATAGATGTGGCCAGTTTCAAAAGGTGCTCAGCTTCTGCAGGCCCCGTGGACTTCAATGGCAAGTGTAGGCACACAGCTTTTCTGTACAGGGGCATAAATATGGAGTTAGAGGCCTAATTTTAGATACTGAGGCTGGAATTTATAAAAGGGATCTATTTACTAGTCTATACAGAGTTAAATCAAGGCACCCCCCTAATGTGGGCACAGTTAATACTCAGAATGGGATTTACAAAGGAGTCTAAAATCAGGCTCCCAACTCCCACTGAATGTCAATGGGATTTGAGCACCTAACACTCAGGTGCTTTTGAAAATCTCAGCTGAAGGCTCAAAAAAATGGCCGTAATATTCTAATAAAAAAAAATTGTATAATAAGCATTAATCTTTTCTTAGAATACAGGACATGGATGATCCTAAGTAGTTAGGCATTAATGCATGGTTTTGCTTTATTATAAACTCTAGGGTCTCATTTTTTCAGTTGTGCTGTAAAATTTTATATTACTTCCAAGACTTTAAATTCTAATTCTCTAATACATCCTGCATTTTATAATTTACTTACCATGCAAAGGTCAGGTCAGCTGCAGCTCCTGGTAATCAGTGAAATAATTTGTTTTACCTAGTTTCCCTAATGAGCAGACCATGGTACAGAAAGTCAAATGACTTACCAATGTTGCACAGGGAGTCATTAACTAAGCAGCTGAGATTAGAACCCAAGATCCCAGCTTCTTATCCATTGCTCTATCAGCTAGGATGCATTTTCTCTTCCAGGTCATTTTACAAGCTGATGGCCTGATTTTCAGAGCACTTCCAGCTCCTGTTGACTCAATGGGAGCTGCGGATGGCCCACACCTTGGGAATTTCGGCATGAACATATTTTAGGGACATATTTTTGTAACGGACCTCTCAGTGCAACAAAACCAAGTCTGCTCATGACAGGACTATAGGCTGGAAACTTGCTGCTCTCTCTCTCTCTCTGTGTAACTCCTACAGAAATTGAACCATGACTACCCCACTGTATTCTGGCTAACCCAGTTAACCCGATCATGACTGCTTTACACTTATCAAAGTAAAATAGTTATTTCTCCCTGTGTACACTGGTTTATATGCCACCCAAACAGCTCAAAGCAGCCTGCAGTTCAGGACTCTTAGTTGATGCTGGGCTTTCATTTAGCAGCATCCCCCTTTTACCATTGCTAATTGGTTAGGGGACTGTGGCACAATACCCAGGCCCGCCATCACCTCCCAGATGGATTATGGCAGTGTAGTTTACTTGGGTTTGAATCAGCCGTAAGAAAACTGCAACTAGTGCAGAATGGAACGGCACAATTTCAGCAACAGACTACCAAAAGCACAGCACCCTGGGGCTTCCCCGCATACACTGACATCTCATAGAACCCTGCTTTGTTATTGTCCAAAGAGCTAAATGATCTGGGCTAAGGAGACCTAAAAGGCCAACTCTGTCTCCAGCATCTTGCAATTAGCCCAGCTCAGGGCTGGTGCCGGAGATGGGACCTTCTTGAGGCTGATCCAAGGCTGCAGAATTCACCCCCAGAGGAACTGAAAGTTACAACTTCACTCCACTCTGGCCTAAATGCCGTTGAGGGGGCACTGGCCTGGGGAGTCATGAACTTGGGCTTTAATCCTGGTTCTACCATAGACCTCCAGGTGTAACCTTGGGTAAGTCACTTCACACCTCTGTGCCTGTTCCCCCTCCCTCCCTTTAGCTCTCTTCGCTATTTATATTGTAAGCTCTTTGGGGGGGGCAGAGATTGTCTTATTCTGCATATGTTCATCAACTAGCACAGAAAGACCCTGTTCTTGGTGGGGGCTCTAATACTATTAGACAAATTATGAAATTTTTAACTTGACTTCTCCAACAGCACCCACCTAGCACATTAACTTTAAAAAAGTACTATACATGCATTTTTCCCATGGGGATGAACAGAAATGGAGAGGAAACTCCAACTGACAGACGCAAGCCTCTCTGCTTAATTTGCTGACTCTGCAAAGTGCTCGGGTATGTAGTGATGGGTGTGGTATGGGAACCTAAAGAGAATACAAACACAGAAGTAATAGGCTGTCACAAGCTTTCCTGTGCACAACTTACTTAAATTCATAACATTATAGAGGGATGAATTTAAGAACATGGATCTTTTCTTGCTCACAATAATGCAAAGTAGAAGCATGCTCACTGTAAGGCTATACAATGCATATTATTACTTGCAGCTATCAAGACATATAATAATCAAAATGCAGCATAAAAGTACCCGATGGTTAATCATGATGATGGGCCCATTAACAGACAAACAAACAAAACTGGTTTAAAATAAATAAGGGAACAGGACTATAAACACTAAAGATTATGCTAATTTGTTTCTTGTAGAATAAACTCCTTGATAAAATTTAAACCCCCTTCCCCCACTGATTCTTTTATTCAGTGTGGAAGTTCTGTGAAGCCTTCTTAACATTTTGGTGAATTTTATCCTACGAATGTAATGAGAGTTGAGATAGGTGTCTTCTGAAGAGAGCGTACAACACAATACACAGCATGTGAAATTCAATACCAGAGGTGGTCACGAAATCAAATGATGTACTTGGATTGAAAAAGGGGCTGGATAATTTCTTGTCCACCAATATTTTCAGCTATTCATTCAGGGTGCAATTTGCCCTAGAGTAACAGGAATGCACAAAGTCCCATTTAAGATCTCAACATTAGGTTTAAGTGGTGTGTAGGGCCACTCCGAAAGGGTGAATTTCACCCTCTCAGTCGTACCCCCTACATGGGGGGAAACTGGAGAGGTACGTACAGCCATTACACCAATTCTGAGTCACGTGGAACCCCTTACACTGGAGATATTCCCTAACAGCTAGATCCATCAGTTTATAGCCCCCATTTCGGCTGCTGGGGCAACTCTGTTGGTACCAGGTGGGGCCTTTAAAGCTGCTATTAGCAGGCTACTGAGGATTCCTGAGCAAGCCCTCCCTGGTGTGAAAGTCCCATTACATAATAGATAGAATCATCAGGATGCTCTGACAGAGCTCTGGTGCACTTTAGGATTAAGCTTTTGATACCTACCAAAAATGGGACTAAGAAAAAGATGACTTTTGACATTGTCATGTTTATAAATCTGCAAAAACCCTTGGAGAATGAGCTCATGCACCCCAAAGGAATGTCTATTAAATGAACTGAAACAAAAAACAAAAACAAAAATCAAGACATCTATCCCACTCCAAGTTTGAAGGATACACAATTTTCTTGTGTTTAATGGGGGCAAAAAATGAATTGTCCTTAAAGGGTGAAAGGACACACAAAATACACACATTCTTTTCTATGTATGTTTTCATATACAGTAGAACTGCAGAGTTACGAACCAACCAGTCAGTCAAACACACACCTCATTTGGAACTGGAAGTACACAATCAGGCCACAGCAGAGACACTCTCCCCACCCCGCAAAACAAAGCAAATACAGTACAGTACCGTGTTAAACATGAACTACTAAAAAATAAAGGGAAAGCAGCATTTTTCTTCTGCATAATAAAGTTTAAAAGCTGTATTAAATCAATGTTCAATTGTAAACTTTTGAAAACAGCCATAATGTTCTGTTCAGAGTTAGGAACAACCTCCATTCCTGAAGTATTTGTAACTCTGAGGGGTTTTATTGTCCCACCTATTTTTGTAGTACCTGAATGTCTATAGATCCGAAGATCAAAAGAGGAGGGCTACATCTCAGATCTAACGAAAATTCACTTTTCTGGAATGAAAAATAAAATGGGAAATTTCAATAAAATATGGAAATGAGAGACCACCAAATATTTAAGGAAGATTCATCCAGGAACAAAACAAAAGTGATAGCAAATTACTAATCCTTTCTGTACTTTACGGTTAAAAAGAAAAATTATACATTAAAAATTTCCCATAAACATTTTAAAACCATTAACAGCTGTTTGTCTGAACCTTTAAGATGTCTTTACTGCCAAGTAATATTTTATAATCAAATTAGACCACCGGCTTTAAAACAAGGCCTCACAATGGGAAAAGATGACACACAAAATATAGCAGTAGAAACTGGCGTTAATATGCAAAGTCTTCATTTCAGAATAAACACATGAAATGTATCTTAGAGGACACACCGGACTTTCCCAGCCAGCATGGGATTGTGGGGCAGAGTCAGGTCAGGTCATATCATCTGGTTGGTCTGTGAAGTGTCAGCCAGCCAATGGGGCAGCTTCACTGAGGGGAGCTCTCATTGAGCAATCAAGATGTTTGCAACAGCTTCCTGAATTGGCTGGCTGGGGCAGCTGACAAAAGGATGTTAGAGATAGGAAAAGAGCTAATCCACAGCCCTGCCAGGGCAGCATTGTTCCCTACACTACTAGTCCTAGTCTATAGGTCTAATTTCTAGTCTAGAAGATAATAGTAGTTAAAGAGGTGGAAAAGACCTACTAGCTCACTAGTTCCATAGAAGGGTAGACTATAGTGCCAGAGTATGTATTAAATATTAAACTGATACCTCTCACTTCTTTTTACCAACATGTCAGGTATATTCTCTCAGTAAGAGGGAAGAGCTTAATGTTTTCATTGTCTGAGTCCAGATATTTCAGCCACCTTCATTTTTGCATCCATGTTTAGATCATAAAGTGATGGTTATTTATATCCACATGGTAGTCAATTACACAAATGAGATGCAATGGTAAATGTAAAATTTCTTATCTGGGAGAAAAGAGCTGCTTTGAAGAGCACGTTCTATTTACTGTCACCTCTTTTAGCAATGGCAATACCTGTACTCTCTTGGAAAAGATCCAATTTCATTTTGGAATGCAGATCTATACTATTTCACACTTTCCCCTTTGGAAAATGTTGTGCGTGAATTCTGTGTTTGTGAAAGGTGTCAGATTGAGAGCCTTGCAGAGCGAAGGATACAATCACAGAACAGGCAAGATACAATGGCAATGGAAGCTTCTACCAAAGCATCAAAACCAGGAGAGCAGTGACCAATTCATTGTTGATCTCACTGCTGAAAAAGATTCCAAGGTGCCAGATTGTGGTGAACAACTGTCAACGGGAAAGTGGTCTGAGCACTAAAGCATTTGATGAGAAGTTTTAGTGCCAGTGTTGAAAGGACTGGAAATGAATAGGTAAATGGATCTATAGTCCCTAGGCAACTTTTAAAAATCTCAATCTAATATCTAATGTAATGTGTAGGATGCTTTTCTAAACTTGTTTCGCACTTCTTAATTTTCTTGGAGTGTGCCATGTAACTATGCATAAGTAATAAATAAAAAATGTTTTCAATCTCCAAAAATTGCAAAACTTAATCAATTATACATTTTAAAGTGTCACATGCTATTCAACTGAATAGTTATACAATTGCTAATGTAACCAACACTAACAGCGTCTCTGCAGCATTCTAGTGTCTAGACCACACTAGGCATCAAGCTACAGTGCACATTATGCCACATACAAAATGCCTTTAAAAGTATTTGCTTATCCACAATTTGCAATTAGTCTTTATGCATAAAAAATGTTCAAGAAAACCACCATAAAAAACATAGCCTCACTGGACTGAACTTTAGCACAGATTGGCCCTGCTTTCCTTACAATTTTTAAATGGCTAAAAGATTTGAATACTACTAGAGGGAGCAGCCTGAATATTTTAAACATGTTAAAAAGGTGAAGTGTTTCAGAGGGTTTTCTGCAGAACTATGCCATTTGCTCGTAACTGGCACCCCTGGTATGGGTAGCACAATGCCTACAAAATAAATACTTGTAATGTGGTATTTACTTCCATACCAGGAAGTAAACATGGAATTATCCGAGAATCTCATGCAAATAAATAAAGGTATTTATTTGAATAGGCAGTCATGTAATAGACTTCAGTTTTGGATATTTTCTATTATTCAATGGCAAGTCCGTGTACCCAGTGAAAGGAATCATGGAAGAATATCACATGGTATCTTGTTCTATGTTTTCATGTACTGTAAAACATTAACTTGTTCCTGCAGTGTTAATGATGGATATTCTAAAATGTCTGTGAATAAAGATTAACTTAATACAGTTACAGTCTGAACCACGATAAACTAAACTAAGTGTCATGCTAATGTGGGCAGGTCTTAAGTTGGTAAATTGTAACAGCTATGCTATTGGAAGATTTCAGCTTGGATATCAGGCATGTCATAACTCCTCCTTGCTTTGGAATGCAACATTCTAAAAATCCAAATTGTTCAATAAACCTAAAAATTTATTTTTGTGATAAAGAATTTCAGAAATTAGGAATACAATCAGGGCATAAACTTTGAATTACTGTGTACATGGAATATTTATTTCCCTCTTACAAAAAAATATCTAAAGATCACTGAGTATTACGCAAGTCTAATGCCCTTGCATTTGTAGTGGTATTATTTCAAGGTATTAATTTTACCCAAAACAACAAGAAAACCCCCTGAAGGATTTATGTGTATTTGCTTTGCTGAGCTCTATGTTATTATATAAAGGATGCAAGCTTACTTAATTCCTTCTAGATGTTTTTCTCATAGTCCACATTTAGGTACAAAAAGCAAGTTTTTCACAAGTTTTTAAAAAGTTTACTTTATTGGTTACAGTTATATAAAATGTACCACGGTAGTCCCATCTAGCTGGTCATTAAGTGCTTGCAACAGCAGAGAGATCTTATACATCTGAGAGATATCCAAGGTTTATTTCATGCTGGAGGAAAAACAAAACCAAACCACTCTTCTTCATTTGCTTGCCTGCACTTTAAATATATCCAACAAGGCTAAAATGTTTAAAAGCAAGGACAACCCCATTTGTATGTCAAATTGTAATTTTTAATGTTTTCATTAGAATAGTCTTTATATCACTCTCCAACAAAAGAAAATATAACTAACAGCAAACTTTAATACAGGCACACTCTCCAGATTAACAACCCAAAACAAAAACAAAAAAGAAATTAATGTAAAATGCAAATCACATATAATACAATTGAAGTGTCCAAAACAATTTAAATAATTTTAAATATTTTATTTTTTTTAAACTTGCTACAAATGCTTTATACAATATTTCAACATAAAGTCCCCATAACAGAAATGTAACAAAATGGGAATGATAGTGAAAGTGAAAGTGGCACAAATTCACCAAACAAGTATTAAACTACAAATTTTAAGAGGTAGATTACTTGTTAAGTCAAGGGGGGAGGGGAAAGGAGGGGGAAAGGGAAGAGGGAGGGTGCATAATGAAACTAGCTGCTTTCTGTCAACTGAGTCATTAATCCGGCAGGGTGTATAAATGCACGAGAAATGATATTTCCATGAAAAGCTCTTTATGAGCAGTAGGTCAATTTGTTGCTTTTAAGTTATTAGATAATGAGGCGTCAGACCTTTTACAGTAATTTTATTATACATTTATCTTTCAAAATATACACCTACACAGCCCCGTTTCTGGCCTGTTTATTAATAAAATAGTACATGGTATCCAATTATATGGAATTCAGAAATTGGTGCCAGTATTTCATTTCTATAGGAAGAAAGTTTTATTTGCATGTATAAATAGGAGATTGGGAATTTCATAAAATGTCCAAACCTGGTTTTTCCCACATGTATGCAGGGCATCTAAAAAAGACTTAAAAACAAAAACAAAAAACAAAAAAGTGGGGGTGGAAGGAGAAAATGAGGAAATTCTGTCCTCTCTACTAGTTAATTTAAAAGAAAAGCTTCAGGAGACTCAATACATGACAAAAATACTTTGAGTGCAGCAACATTTGTTGTCCCTGACTCTACAATGAACTATTGATAAAACAAGAACCTGCTTTGCAAAGTTTAAGCTGAAATGTCTTTTTGCATGCCATTCATCAAGATATGGGCAAACCCAGAAATCTGAGCTATCAGTTCAGTGGTAGCAGATCCTGTTCAGTTTAGCCCATATTGTTTCCTTCTTTTATTTATTAATAGTACCCTTCTCTTTGCATCTAAAACATCCTGTAGCCCAGCATATGTATCAGGCACCAATGAAGAAAACATATGCCTGACACTAAACATCAGAGCAAGAAGCCTGCAGGCAATCAGCTGCATTTTATGATTGTGAGTCAGTTTCAGCTGGTTTCGCAAGCTTGGTGGATTTCACATCCATTGTCGTAGTGCTTATCCTAAATTGAGCATTTAGGGAATTTTGTATTGTTTTTACAGGAGATTCCTAGAAAATAAGAAACAAAAACTGAAGATAAATGACAAAAATAATAGTATAAGCTGTTTATGAACTGAATATGCTTCCAAAGAAAAACACAAACCAAAGTGTGAGAAGTAGACTTGAAGACAAACAATTGCTTAGTGGAGCAGATGGTTTTGAAAAATACTTAATTAAGATTTCCTGGAAAAAACAAATGTTTGCGTGCAGAACAGAATCAAAGTTTGCTGCCTAATGCCTGGAGTGTATGGTATCAATTAATGTATTAGGGCAAGAAACCCTTAATTCTTGACATAAATATCATGGATAAAGCAGGCAAATAAAATCCAGGTTTATGAATTTAAATGGCATATTCCTAAAACAAAACAGCAAACTTCCTTTTTAGTTGAACTATCCTTAAGACCAGCCAACAATGCGAGCTGCAATGGGAAACGTATAATACTTGAGACAGAATGTCAAAGCTGTCTCTATGTAAATCCTTATTTATGCCATGAACACTCTGAAACAACTTCTGTGCGTGCGAAGGATCACTTTTTTTTCAATGTACATTATTAAATAGCTAATCAGGATATACATCTCTGGCTCCAAATTCTACTGATTTCCAGTATAATGTCTCATGGAAAATCCTTGGTTACTAACAACAGTTTTACAGACAGCTCTGCAAGACAGCAACTGATTTTGAGGCAAGTACTGTAATACGGAGACATTGATGTTGTGAGATAATTAGGGCTAGCTGGTTTCTCTTGCTCTTTGAAGACATTCTTCTGTATTACTGGCTGACAAAAATTCAAAACCTTTTTTCTGCTTCTCTTTCTTGTGTGTGTGTATTGATTTTATTTGTTTATAGTTCAAAGTAACTGGAGTCTATTTCCCCTTTAGCCCACTGGAATAATTCACCTGTGTTGAAACCTGTACTTTTAGACAAAGTATTTCCTCCGAAGGATCATTAAAAATGAAAGGCCTGCATTATTGTTTAATCACAAGCACTGTACTGCAACCAGAACAACAAAACAACAACAACAGACAGCTCTCTCCCCTATATGAGTTTTGAAACAGTTAATTTAGGAAGAAAAAAATATAAGATCAGGCAGTTAAATCTGTCCATCACATCTGATGTTTACTATAATCACTCAAGGAGGGAAGTACTGCTAAAAGAACTGAAGTATTGAGCAGTAAAACTCAGTGGCCTTGAGGTTGTAAATATGCCACCACATTATCCATTCCAGGATGGAAGGGGCTCAACAGCATTAAAGGATAGGAGATCTCCCAAACTATGGACATCCCTAGACACACAGGAATTCCCAATTATCTCAGAAGCACCTATACAGAGGGCTAGACCCTTGTGCAATATGCCTAGGACCTATGTTCCCAATATGCCTGGGAGTCCCTAAGTCAACACATTGACCTTGAATCCCTGTCAACACCCACATCACAACTCCTTTGGAGAGACTGAGAGATTTGGACCAGGAAGCCGTAAGAATTTCCACCCAGGATTTCTCCGCTGGTTTGCTGGCAGAAAATGCTGTGTAGAGTTGGGAAGCCCGAGTTAGCCATTCCCCCAAAAATCTTCTGAGAGGTTTCAGCTATGCTTTGTGGAGGATAAGGGAGATAATGCTTCTGCTCAGGCTCAACTTGCTGACAAATTTTGGGCCTGATGAGACGGTTTTCCATTCTTATTGGTAGCTAAAAGTGGAGTAGAGCATTTTGCCCTTAATTATATACTGGGGCAAGTAGTTAACAGATTTTGACCAATAATTATATTGTTATCTCTGTATTTATTTTTTCATTATATTCTTGTATTGTTCTGTTATGAAGGCAATACTTAAACAATAGCTGATCCAAAATATTTAGGTAAATAGCTGAGGAATTCAGTCATGATTCTGAATATACAGAACCACTATGTATTAAATCAATGATTACTGTGTTTGACTGCACATTATATGCTGTAGCAAGGTCATGTTATCCAATGACATACAAATTTTGTTAAATATGTTTGCCAGGCTTTCCAATTCGGTTTGCTCCATCTCTCTGTGGATATTTCATGACGTGATTTGACAAAATACTGAGATAATGAAGTATGTGCAATGTAGCTCAGCAGGACTGAGCAACAGATCCTGCTGTAAAGCTCAACTTTCTGTACCTTAAATTTGAGAAAAATTCTAAAAAGACCAGGGAACTGGAAAGCCCATATGCAACGTGTTGCTGTTTTAGTCAAACTTGAAGGTAAAAGCTTACCTGAAGTCTTTTAGTTCTTGTTTTGTACTGCTCTCTTCTCTCTTGTTTTCTATTGTGTCTGCATTAGCTGCCTGCTGTAAGCTCCGAGTGATAGGTCCTCCAACCCTCTCTCTAGATTTTACACTGAACCTATCTGCCTTTTTCTTGTTTGCCACGGCAGACTTACTTGGCAAAACAGCTTTATTCCTTTGTATTCTGACATGCAGTTTCCGGGATGTTTTGCTTGAGATTCCAGAATTATTCTTGGCCACCACTTTAGTTTTTTTCCCCTCGATGTAAGTCATTTTGGCCACTCTTACAGGGCTGGAGTTCCTTAACACTGAAGAGGGACTTGGCTTTTTGGATCTAATTGGAGGTATAAATTTTACGTTTTGCTTTGATTTGAAGGATGCAGTAGGCAGCTGAATCTGCACAGGTCCTGAGGTTCGTGCTCTCGTCTTGCCCAAGTGAGCCTGCATACTCTGCATTTTGATCTCCGCATCTGCCGTTCGTCTGCGCTGGCTATTGCCTTTATCGCCACTTGCGGATGATGAAAAGCTCCCACTTTTTTTGGATGCATTTTTTTTAGAGGAAGGGGAGATGGGTTTTTTGGGACAGCTGTAAGATGCATGTTTGTTCAAACTTCCAATGTAAGTGAATTCTCTATTACAGTAGGGGCAGATGTGAGAGTCTGACTCCGATACACTATTTTTCAAGTCTGCCTTCTGCTGTGCAGATTTCTTTTTTTGCAAGATGGCTTTCTGGACAAGCTGATTTTTCTTCTTCAATGCACTTAGTTTTAGCTTATTAGAAGACATTTTACTAATCTCAACATTGAAATTAAGTCTTTTAGGTTGTCCCATTCGTCTGAAGGCATTTTTTCCAGTGCCAGCTATAATGACCATGCCATTTTTAGGCTGCACAGTCTGCTTCAGTGGTACTGGATTTTTTTTGGGCGTGTATCTCTTTTTGTCACTGGCAGAGGCACATGCCAAGATGTGTTTGTGTAATTCAGGCATGTTATCAACGCTTTTCCCACATTTTGTACAACGAATGGCAGTAGTAAAGGTCTGTGGAATATTATGGGTAGTGAAATTTGTAGCAGTGGCTCCAATACCCATAGGATTTCGGTGGTGATACTGAAATGGAGGTGGTTTAAAGCTCGGATAGTGTTGATTGAGGCCCAAACGAACATCTGGATCTTTTGACTTTACTCCAGAAGCCATTATTTTTATGGTAGTATAAAGCTCTTCAGAGGAGTCATTTAGATCCTCCTCCTCCTCCTCCTCTTCTTTTGAGGGTTCTAAGGAAACTTCTGGTAGGCTTTGCATATGTTCTACATTTGCCTTACTGGGATCTGTAAAATTCTGGGGTCTTAGAGTCCCACTTTCAAACTCATGATGTGTGCATTCTTTGTCTGGATGGAGATCTCGCTGATGTTGTTGCAAATTGCACAAAAAGGCAAATTCCTTTTTACAGACTGAGCATACAAAGATATTTCCTACTCCATGAAGCAAAAAGCGATGTTCTGACAAGTCAGTTTTTTCTCTAAATAGCTGTACGCAGAATTCACATTTGAAGGGCCATTCTTCAGCATGAACAGATAAATGCTTAGTTAGGTCTTTAATAGAAAGAAAAGGCGATTCACAGACATTGCACACAAAGCTTTTATTGAACGTTTCCTGAACTACATCTGCTTCACTTGAAGTCTCTGGATCGTCTCTTGGCTTCAGGTGCTCACTTTCCATTTCCTCCTGTTTAAAAGCTATTATGGGGAGAGTACTTTCCAGATTATCAGCAGGGGAAACAACTGAAGAAACTACTGAAAGAGGAGGAGGAGAAGGAGATGAGGATGAGGAAGAGGAAGAGGAACAGGAGGACGACGATGAAGAAGAGGAGAAAGAAGAGGAAGATGAGGACGACGACGACGAGGAGGAGGAGGAAGAGGAGGAGGAGGAGGAGAGGTTTGGAGGACCAGGTGAAGCAGTAGTAAAAAGTTCAACAGAAGGAACAGGGGATGGAGAAGGAGATACTGTAGGTGAAAGGATTGGAAGTGGGGACTGTGTAGCAGTGTTACAGAGTGGTGATGGGCACAAAGGAGTGGGAGTGACACTGGCAGAGGCATCTGGAAGTGGTAAAGGAATAGTAGGAAGGAGTGGGGGGGGTGGCATAGCAAGTGTTAACAGAGGAGGACAGGGTGGTGGGGAGGAAGGATTTGTTGGCGTTAGAAGAGGGGGCAACTGACATGAGGAGGATACAGCAGATGTTTGAGGCAAAGGGGAAGCAGAGGAACTATGAGAAGGGGACTCAACAGTAGGTGCTGACAGACCACGATCAACATCAGTTTCTGGCTGGGGTACTGCTGATTTACATGGACTTGGGCTTCTATTCAAAGTCAAATCTGGTGTGCTTTCAGTAGCTTCATCCGTTCCGTTATATTCATTCAGCAGAACTTTTTGTAACATGCATGTGGTTGGTTTCTTCTTTTTAATACCACTACACGTTGGCTGCACTGAATTATTTTCTTTGTATTCCTTAACTTCAGTGTCGCTATATGGCTTCTTATTCACACTTAGATCCAACACTAATTCCCAAGGAACCTGAGTCTTGCTTTTGACATCAGACCTTTGTTTTACACCACTAGATAAATCCAATGGCTGCTGGTTGCACACACTACCAAAAGTTGGAGGAGTTGTCCATTCCTTAGATATTTTATAGTCTTCAAAGCACAGAGGACTCATAGTCTGTCTTTCCTCCCTCCCACATAAGCTCCATGCAGGTGAGTTGCTGTGACTTTCTAATTTTGGCATCTTTGAACCTAGAACTGTATCATTCCACATGGTTTTTCCATCACCTTGTTTGCTGAAGTCTCGAAGTGCTGGACTGTGCTGTGGAGAACTAGGAGGAGAGCTGGTTCTCCTTTTAAACCTACTAGATACTGAAGGCAAAATGGGTGAAGATGTAGCAGAAGGACCTAATTTAGGGATTTCAGTTGCTGCTGCTGATGGAGTTATCTTATTACTATCTTGTGTCTGAAGAAGTTGTTTTAACTTGGACGACAAATAAACACTTTTTTCTTTATGAAAAGATAAGCTCTCAGCTGTTGAAATGCTAAGAGGAAGATTTAATGAACACGAAGGAGTTACAGGTTCTGGATCTATTTCAGTTTTTATTTTAGGTAAAAGAGGAGGGCTGGCAGTTCTCCTCTTTTTGGATTCATTGCTTCCACCGCTAGAAGGCTCCTTAGGAAGATCAGTCGTGTGTGTTTGTGTAGACTTTAAATTTTGAGAAATTTCCACTGTGACTGGACTAAGTAAACAATTTATTCCATACAGGTCTGCAGAATTGGATTCCATCTCAATCACATCACAATTGCTAGTGCTACTGTTGGACTGAATTTTACCATCAATATAGTAATTTAAATTTTCTGAGATATTGCTAGAAATATCCATAATATATATGTCATCTGCTTCACCATCCTCTTCTAATTCTGTACTTGCTATATACACGTTCTGGGCTGGTTGGGCCTGCTCGGTTTGAAGTTGCGGTTCTTCAAGAATGAATCCTTTTCTCCTGACACCTTTGGGAATAAGATGACGCTCATGAACCCTACGCTGGTGCCTACGCATGTTAGTATGAGTTCCAAAAACCTTTTTACAATATTTGCAAGGATGCAATTCTTTGGGTTCCTTGTTCTCCTCAACAAAGGTAGAATTTGACATTTCTTGGGAGACCTTCTCAGAATCCAAGACTGTGAAGTCTTGCACAAGTTTGCAAACGTTGACTTCATCTTTAAGACCATCATCTGCAAATGTCTGTCCATCAGCAACATCATCAGACTGCGGGGCCGAAGTTAGTGTTAAGAATGGTTTCCTTTTTGGCCCTGCTTCATGACGCCGTTCATGCCTTCGCCGGTTAATTTGAGTGCCAAAGGCTTTCCCACAGTATCGGCATTTGAAAGCATGATTGACACTAGATATATGAATATGCATGTGGCGTTCAAGTCCTTGCTTTGTTGTAAACTTCCTCTCACAATGCTGACAGGGAAACATAAATGTTTCCGGGAGGTCACCATTAGATACATCTTTTGCTTGAGGAATTTTTAGAACAGGTGTTTTCTTCGGGGAGTTCTCTGGAGATTCTTCCGATATGCTTTTTTGTTCCTCCATAGAGTCTAGCTTTTCTTCACACACAGCTGTAGGCTCTTTTCCAGGACTTTCTTCAGGTAAATTAGCATCTTCCACCTCCTCTTCATCTTCCTCTTCCTCCTCCTCCTCCTCCTCCTCTTCTTCCTCCTCCTCCTCCTCCTCCAAATCATCTGATCCACAACTTATTGCTCCTGGTTTGTCTTCAGGCATTGTTCGTGGCTCACTGGTAGGACTTGGGATCATTAGTTTTGGAAGAACATCTTGATTTACCATCTCCTGAATCACAGCTGTTTGTTCCAGTGACAGCACAGCAGAAACAGATGGCTTTTCATCTTCCTCTTTATAGTCTAAGAAAGAAAGAAAAGGAGGAAGAGAAAGAAAAGCATTAGTGAATTTAGCAAATTGTCCACAATATTATAATCCCTTTCATGTCCCGTGCCCCCCGCCAATATGCTCAATATTTATGAGTACTAGAATGCTACTGTTTCCTATTGTTAAGATGCAGTGTTTAGAACAAAAAACTGTATTCATATTTTCCTGTTTACATTTTTTTGACCAACATGTAGAATACACTGAGAAACTGAGAATTACTGCTAACATTGTGGCCAGCTAAGCCTCTTCCAAGAAAGAGAGCATTTCATTTCACGGTGTATTTCTGGATATTAAAACAAAAAACATCAGATGAAATTAATTGACTTTTGTCACCATTTTTAAACTTGGGGAAACAAGACCTTAAATTTGAACTCTGCCTGGACACACATCTAAGTCGTCAGCCAAACAAGTTTTAGAATTTGGCTGAAAACTAAAATTACTTTAAATTTTGTTTATAATACACCAGTCTGGGTTTGTTTGGTGTTTTTAAAACACATTGTAAAACACATTATTCAATCCAATTTGTTATTTTCCATTCCCTAAATTCTGTTTCCTGAGTAGCTGTAGAATCCCCACAGGCACATCCCACCCTCTTCTGAATCAGATACACTAGGAGCATCATTTGCTGCTGTAAACTGGCTCTGAAGGTACCTTTGTGTGCCAGTTTCATCTACCTGCCTTCAGACATCATCAATACCTCCTGATGAAGGGAATGCAGCTATCCTGCTGATAACGTGCACCAGCAGAGTACATCAGCAGAGCAGCTATGCAGTTAAGGCAAAAATTCCTCTCCTGCCTCCTTTATATGTCTAGCTTGGGAATGCTGAGGTGGGCGGGGGGAGGGGAGGTGTCAGATTCCCAGGATTACTAGTTTTCAGTGGGTTGGTCAGAGGGTAGTTGGAGGAAAAGATCTTGAATGAAGCCGATAGTTACATGCTGCCCTTACCTCCTTCAATTATATCTCCCACTGGTCCAACAACAAAGCCAGGGAAGACAGACTTTACATTCCTGATATTTCTAAACCAAAAAAAACAATCAGGAAAAAAAAAATCTTAAAAAGATCTTTCAGGCCTTTAAAATACATATCACAATGTGAAAAAGGGCAGAAACCAATTTTCAAAAATATGCTCTGCAGGTCACCTTTAAGATAGACTGCATCAATTGTTGTGAGAGAATTTTTAGAGGTGGTATTTTATTCTGTTTGCATTATACTGCACTTTGTTTTATTCTGTTGTATAGCAATCCAAATGGCTGGGCAAAAGGCTAGGGCAGCCAGTGGCTATATAATAAAATTATTATACCATGATTCCCAAAGTCATTTGGTACTACATCTTGATCCTATTTCTAAGTTTCAGAAGACAAATTTTAAATAAGGACTACTTTATTATGTTCCATCTGAGGGTTTGGGATTTTATGTTTAAATTCTGTACTAAGCTAACTCTTCTGCACTGTATAAAGTGTGAACAAATGACATACTTCTCTGAATGTACAACTAGTAACTTCAAGTTATTTAGCACAACAAGACAGCTGGGCACACAGTTTAAACATTTTCATAGTGCTGCTGGTTTTAGTATATAATGCTATATATATCCTCCTTTAATTCAATACGATACCTAAAGAAATTCATATGAGATAACTGAAAAAAATCTTACCTTCTTTAGACTCCCTCATATCTGTGGAAGTAAAATCCAAATCAGTCTTTCTCCGCTTTGTATCTATTGCCTTCCTTCCCTTGTTTTTACACTCCTTTTTCTTCCCTGAAAAATAATACAAAAAATTTGTCTATTGCTGCTCAGCAATTTTTAAAAAAAAATTTGAGTGACAAAATTCAAAACCCAGCTTTAGAAAAACTGCACATTTTTGAATAATTACTGCATTTTCCTGAGGAACATAAATGGCAAATCCTCAATTTTTTTAAAAGGATAGCAACATTCAAAGGATACATTAAGTGCATGCAAAAAGATTGCTCAAGGGCAAAGCATAGAACAAAGGAAAAGAAGGTGACTTGCAAGAAATTAACAGTTTAGCAAATTGAATTTTGATACCTGTTTCATCACTATAACTGATAAAGCAGTAAGCCTACAAATGCCTAGAGGAAAAATAAATGATCAGTACAAGGTAAGATGAGTTTGTCAGAAACAAAAACATGCTGAACTAGTTTTCTTTCACTGATGGCACAAAGAGGATAAAGGAAATGCAGTGTAACTCAACTAACTCATCAGACAGTTATCTGACATCTTCATAGGTATATTAGACAAACAAGACTTCTATAAGGATGATATTACACATTAATGGTATCTTAGACAATTTTATGAGACAAGGTGGGTGAGGTAATATCTTTTATTGGACCAACTTCTGTTGGTGAAAGAGAAACTTTCGAGCTCACACAAAGCTCTTCTTCAGGTTTCTCTCTCACCAACAGAAGTTGGTCCAATAAAAGGTATTGCCTCACCCACCTTGTCTCTCTAATATCATGGGACCAACATGGTTACAATGCCACTGCACTCATTAATGCTTAGTGTCAATTTGGGAAGTGCTGTCAACTGGTATTCAACATGGGTTCCATGTACTTCTGTTTTCAGAGTAGTAGCCGTGTTAGTCTGTATTCGCAAAAAAGAAAAGGAGTACTTGTGGCACCTTAGAGACTAACAAATTTATTTGAGCATAAGCTTTCGTGAGCTACAGCTCACTTCATCGGATAGGTTTTCAAAATAATTCTACATCTCTTTTCAGCCATGACTTGGAAGAGGGTGATACAAAAAGCAGAGGAATCAAATATTCCAAAAGAAAATATTAAAACACAGTATGATTTTTACAAACTGGAGAAAGATGAAATTCAATAAAGGTAACTATAAAGTGGTTTACATAAAAAGAGTAATCAAATATAAAATTGGGTAATAGTTGTTAGTGAGCAGAATTTCAGAAAAATAGGGATGATGAACATAATATACATGAATAATGCAATGCTGACACAAAACCAGAAAATACTAAAGGAACACTACAAGAAAGCAAGTCAGGTAGCTAGTTTGCTCTATCAGACTTTGGTTAGGCCTCACTTGGGAATGCTGCATGTAACCTTTGGGCAGCACATTCTGATACACTTGACAAAGTTAAGAGAATAGGAAAAAAAGGGAATGGTTTAGAAAATAAGACCTATCATGAAAGCTTAAGAACCAGACATGCTTACTACAGATGAAAGGACAGACAGTTCTCTTCCCGAGAAATAGCTAATGTGAGACAGAAAAGAATACAGAAAAATTCTCCATCCAAGAAGCTGTAGCAAGAAAAAAAATGTAGGTCAAATATAACTTTGTAACTATAGCCAATATGTTGCTCTCCATTTGTGTGTACACTATCTGCAAAGGGAGGCCTTGGGGGGGGGAGAAGGCCCAAATATGGAATTATCAGAAGACTTAGCCAATGATTTGAAAGATGCACAGAAACTTCATTTACAAAATTGGCTTTGAGGGTATACTCTCCAGAGTTTTCCTCCTGCTCCTATATATGGTCTCTCTTCATCCAATTCTATGATATTCAAAGGGTAAGGGATAGGCTCTCACAGGTGTATGTAGGGTGGAAAAGTGTTTATTTTCATCTTCATTCTGGGTAAACTTTCCATCCTTGAAAAATCTCATACTTCTGATACATTGATGTATGCTACATATTTCCCTTGCAGCTAATGGCTTGTCTACACATGGAGTTATTCAGTTATTCAAAAGTGGATTAAGTGAAACAGGAACAAAGAACTCTTATTCCAAAATAAGATGGTCAACATATGGAGTTATTCAGGACTAGCTACGGTACTTTAAATGCACACTCTACCTTAATCTGAATTAACTTTCAACTGTGTACAAGCCATAAAAACAGACATCTCTTTCAAAATGTACACCTCTGCCTGGCCAACTGCTAGAATGGTACCGCTACAAGAGAAGTAATACATCCTCTGCCAGGCTATCACAGGGTTTAAACTATACTATAACAGGGTTTAAACGAGAACTGGATAAATTCATGGAGGTTAAGTCCATTAATGACTATTAGGATGGGTAAGGAATGGTGTCCCCAGCCCAGAGGTGAAAGTAAGCCGGTACACGCCCCGGTACGGCGTACCAGCAAGAGCCAGTGTGCCACACCGAGATGGATCGGCTTCCCCAGGCGCAATTTAAAGAGCCTGCAGCTCCCAGCAGCAGCTGGAGCCCCTGGCCCTTTAAACTGCTGCCAGAGCCCCGCTGCTGGAGCCCTGGGGTAGCGGCCATGGGGCTTGGCGGCGGTTTAAAGGGCCCTGGGCGGTAGCGGCGGCCGAGCCCTGGGCCCTTTAAATCGTCCCCGGAGCCCCACCGCCGCTTCCCCAGGGCTCCAGAGACGATTTAAAGGGCCCAGGGCTCCAGCCGCCGCTACCGCCCAGGGCCCTTTAAACTGCCGCCAGATCCCCCGGCTGCTGCTGTTACCCCGGGGAGGGGGAAGGAGGCACTTGCCAATACAGGGTGGGCTGGGGCTGGCTCTGACCTCCTCCAGCCTCACCCCTTCCGGGGGCCAGAGCCAGCCCCATACCAGTAAGTCCCTAGACTTACTTTCACCCCTGTCCTAGCCTGTTTGTGTCAGAGGGTGGAGATAGATGGCAGGAGAGAGATCACTTATGTTCTTATGCCTCTCAGACACAAAACTTTCTAATGCAGGACCTTCCGACCAGAGATGTGAAATGTATTCTGGAATCCATGTCTCTCACTTAGAGGCACACTCTCCTACCCAAGAAGCCATTGGACTTGCCTCATATGAACCATTTTGAACTTAAATCTGAGATTATTCCTTTACTCTTAGAAGTATTTTGCACGTCTTTTGCTGAAAGTTTTTCCTCTCTATTCCTACTGAAACTTTCTAACCTTCCTACAGAAATGTTTAAAGATCTTTAATGTTTAAAGTTTTATTTGGACACCATTGATGTATGAACTAATTTTGTATTTTCTCCCTCTTCTTTGATGAACTTAGGTTTAATTAATTGTCCAGCGTTCTTCATATAGCTTTATCAGTGTGTTTCTTTCCATTTTTCGTTATTTTCTTGTTTTTATATTTTTTTTTTACTTAACAGATTTTTTTCAGATCAAGAAATTACTATACATTACAATTTTTTTTTTTTTTTTTTTTGCCATCTCTGGATCATACATTACTATATGCAATGCCTTCTCTCAACTGAGCAGCTTTGTGCCTCATCTTATCCCCAAATACTATAATGTTTTGTCTCTAAGAACTTCCTGACTATCATACCTACCTGGAATTGTGTGATAGGGCATCATTATCAAGTGCTGGGAAAATGCAGCTGGAGACTAACGAGAAGTTTCAGCATGCTTTCTGATGCTCCGACTGACCATGAGTTTCTCTGTGCATCTTTACCTGCCAAGCTCCGCAATTCAATATTATATGCCATTAGTCAGAACCTCTGATAACCTTTGAAAGAAGAGGAGCCACAGCCATGATCTTTAATGCAATTCCCTATCTGTGCACAAAGGGCTTCAGAGCTGTGTGATGAAGTGGGACCGTTCTTAATGTTTTCTCTGAATATTGTAGGGGTGCCTCAGTTTCCCCTATGCAGTTCTTAAGTATCTAGGTGGTGGGATAAGGGTGTATGATCATTGCAGAGCCCTAGAGGGCAGGTGTGTGCAGGGGTCTGGACACAGAGAATGGCCAACACCCTGTTTCATGGCAACTGATGGCCTGGCCCTTCCCCCCTGCAAGGTGAGAGCTAAAGGGTTGAAGACAAAGAGATAAGGTGACCTCCTGGCCGGGGAAAGGGACAAAGCCCAGAGGAGGAGGGGCTGGAGGGTAAGCCAGTTTGGGGCTGGCTGGGGACGAGGACTGAAGTGCAGACGTGGTTGTCTGGCTCACTGCCCCCCAAAATGGACCCGGCTTAGGAGTCCTGTTCTCTGTACCTACAAGCTCTGGTTTAGACCGTGTTCCTGTCATCTAATTAACCTCTGTTTTACTGGCTGGCTGAGAGTCGCGTCTGACTGTGGAATTGGGGCGCAGGACCCTCTGGCTTCCCCAGGACCCCACCGGGGCAGACTCCCTGTGGGAAGTACACGGAGGGGCAGAAGATGCTGAATGCTCAGAGGTCAGACCCAGGAAGGTGAAAGCTGTGTGAGCTGTTTGCCCTGCAGACAGTCTGCTCATAGAAAGGAGACTTCACCAGAGTGCTGCCTGGCTTCGTAGGGAGCAGTTCCAGAGCATTGCCCGGGGACTCCGTGACAAGTTGTACACATCCAAATATTGGTGCTAACACACCTGTCATCCCTGCTGAAGCTTACAGCAAGTGTAATTGATGCAACTGCACCTCTGGGACCAAAAGTAAAACATAAAAATGGCTCAAACGTTCACTTCAACAGAGTCTAGAAACAATTGTACACACCAAGTGCCATTATGTATCCTTTGGACACTGCCTCTAATGAGCTTTGAAACAACGTATGGGTTGAAACCCAACAACAGAATTTTGAGAGCACAGACAAAATTCCACAGCTCCTCCTCTCACCTTCTGGTGAAGCGGGAGTTGGGGAGAAGAGGAAAATTGGGTCTCCTGGTCCATATGCCAAGACCTCTAGTGTTCTGAAGTAGTCTGACCACAGTCTCCTCTTCCATACACAGAGGGAAGCATTCCACTCGAACAAAGGAACGTGTTCAGGATCTGAAATCTCTAGGAGCCTCACCTTTGCATCAAATATGGTGGTGGCTGAGGACTATATTTTGCCTGCCCTACATGCTGTGGCAGCTGAAGCTACCGTAGATTAAAACTATTTCTAGAACAGAGTGGAACAGGTCACTGGCACTTTTAAACCTATAGTGCCACCTCTAATGTGACTGCTATAAAACCTTTGAAATGGAAACACAACTAACTCTTCACTTCTGATAAGCTGAGACATACATTGTGATAATTAAGAGGCTACGTAAATGATGTAGAAAACAATCACAACGGCTTTGCTTTTGTATTTTTTTTAAAACGATAGAGAATGCAAACTTTCCCAAGTTTCATCCATTTGTACAATACACTACCAAAAATATCATCCCCACTATGACCTGAAAAACAAAAGAAGAACAGTCTTCATAACTGAAGTTATTTACCTACAGCTAAAATTAATGTGTCACCTAGTTGCTTATGGGCTACTAAAAATTCCTCTCTCAATACCAAGATGAAAAGAAGTTAATTTCCAAGCCCCCTCTAGACAGCCTCCTGCTTTAAAAAAAACCCAAAAAACCCTAGTTGATATACTTAGAACATTTTTAAGTTCATGGCCTTTAAACAAGTAATTTGAAGAGAAGATTCATCTGGCACCTACTTGCCTTTACTCAGAATAGCCAACAAGCTGACTTGCATGTATATATAATTTTAGATTAGTCAGATCAATCTGCAAGGAGTAACGGAAGTATCTATTGCTTTTCAACAGGTTGGGGTTTGTTTGTTTGTTTTTTTAAACATACAGCAGTTAGCCACATCTTGCCTTTTTTCAGATTCTGGTCTGCTTATAAAAAAGTATTCAAGACAGACAACTCTCAAAAACCTGCATGTTTTATCCAACACATTTCCAAGCAAAAGCAATAACCACAACACTGATAAGAACTGATACCAATGATTAGCTAATGAATTGTTGCCCCTTAATTTTCTTGTACTTTAAGACTTCAAGGCCAGCAGAAGACCACAGAGGGGAAAAATACAGTATTGAACCTGGTGGAAGCCTGAGTATAAGTACACAGGTGCACTTACCATCAGGTTCCTGAAGGGTCCTACATGGCTGCTACTGCCAGCTGAATCCTCCACTTGGTCTAAACAAGAAAGATACAGGAATGAAACACAGGGAAAGTGAAATGGAAACAATGACTAAAGAATAAATGAAAGGTAGAACTAAATATATATGTATATGCATAAAAAGAATTGCAGAAGAAGGATGCAAAAGAAAACTGAATGAAAGAAACAGAGGGAGAACAGCTACACTGCCTACAATGACAAAGGTCAAAAGGGAAACGGCCACAATTTGCGCATTTTCATTTTCAGTGCAACATTGTGTTGATACCAATTGTGTTTCCATTCTCTCTCCTGCCACTCAGCCAGCATTCTATAGGCACACCCACCCTATTGCCGACTGCTTGCCCACCATTGCACTATCTGCATAGTGTTTGATATCTAACCACATAGGTACAAGAAATCCTACATTACTGACTTTGGGCCAGATCCTCAACTGATGTAAATCAATGCAGTTCCACTGATTTACATTAACTGAGGAGCTGTCCCTAAAAGCCTGCAACTCAATCTGTCGGATAAACTTCAACAGTGTTTAGCAAAAAAGTAGCACCCTCTCTATTTATCCCTAATGTAAAGGACTGGCAACATTTTGTAGCTCAGACGAGGACAACAGCTTCAAAACAATCTATAGTATTTATGCTGATGTGGACTTTGCTAATAACCAAAAGCTGCAGTAAATTAAATCCTCTGCTGATTGTGATTTTTAGAGAGATGGAAGAAGGCACGTATATGCCAGGAGGGGAGAAATCCATCTCCATCTTTTCCTAAAATTGGAGCTGCAGAAGATCAATAAGCATTACCAGCTTTGCCAAGGTGCTGCTGTCTCAAAGGGATACCCAACTAAAATAATAAGGCTTCAATGGGATGCAGAGTGTGCCATAATTCAATACGTGGATCTCATAGTTAATTCTTCTCTCTCAGACAGTGCTCTGATCATATACAAGTACAGAACACACTTCTCTACACCAAGAACCAGGGATAATGTTTAACAAAAATCACTGGTCACTGAAGATCAAAAATTCCCTCGAAGTCTAAAATCAACGTATCACATTGCAACTGGTTGTGGGTAGATACACACCTCTAGAAAAATATTCTACACATGTGTTGCTGCTGAAGCACACAACAGAGAATGGCTGCCGAAAAATCCTGGCTCCCCGAAAAAACAAGGGAGGAGCTACTTCATCTTAAAAGGAACCTCCAAGAGCAATAATGACTATGGCCAAAGGGCAAGAATTTGCATTTCAGTCCACATCCACTCTGGACTACACCATAACCACTACACTCAGTTCTCAATGCAAGGTATTTTTTCTTTGAGTAACAACAGAATGGGCAGAAGAGGACTGCTTATGTCCAGAATACAGTTGCACATTAACAATAATTTTGCAGTTATGTTTGCCTGCCTGGTTTTGGAGGAAACGCTGAATTACATCAATCTCCAGGCACCTGCAGCCATCTCACTTGTTGTATATTCTAGATATAAATGCAGTTTACACATATGGAAAGACCATGTCCAAAATAGAAGAGACATTGTTCCAAAAATGTTAAGTCCATGTTAGAAAAATACAAGAACAATTTAAAGTTCTGCATGACTTAAAATACTCTATTTGTAAATGTTATGTTTCAAACTTGGTATAACTAGGTAAGTCAGGGACAGCCAGCTCTTTTTTCACCCTGATTTACTTCCTTCTGAATTTGTCATCCTTCCCCATGCACATGAGGAGCAGCACAAAATACAGGTGAGAACATGCTACAGTGCTAACTTATGCATTTTTAAATGTGTGTGTGAACTGTAAGAAAAAGAGTTGCAAAGCACAACTCTGTCTAGAATAGAGCCCAATATTTTTAACAACTCAGGTTGACTGAATGGGTCAAAAATTAAAATGATAACATGCAGAAACATGCTAGCAGCAATGTGGCTCCTAGCACAGTTCTGCTCTGAATGTGGAAGGGCCTAAATAGCAGCAATGCTGCGGGATGGGAACAGATTTAGTGGCAAGAAAGAAAGCTAGAGAAAAAACAAAACAGATGACAAAATGCCAGTTAGTTAGTATAGATGTGAACACTTTAATATCGTTCCCATCAACATACATTTTCTTTCTGTTAACACTTTAAGAGTCTTGGCATTTGCTTTTTGAAATATCTTTATCATTACTCATATCTCACCCCATAAAGAAATCCTGTTTTCAAAGCCTTTGATTAGGATTATCACATCACCTGCTGAGACAGTAAAACCAAATCATAAACACTTTCTGACTGATAAGTCAGTACAAAGCCTGTATGTTAAAAGGGCTGCTTAAAGTCAGTAACACTGGAAAACTGCCGGAAATTTTTCACACTTTATGGAAATTTTGTATATGCTTTATTCCACATGCTGAGAGTGGATTTTTGTATAACCACGGGGATGACTGAAATCTGCTGAACCCTCTCCCTGCTCCCGCCACAAGATTCTGCAGATTAATACATGTAAAGCTTAGCAATAAAAGTGAACATAAAACGCAGCTGTACTTTTTTTTTTTTTAAGGCTATATGTGAAGCATTGCCAATCTATACATCCACCAACACTGCTGCACTGGAAAATATTTTTTTTTGATAACTTACACTACAATTCACATAAATGTAGCATCCAAGATCAAATATGGAATATTGCACCCACTTCCCAGTTCCGTAAAACAAACAAGTATTGAAAAGTTGTCCAGAGATTCCAGTAGTCTGATGGAGGGCAGGTGACCCCACTCCACCATTTTGCCGTGCAACAATTAGAGATCAGATGCCAATCGACCAGGCTTAAAATGAGATGCTACCTGGCAAATGCGGGGCAAACACTGGACAAAAGAAGAAACTAAAGGAAAATAATGACCAGGATAATAGGAATGGGAAAAAAATAATGCTCCTAGACAAAGCACGCAAGAAAAAAAAAATCAAAAGAAAAACTCTCAGAAATTCTGCCTCATCACAAAAACTTTTAAACATTTTAATATTATGACAAACTTTGAATATTTCTGACTTAACTGTACAAGCATTACAACAACATACCAAAGAAACTTTTACCCACGTCCAGCTAAGTTAATGTATGGAGATTTATTTAATTAGGGCAAGTTTCTTGAGAAGAGGAACCATTCTAAAGTATATTTTTGGAAGTTCGTGTATAAACTACAGACAAATTCTTCTACTCAGTTGGGTGTCTCTTATGAACTCAAAAGCTTCCACAATTGAAACTCAAGAGAAATACAGAAACTTGTTAAATACATTGCAGCGAATATTGCTGCACTGTTAGGGGAAAGGACTACTTAACCCAATAGGATTCAGCAGCTGACAGACTCTCAGACTCTTAGGGCCTATTTTCAATCAGCCTATAATGGCCTCCAATTTTGTACCCACCAAAAGACAGATATAAGCATGTGGCACATAACAGCTGAAAACTGGCAAACAAAAAATAAAAGAAATCCCCCAAAACTCTGGCATGACTGGTGTTTATTAAAATTACTACATTTATAAAACTGGAGACAAACCATTACTATGGAATTACACTAAAAATGCTAGTCTTGTTCCACAAACACGCAACTAGATAAATTACTACAAATGCCCATCACATATACTACAAATGCCCAAACACTACTGAGGGTAGAAGGTCTACAACAGAAACTTCTGCAAAGTATATACTGGCCAAAGCCCTAGCTTACATGCAATTATACCAGCATAAAAATGCTTTTGACCAGTAATAGCTTACTTGGCTCACTCAACTGGTATAAGTTCTATCAACAAAAGCACAGTTTTGCTGGTATAAGCTGAACCTCCACTAGGTATAGCTATAGCAACAAATCTTTCCTAGCACCAACAGCCCAAGTCCACTGCTAAGGATTGTGTGTCCACCTCCATTACTGCCTCCTAACTTAAGGAGGCATGTGGTTGCTTCTGTGTCCTGTTCCCTTCATAGGGCCACGCCAATGTGAGAGAATCATTCAAGGTAAAAATCTCAGATTTGTGTACTCACTCTGAAATCCAAATAACTTCTAAAAGGGCTGGACAAAATGCAGCCTTCTACCTTAGTGGTCTCAAAGCTGTAGATTAAGCGCACATTGGAAGTGAAGTTGCTGCAAAGTCAGTGAGTTGGAGACAGGTGTAAGGATTCTAGACACTATCATTGTTCATGTTCATATTCTCGCACTAAAAGGGCAAAATTCAGAGCTAGTCAACTCAGATGCAATGTCAAAGGAGTCGCACCCGATTAGACCAGGTATCAATTTAGTCAGCAGTGCTGTACGGAAGAAGCATTATTTATTAGACTTGTTTTATAAAGATAATGTCAAAGTAAATATAAAGGCAAATATAACATGTAAAATGCAATGGTAGATAGTACTACATTTAATACTTGTTTGTTATATATTGGAAAGTATATAGTGCCATTACATCTCTCAATATTGATAGATACGATGGTGTGGCATTGTCATGTACAAGTAGAAGAGCTGCACAGATCTTTTGCTGCAGTATCGTTATACTGTTATAGGGCCACACCAAGTCAGTGTAGATTTTATGCATTGATAGGTAAATAAGGTATTTGGTGCAGGTTGATTAAACCACTGCTGAGTTACAGGCAGGTGTCAGTATAAAAATATACTGGTATCTTTTATATATTTTACAATTTAGCTTAGAACTATGCTTGGGAGCTGCTCAAGCTTTTTGGTACAGAGCCTATTTTATATACACAGGTACACAGAAGAATGACTACAACGCCCTGACACATGGAGATCCTAATTCAGGTCGGGTGCAGAGTCCCTTCTCTGTAGGCTGGCAAGAGCCTCAAGAGCTGTAGGAACTATACCTGCCTTTGCCCAGTGACTGCCTCTAACAAATCTGTCAAGTGTTACTGAAGGGCTCCAAAGGGAGCTGTCCTCTATTAAAAAGAAAAGTCACTGAAGTGCAAGACCTGACAGTGGGAATTGTTGGGCCCAAAAACTTAAGATGCTGCACGTGTCAAAGTTTTACAGCCATTGAATTTGCTACTGAAGACACTAACATCTGAACAACACAAATACACAAGCACAATTGAGAGAAATCTCTTCTGCTACAATGGCAGTTTACCAACAAAAAAAGAATACACTTTCATTGATCAAAGGTTTTTTTTCCTTGTACCACAACTCATCTCTTTCCTCGCTACATACTTAAATACATTATACTTAAGGTTCTCAGGAGAGCGAAGAGGAGGAGGAAGAGGATAGGCATGCCAGATGTCAGAATAAGAAATAGAAGCTTCACAGTAATTGTATTGCTGCCAAATCTGGGAATTTAAAATTTCTTCCCCAGCCCACATGAAGCAAGCTTAATTACATACACACCAAGCACTAGCCTCACACACACATACCTCAGCATTTATTAATATCATACAATGAATGCCCATCAAAATTACAACTGTGATACTTAAGTTTATAACAATGAGAATTCTGTCTTTTCTTAGGAGGATACACCCAAAACATCTAAACACTGTATTTATTACACACACCGGAGGGCTGGCCCAGAGTATTCCACAAGTCATATTTTCCACGTGATGGCGCTACCTGAGGTATTCCCCAAAAGTCTTTTGCTACTGCAAAGCAACAACTGAATCATGTACAACAAGATGAGCCAATATAATTTTGCCTGTTAAGTACTATTTCTAAGAAATTAGTATTGGAATATGGGTAGGGAAAGGCTATATCCTCAGAGATTCTGTTTCTAACCTATATAAAAGATGAAATTAGTCAACTGCAAGTACTTATTACTGAAGCGTCCAAAAGCACGCTAGGAGTCTCACCAACCAAAAAACCGAAACATGTGCCCTGCGAAGACCTTACATCCTAACTATAATACCAGACATTCAAATTAGGGCAAACAAAAAATGGTTACAAATACACTGACTTATGTCTGTCATGCACACTACAAAGTTAGTAAGATATATAACAAAATATACTATTTAATCTACACTATTTCAAAAGATGTTATGTACTAGTCAATAAAAATAGGTCTTGCAAATATAGCAATTAGACTGTAGTACAATTACGAATGATCGATAAAATAGCTGCATAACAAAAGCTGCAATGCCATGGAAAGTGTGACAAAATTATGTGACTTATGGAAGTTTAAATTAGTTTTTATAGATACTCAAAACCTCTCTGGTGGACACTTTAATGGCACCATTAGGAAGCAACACTTCGCTATTTCATCTCACCACAAATTCCTGCAATTGTATATTATTAATCCCTATGGGACAAATGAAATTGTGACGCGTGTCATGAGATGATATCAAATGAGACAGTGACTTGCAACAGCACAAAGTAACATCATCATTATAAGAAGTTACACAAAATCCCTGAAAAACTGAGCTCAAAAGGACCACAGGGTCCTCTGAACAGAATGGTTTTATGCTGAAGAGCTATAAAAGATGGAAAGATGTCTACCTGCACAGTACTTTAATCATCAGGAAGAAGTGACATGGGAACATCCTGTGCCATTTCTCATGCACTTGCTGTATTATTTATTTGTACACCATCGCCATTCATGACAGGAAGACGAGTAGAAACAAATAAGCTGTTTGAGATAACGTACTCTCTACAATGCCAGGAGTTTAATTCAATTCACTAAATGTACACTTTGGCTTTACGGATGAATATATACAATTATAACATACACAAACTACTGTAGCTATTGAATACTTGGGACTTAGTTATCCATAATGATTTAAATGCTGCACAATGTTATGAATTATTGAAAATGGGTAAACACACACTTGTGGTTTAATTCCCTGCTTTATCACGTGTTTGCAAGACTCTGAGTAGAAAAGTTCAGACAGCTAGAACTGGACATCTATGTGGGTGGACCTGTCCTACCAGAACAGATGAGAGGAATGTCCCAGGAAACACAATCATGATTAAATCTGGATACAGTGAAAAAACAGAAGCAGCAGCTTTTGTTATAGCCAAGTCATTAAAACAAAAAATATTCACATGAAAATTGCACTGAAAAAGTTATTACACAATGAGAGAACTAAACAGAGGAAAAATAAATTGTGGGAGTAAGAGGAATACACAGGCATCAAGAAGAAAAGAGAACCAGCTATTACTAAAGGCTAACACTGTCTTTAGATTCTTAGTGGAAACAGCTGAAATTTGACAATGTTTCATAGTAAGTATGGTATCAGTTCTCAACTCAGTAGGAGGTTGTATGTACACAAAATAATAAAATTTAAACTTGGCAGCATGTTTACATCCTGATCTGAAGATATGCATTCTTTTTTGCAACAAAATAGCTTTCCCAGTTAAAAGAACAGGAAAAGAAATCTATGGAGTGTGGCCAAAATTTTCAAACAGGAGCTTAAATTTAAGTGGGGGGTTTTCGAAAGTGTCCCACTGAGGTCAATGTGACTTGTGGGCCTAAATCATGTCAGGGCATTGGAAAAGTCCCACTTTTGAAAACTTTGGCATCCGTCAAAACATTTTCCTTGGGAACTAAAGGTAACTTAAGGATATTGGCAGGAATCAAGTAGTTAGTTTCTTCTGCAGTTTACCTTTCAAAGATAACAGCATTTCTTTTGCCTGTGTACTAACACTGTTTTCTTCACACAGCAAGGGAAATTATACAAAAATTGCAAACTGGACCATGGTAACTGTTTCTTTTTTTTAAATCAAATACCACAGTATGGTACATGTTGATATTTTTAGCCATGCCATCTATCTATAGGAATTAAAACAAATGAATGTAAATAACTAAAACTTACGATTTTTACAGTCTTTATGAAAATAAAAAATTGCTTCCTACACGCATGTTGACACTTAGGAAATTAAAAGAGCAGCATGTATAACTTAAAATAAGCAAACAATCAGTATTATAGAATGCCAGAACGGTGGTAAAAATTTTCAGGTATTACAAGCAAAGTACCTCCCACTCTTGCTAATAACATGGCTTCCGACACTTACAGATAGATTCATAGATACTAAGGTCAGAAGGGACCATTCTGATCATCTAATCCGACCTCCTGCACAGCGCAGGCCACAGAATCTCACCCTCCCACTCCTATGAAAAACCTCACCTATGTCTGAGCTATTGAAGTCCTTAAATCATGGTTTAAAGACTTCAAGGAGCAGAGAAGCCTCAAGTCAACCATGCCCCATGCTACAGAGGAAGGCGAAAAACCTCCAGGGCCTCTCCAATCTGCCCTGGAGGAAAATTCCTTCCCAACCCCAAATATGGCGATCAGCTAAACCCTGAGCATATGGGCAAGATTCACCAGCCAGATACTACAGAAAATTCTTTCCTGGGTAACTCAGATCCAATCCATCTAATATCCCATCTCAGGGGATTAGTACTATTTACCCTGAATATTTAGAGATCAATTACTTACCAAAATCCCATTATCCCATCATACCATCTCCTCCATAAACTTATCGAGTAGAATCTTAAAACCAGATAGATCTTTTGCCCCCACTGCTTCCCCTTGGAAGGCTATTCCAAAACTTCACTCCTCTAATGGTTAAAAACCTTCGTCTGATTTCAAGTCTAAACTTCCTGGTGGCCAGTTTATACCCATTTGTTCTTGTGTCCACATTGGTGCTGAGCTGAAATAATTCCTCTCCCTCTCCTGTATTTATCCCTCTGATATATTTATAGAGAGCAATCATATCTCCCCTCAACCTTCTTTTACTTAGGCTAAACAAGCCAAGCTCCTTAAGTCTCCTTTCAGAAGACAAGTTTTCCATTCCTCGGATCATCCTAGTAGCCCATCTCTGTACCTGCTCCAGTTTGAATTCATCCTTTTTAAACATGGGAGACCAGAACTGCACACAGTATTCCAGGTGAGGTCTCACCAGTGCCTTGTATAACGGTACTAAAACCTCCTTATTCCTACTAGAAATGCCTCTCCTGATGCATCCCAAAACTGCATTAGCTTTTTTCACAGCCATATCACAGTGGCAGCTCATAGTCATCCTATGATCAACCAATTCTCCAAGGTCCTTCTCCTCTTCCGTTACTTCTAATTGATGCGTCCCCAACTTATAACTAAAATTCTTGTTATTAATCCCTAAATGCATAACCTTACACTTCTCACTATTAAATTTCATCCTATTACTATTACTCCAGTTTACAAGGTCATCCAGATCCTCCTGTATAATATCCCGATCCTTCTCCGAATTGGCAATACCTCCCAGCTTTGTATCATCTGCAAACTTTATTAGCACACTCCCACTTTTTGTGCCAAGGTCAGTAATAAAAAGATTAAATAAGATTGGTCCCAAAACCGATCCCTGAGGAACTCCACTGGTAACCTCCCTCCAACCTGACAGTTCGCCTTTCAGTAGGACCCATTGCAGTCTCCCCTTTAACCAATTCCTTATCCACCTTTTGATGTTCATATTGATCCCCACCTTCTCCAATTTAACTAATAATTCCCCATGTGGCACGGTATCAAATGCCTTACTGAAATCTAGGTAAATTAGATCCACTGCATTTCCTTTATCTAAAAAAATCTGTTACTTTTTCAAAAAAGGAGATTAGCTTGGTTTGGCATGATCTACTTTTTGTAAAACCATGTTGTATTTTGTCCCATTTACCATTGACTTCAATGTCCTTAACTAATTTCTCCTTCAAAATTTTTTCCAGGACCTTGCATACTACAGATGTCAAACTAACTGGCCTGTAGTTACCCGGATCACTTTTTTTTCCCTTTCTTAAAAATAGAAACTATATTAGCAATTCTCCAATCATTCGGTACTATTCCTGAGTTTACAGATTCATTAAAAATTCTTGCTAATGGGCTTGCAATTTCAGATGCCAATTCCTTTAACATTCTTGGATGAAGATTATCTGGGCCCCCCGATTTAGTCCGATTAAGCTGTTTCAGTTTCGCTTCTACCTCAGATATGGTAATATCTACCTCTATATCCTCATTCCCATTTGTCATGCTACCATTATCCCTAAGATCCTCTTTAGCCTATTAAAGACTGAGGCAAAGTATTTGTTTAGATATTGGGCCATGCCTAGATTATCTTTAACCTCCACTCCATCCTCAGTGTTTAGCGGCCCCACTTCTTCTTTCTTAGTTTTCTTCTTATTTATATGGCTATAGAACCTTTTACTATTGCTTTTAATTCCCTTTGCAAGGTCCAACTCTACTCGACTTTTAGCCTGTCTCACTTTATCCCTACATGTTCTGATCTCAATTAGGTAGCTTTCCTTGCTGATCTCTCCCATCTTCCACTCCCTGTATGCTTTCTGCTTCTTCTTAATCACCTCTCTAAGATGCTTGCTCATCCAGCTTGGTCTACAACTCCTTCCTATGAATTTTTTCCCCTTTCTTGGGATACAGGCTTCCGATAGCTTCTGCAGCTTTGATTTAAAGTAATCCCAGGCCTCCTCTACCTTTAGATCCATGAATTCTTCAGTCCAATCCACTTCCCTAACTAATTTCCTTACTTTTTGAAAGTCAGCCCTTTTGAAATCAAAAACTCTAGTTGTAGAGATATTTTTGTTAATCCTTCCATTTAGTTTGAACTGAATTAGCTCATGATCACTTGAGCCAAGTTTGTCCCCTACAACCATTTCTTCTACGAGGTCCTCGCTACTCACCAAAATTAAATCTAAAAGGGCATCCCCTCTAGTCGGTTCAGCAACTACTTGATGAAGGAATCCATCAGCTATCGCATCTAGGAAAATCGGAGCCCTATTATTACTACTAGCACTGGTCCTCCAGTCTATATCTGGGAAGTTAAAGTCTCCCATGATCACGCAGTTTCCATTAGTATTTACTTGATTAAAAACATTAAAAAGGGCTTTATCCATATCCAAATTAGATCCCGGAGGTCTATAGCACACCCCAAGCACTATCGTAGGAGAGTCTTTACTAGTTATCTTCCCCAATGTAATTTTTGCCCAGATGGACTCTGTCTTATCCATTGCATCGCTTCTTATTTCTTTACATTCTACCTCATCACTGATATACAATGCTACTCCACCACCTTTACCTTTGTTTCTGTCTTTCCTAAAGAGCACATACCCTTCAATACCTGTAGTCCAGTCATGACTACTATTCCACCATGTTTCTGTTATCCCTATAATATCTGGTTTCACTTCCTGCACCAGTAGCCCTAGCACTTCATTACAAGCTCCAGGCAAGTCTCTTGATAGCTAATTACACATACATTCTGCAACCATATAAGAAATGCACTTTTCTCTTTGGTTACATTCCTTTAGGTTTTGTTTAACTTACTATTAAACTAAAAGCAAACAAATGATTTTGGGGATACAACTACTTCAGTGAGATTTCTAGAAATAACCACTCGATACAGTCGGTCACTCTTCACGTGCAATACAGTTAGGAACACATTACTATACAGTGACAAAAATGGAGAAGGGTGTTGTTCTAGAAGCTAAATCTGAAATACAACAAATATGAATGATTACTTTGATTCAAATAATTTGTCTATTCTTCCCCACTCTCTAAAGTAGGTATTTTTTTCCTCACAACCAGCCACTGCTTTGAGATAGTAAGAAAGAGTATGCACTTTAGGTGCCACTATTTGCATCATAGGATCTCACCCCACAAAGCTCATATGTAATGTGCTTAAAATGACATTTGTTCGAAAGTAGTAGTGCTTCTCGGCTACCTATGATTTGGATAGCAGTTCCGTTAAGAAATGTTTGCCTTATATAGACTAGTATTTTAAATTTTAAAGTTTACTCAAGAACTGTACTAAAAACCATTGTCTTTATGATATTCATTATCCAATCTGTTATACAACGATATGACAACTTTTATTGGTATTTTCTATTTCTATTGAAAAATATATTGAATTCCAGTACTGGCAGCATAAAGATATCGCATGTTAAGGCTGTAGTAGTGTTAATGCTGACCCAAGAGCTGATGTCCTTACTATACTTCCTGTAAATGTTACTGGTGCTGCTGCCACTATGAAAGGCTCCTTCCTGCACCTTCACCCCAATCAGAGATTTTAAAGGATTTGTGCACCAAGACAGGACTGCATGGAAGTCTGAAAATGCAAAAGGAGTCTATCCAAATGGTTCTGCCCAAACATGGGCTGTGGCTTCACTTGGAGAACACTGCTATGCAATGACTGCAATACCCAGGAACAGGGCTGCCATTGTATCTAGTTGGAGCATTGGGACTGTTGTCATAGGACTGGCTGTTTACCACTGGGAGAGGAAGACCAAAGTCTTTCAGAGATGTTGAAAACAGAATATTACCAACAAGTGTTGTAACCCCCAGGTATTGCCCCCCCGAGTGTGAAATTAAAAATACTCAGAGTTGCTAAATAAACTGCACATGTTAAATTCACATTTATTCAAGTTTTCCTTTTTGTTAGCCACTTTATTACAATATTAAATTGTTTTATTTTACCTAGGTATTCCTGCAGGATCCAGGAAATGTTATTTGTCAAAAATGTTCTCTACCACCACCAAAATGGAACATTTCTCTCCGCATTTTCACCTACCTTATCATTATACATTGCTAGTTTCCTACCATTAAACCCTCTCTTCCTCTTGTTTGTAAGCAGAATGAAATCACAAAACCTGTAACTAAAAGTGCTCACAAAAACTGGGGGAGATTAGAATTCATGTTTTACGAAGATGGTGATAATAGAGAACCATTCAGTATGTATGCTTACCAATGAGAATTATTTCTGTAACACTACCAACATTTCCAGCCAGATGTGCAACACCTTTAAGTTCCCACTCAGAAGTTCAAGAAATTAATCTGGATGGAATGATCAGCAATAATTTCTGCATCACAATGAGTCTCATTGCCTTACTGCTATATGCAAATTCTACAAACTGCAGAACACTGTGGGGTCAGTTTTGATTCATTATGCAAGTCTAATTTATAACCCATACATGCTGTTGTCATCTGTTGCTCAAGCCAAAAAGGGCTATTTATTCACCTCCCACTTACAGTGCTTACTCTCCTCCTTGGTCTTTTGCTCTGCATTTAAGAATTTGACACCACATAACAGAAATGATAATAGTGCATATATTCTCACTGCTGAAATAAGCATATTAGCTGCATGGAAGTGTATGTCAAATGAAGTGTAGTCATGTTTTTATAATTTGCCACGAAGAAAACAATTACATTTTCTAAAAACCTCTGAATAGAGATGATGCAAAACTGGAGGTTAAGCAACAGTCTATTCCAGCCCTCAGTGAGGCATATAAACCCTCAGAATAATGGAAGACAAATATC
Organism: Dermochelys coriacea; assembly: GCF_009764565.3. Taxonomy (NCBI): domain Eukaryota; kingdom Metazoa; phylum Chordata; order Testudines; family Dermochelyidae; genus Dermochelys; species Dermochelys coriacea. The sequence continues at coordinate 10,213,065 of NC_050085.1, forward strand.
AGTGTACAATGTTAAATACTGCAGACCGTTTTTTTCAACAAGTACTGCTGGACAAAAAAAAAAAATGCTCTTTCAATATTTTCTTAAACTTAGGCCATAGTGAAAAGACTCAGTTAATACTACATAAACTGCAATTTTCCAATCTAACAATGCTCAAATATACCTTTAACTGCTGCTAGGCAGTCACTATTAAGGCTATGTATGTATTTGCATGCATGAAAACTTTGCTTCCTTCCTCCATCTGTTAAACTTGCAGTCATCTCCTTCCAATTCTGAAGTGACAATTCATCTTTTTTGATCAAGAGAGACACAAAGGGAGGGTAACAAGCGAAACACTATGTAGACCCATTATTTTAATGTGCAATATGGTCTCTGAAGGAATAATTTACTTTCTCTTGCACATTTATGAAGGAGTACTGCTGGGTTCCAGAAGATTCCCTCAACTTTCTATATGAAGGCAAAAATCGCATTCATTTCAAGAGCAGCCGCAAATGAACGTTTTTCAAGAGGAACACATTTCAGGCCTTTATAAGACCAAAAGTCTTATTGAGTTGCATATCCAAAGGACAACTATAGCTGCAATGCTCCAATTGCTCAGTCAGTGCCTTTCTTGCCTAACAGAAGGAGCAATACAGTTGGTGTATTGATTGACAGAACAAACAACAGAAGTTATTTAAGTTACAGTTTGCATCAAATCACAAGAGAACAAAACAAACAGCTAGATATAATATTTACTGAGCCAAGAAAAGGTCACTAAACATAAAACTGCTATCAAGAACAGCAATTTCTTCTATTTTTCCACCAAAGAGATATAAAATTTATACAAGTGGGAGCACAAGTATAATGATACTCTTATCAGGCAGTTAATCACTTTAGTAAGCAACCTATTCTGAGCAAATTAAACCTCTGATCATTATAAAGGCTCTTTTTGCATACACACTTCTTTGGATGGTTTGGAATATAGCTTTAAAAAGAACACACAAAATATGATTTGCACTAAAATACACTTAGGGAAATTTTTATTTATGAAAGAATGAACAGGAAAAACCTTCTGATATCTGGGACAGCAGAGAACATGGAAACTGACATTCCACAGCTAAGAATGTGGTCGCCACTAATAAAGTTTTAGAACAAAGTCCACCTGGCTTTTGCAACTCCTGACAAGGGTCCATATGAGTTGAAACACCGTACTTTTTACTTTACAACAACTTGAAATAAATCACTAATAATAAAGTGATTTAGACAGTCAATTATTTACCCTAAAATTGGCTGAATTTGAGTGTGAAGCTTTATTACAAGGCTGAATATAATTTCAATATTATATCCTGATTTATACCTCTCTTACAAGCTACTCTTTTTTTAAACCAGAGTGAGTGAACATAATGTGTAATCTGGTTGCACCATTTAAGCATTTCTTTACAAACCATGTATTTAAATTTATGATTCAGAAAACATTTGTACTATTACTGCTTTGTAATTCTTATGTAAAATGGGTACAAAAAGCTCAATTTTACTTACTTGACAGCAAAAGTTAAGCTCTTACTTTAGATGTCTTATTCCAATAGAAGCGGTTTGGAAAAATATTCACTCTTCAGCACTTGGAATAGTGGCAGAACGTGAAACTCCTCACAACGTTATTAGGTTTAAACCACTTTCAGAATGCCAGGATGTTTTCTTAAGCAAAAATCTCATTCAAATGGAAGTTGCATGTAATTAAGACTGGATATTCAAAGGGCCCCAAGGGAGCTGTCTCCCACTGAAAGTCAAAGAGTTATTCATCTTATAAAACCCTTAAGAGGTTAAAGCTCAAAAATTTTAAGTTTATAATTTTCAAAATCTCTCTCTGAAACCTGGCAACATTTTGGTAAATGTCCATGTATAACAATATTTTTATTTATTTTCTAGCCTTTTCTACAGTCAGTCAATCTTTAGGAATAGTAAAGGGTCAAATATAAATATTTACAAAATAGTTGCAATACAGCCACTACAATAAACTATAGCATTATCTTCAATTTTAAAAAGCATACATCTTAACATTCTGTCAATGTTGCTGAGGAGCATTTTGCAGAGAAGATTAATAATTAAATCAACTCCTAACAAAAACTACCTACCTAGAAGCAAGCAGTCACTGAGGGTGGGGTTTTCAAAAGCATCCAAGTGATTTCAGAGAAAAAATTCCCTCGACTTAAACCACTTAGGTGGTTTTGACTAGCCCACCAAGAATAGCTAAAATTCAATGTTTCATGCAATGTAGCAGCTGTGTTAGTCTGTATTCGCAAAAAGAAAAGGAGTACTTGTGGCACCTTAGAGACTAACAAATTTATTTGAGCATAAGCTTTCATGAGCTACAGCTCACTTCATCGGATGCAATGGTGGTCAAATGGAGGTTGCCCTTCCTCAAGCAAAGGGAAAGAATGATATGGGAGGAGAGATTTGTTGAATCTTGAACATTAAGGAATGAAAATTTGACACTCAATAGGAGATTCTTAATTCACTGAGCCAAAAGTTTTAAAGATCATTGAGTCTTTTCTCAGTAACAGGTAAACTGGGTCAAAACCAACTGAGTTATATAACAACATCTAAATGAACATAATATAGTAGGCATAAACCAAAATAATTTCTGTAAAAGGAAATTTACACCTGTCAATCCTACTAGAATTCTCTGAGAGCATAAACAAGAGAGTTGAGAAATTTAGCCATTTGAAAAATTAGCCATAAATGGTCCATTTTAATATGAAAGGTGGTTAACAGTGCAATGCCCCAGAGATACATACTAGGATCAGTGTTATTTAATGTATTTATTAATGACCTGGAAGAGTAGATAGACAATGAAGTGGAAAAATCTGTTAATGACAACATTATGTAGGTTAAATAATCAAGATTAGAGGTATTATAAGAAACTTAAAGGGTTAATTAAAACTTACTGACTGGGCAAAATACACAATGATCAATAACATTCAAAACGTAAGTAAAAGCAAAGAGACAATGGAAAGGAGCAGTCCAAACTACTCACACACCGATGGATTCTATACACAAACAAACTCTTACAAACAGGGCTTTGGAGCGGAGCCCGGAGCTGGAGCAGCGCCGCAGCAGTCGAGCTGCAGGTTTTTGCCTGATTTAATCAACTGGTTTAAAGGTCACTTTTTGCACTGATTTAATCAACTAGTTTAAAATTCCACATATTATGTTGCAACCGTGCATGTTGACAAGTCCTTAGTGAAATGTTAAAAACAAATTTTTTTAAAAATCAAGAACTATGAAAATATTAAATGAAAACATTCTCAACGAACAAAAGATTGCAAGGAAGGTGTTGGATTGCATTAAGGAACAAAGAATACTATTGAAAATATAGCATTATATAAATTGATAATATGCCCTTATCTTGAATATTATTGCTCAAATCATTTCAAAAAGATCAGCAGAAGCGGGCTAGAGATGGGCACTTAAAATGATTAGATACATGGCAAGACTTCCAGACGAGGAGAATTTAAAAAGATTACAACTAGTTGATTTAAAAAGGAGGTGAATAAGATGTGACATGATGAAGATAAATAAGACTACATATAAAGTCAATCATGCGCTCTCTCCTGTTCACCTCTCATAGTAAAAGAGCCAGAAAAAATCCAATTAAATCCACAGGCAACAAATAAAAAATAACCAAACAGATGGAAGGAATTACTTTAAACAAACTACCTCTTGGAAATCAATGCTGCAATAGAGGCAAAAAGCTTAATGGGATTAAAATAAGGATTAGAAACATATATGAACAAAAACCATTTAGTTATAGTAGTTAAAATACAATTTTAGAGAAGACTGCTATCTTTATGCCTTGGGACATGTAAAGCTAACACTAACTTCTTGACGTTATGAAGACACTTCTTGCTGCCCATAAATTATTGCGTAACTATACAACTTATTCTGAAGCACCTGGTATAGGCCAGTGTCAGCAACAGGATACTGGATTAAGTGAACTTCTGGTCTGACCCGGCAAGGCAATTTCTATGAAATGACTCTGCAGAAATAAAAATTAGCAGGCTGCTCTGCCATTCCACATATCTGAACGCAATTTCAAAGTGCACTGAAAGCTGTTTCCTAAATCAGTTGCACCCTATTTTTAAATGACTTACATTAGCAAACGTCTAAATAGTTTTTCCATGAGCTGGAAAGAAATGCTCTAACCAAGTATGGGAAGGCCTTCATACAATGAAACTTTGCTGCACGAAGCCGATTTTTACTGGCTACTTATGAACATGTAGTTCACAGCCTTATGGCTCACCATCAAAGTAATGAAAAATCTTCCTCTTACAAGTAAAGGACAATTTTAAAAGAAGACTGGATCAACTAAAAAATTAGTATTGCAATACTGCTCTCCCCGCCCTCCTTCCTCCCCCTCCCCCCACAACTTTCATGTCCCTCATTCAAATCCAGCCCAGGTTAGATGCAAGTGAAATTCATTAAGCTTGGAGAGCTGTTTGTGATTTATGTGCAAGTTATTTTCAATATGGGACCCATAGCTGTGTGTATCACTAGACAATGTGTTCAGAAATGTTGTGACTTCAGTTTAGAACTTTATTGGTATAGTCAGAAAAACAAATACAGTCTACAGAAATGTGGTTGACCAGAATAAAAGAATTAAGAGAAATAGAACAATTTACTGCCTATATTAGATTCACATCTTAACAACTTGATGTAAGATGGACTAAAGTTTTTTTTTTTTTTTTAAAGGAGTATACCTTATACAAATATGCATACCTGATGGAACTCATAACCTATAGTGCCTCAACTCTGCTGGTATGCCCTACTTCTTTGTATTTGTTACTCTTTGTATTTACAAAAATAATGTGTGCTGTCAACAATTCTGTTGATATTAAATAAAAAAAATAACTAAAAATACTATCAAGTCTGAATAGGCATGGTAGCCATGTTATTCCTTCCAGTTCAGAACTAGCACACACTGACAGGATAACATGAGGGACTACAGGGGATGCCTGTACTACCTGTTCTGTGAATAAACAGTGGATGCTTGTTGCGAGACCCCATAAGTTGCTTTGGTTACTTAGATGAAATAATGCAGCCCACGTGAGCAGCATGGGGAGTTTACACATGGTTTTTCTGTTGCTACCACCAGTTCAGCTCCACTAGTGGTGTCAAGAGTGGGGACGTTAGTGCTGACTTTAGAGACAAAGCTGCAGACAGCCATTTCCCTTTTAAGCACCACACAGTCCTGATCTGAGTAAGGTAAGACAGTCAGTGACATCAGGTCGATAGTAGTGCTCCCATTGTTACTAAGTGTGAAATTAAATTGTGGTAGGCATTTTGGAAATTTTCAGAGAAATTTTATATACACGCAGTAGACAAGGCTTTTGAATTTAGCACGATGCTGAATTAGTCAAAGAGTACACAAGGTTTCCAGTGTTCACATGAAACTGTAACAATCTCTCTAAAGCAAAAACTTTCAATTTTTTTTCTAAATGAAATATATAGCGAAGTTACCTGAATTTGCCAAGTTCCCACACTCGCTGGGAGCTTATCCCTGGAAGCATGGATCTTTGAGGGAATCAGTTTACATAATTTGAGAACATATTTACATCGTTCAAGGCAAAAAATTTTTAAAAACAGATGGTTTTTTTACTCCTAAAAAACTGAGCCACAATCTTCTGCTATGCTGAACCCCGTGGGCAGCAGGAAAGCTAGAATGAATCACATCAGTTTCACTCTTGGGAAAGTTCAGAGCAGCAGCAGAGGCAGGAACTGGAGGCATTTACTGGGGAGGATGGGGGCAGAGAGAGGGAGAAATATGGAGATAGCAACACCCCCCCATGCAAAACTGCCAATCAAGGGGCAAAAGAGAAAAGTTTCATTGTCCTGGTGACCTCAAATTTATTGGATATGTACAACACAGGCGCTAACATGAAAGATGCAATCTCCAAATAAGGCCAGAGGCAGCCCTCTAATAGGAATACCAGCACCTTCGCTCTTCAGATCAGCTGGGGAAGAGGAGTGGGAGTGAAGCTTCTCATTATGGCATTACCTCTGGACCTTGCTGCTGGCCTCCCTCCATATCTTTTGTATGGGACTCTGGCTAGTAGGTTTAAACTTTTTAAAGTATCTAGTAAGGTTTTTTCAACCACTGGCCCAAAACAGTTTCAGCTGATTGGCAACACTGTGTAGCTAGAATGTTATTTCATGTAGGGATCTCATCACAATAAAGCAATATTCAAAAAGCTGAACACTAACAAATTTACAGTTATTTAAAGCCCAACTTATAAATGATATTTAATATGTCCTTCGCCATGGAATATACATTTCATTTTATATTTGGAAAGTGTTTTTAAACACTTCCTTTAAAGTGTTTTTGGAGTCAATATTTTTTTAAATATAAAAATGTACCAAATATGGTACAGTTTTCAAGGTCACATTCTCCTTTATTCAAATGAAATTATTCTTTTAACTTCAAATGGTAACTCAAGGCCTGCATTGCGTCATCAAGTTCAAACTGTATATTTAAGTGGTTCTCTTAAAAAAAAAAAAAGTGCAAATGTGGGTAGCACAATGTGCAGCAAAGCACAGGATGGACTAAGGTCTACAAGAAAATAATCTGAAACAAAACAAAAAGCAAAAGGACTTGTGAAAACTTTGATTTCACATCAGCAGGAAATTGCAAGGTGTCCCAATAAACACATCCCTTTAAGGCAAGTCATTTCACCCTTCTTTAATTTTTTGTTCTGCAAGAGGTCAAAACACAGCTACTTCTGAAACAGTTTCTTCATGGGAAAAAAATCTTATCAAAGAGATGTTGATATTCCTTCCTACCTAACAAGTTGATTATTATTAATCCTAAAGGGGAAGTTAAAGAAAAAAAATGTAGTATTTCTAACAAACAAACAAACAAACACACACCATATTATTCTCAAGAGCCACTACTCAGAGTACCACAGTTCTTTATATAAAGTTCCATGTGAGAAAACCGTCTCTTAAAGGAGCAATGCCAAAATTGAAATACAGACCGCTTTTAGACAAAAACAAAATAAAATTAATCCCTCTGCCAATTTTTGTGGCGTTGCAATTGCGTTTTCCCCACTTCTCCCCGTTTCTGTGTGAAAGACCCAAGAGAAGAGGAGAATGAGTGTTCCTTTAATGTCTCTGAAACAGGAAAATAAAACAACTTTATTTGCAGCCTTTAATTAAGATGCCATAATAACTAAGTATAACTGATCAGAGTTAATCTAATTGTTAATTTACCCTCTCCAGATCCACACTGGCTCCAAAATTAACAGCATCTGTTAAGGAAAACCACTGTACCTTTCAGGCCCTGTCTGAAATCTGATTAGAACTATGCTAGATATCAACATTTATACTATGGTAGAGCCACTTATGGAAGCAGAGTTTTAACAAGGATTTGTTATCAGTTGCATTGGAACTGTGTTATAAGACTACTACTATCCCCACAGTGATGTTGGTATGATCTGACGGTATGACCAGATCCTGTCTATACTACAATGTGTGTTTTCACTGGGTCACCTGACATGGTTGATTTTGTAATGCAGACAGGAACTAGAGTATCACCACAAAATTCTACTCACTTCTTCCTGCAAGAAAATATTGCGCTTGCCAAAATGCAGTCACATACTCTGTTCTAATCTACTAGCCTGACTCTGCAGAGAGGGGAGAAATGAAGGAGGCACATACAGTTTTCATGCCAGACTGTAACTGAGTTTATACCACTGGGATTTGGTGTCTGGATGAAGTACCAAGTGAAACACAGCAGACACACAAATACACCTCAGAAGCACAGCATGGGGAGAACCATCACCAGGACAAACAGACACAGAAGAAAAACTGTTAAAAAGTTACACTGGAGGGGAGTGTGGGAGACTATGAAAGCAGTAAAATGAGAAACCCTAGTTTTATTTGATTAAACTGGACCAATCTTTCCTCCTCTTGGTTCAGAGGGTCATTGGTTGTAGATATTCCAGATAAATGAAGGAAAACTAATACCTCAAAGCAGTAGATTACATTAGATAGTGTGATGAATCCTAAACATCCAGTTTCAAGAGAGTTTTAGTTCTGAAAAAACACTTCTGAAGACAAGGTGAACTATGAAAGCAGGTGTGAAAAATAATGAAAGCTTAGAAGTCCTTGGTTCCATAAGAGGTGGTTTACCCACCAAACCAAAAGATAGATACACACACTGATTGAATAAATATTAGAAAAAGCGTAAGCATGAACTCCATCTTCTAGTCTTATCTAGGGCTTGATAAATTTACCCAGAATTCTAAAAAAATTGCTTGCTACAAGAGTGAAATATATATGCTCTCTCCAACCTCCCTACTGCAATTTAAAGAAATAAAACAGTTATGTACTGTATTTAATTGTATATTGTCAATCAATTTTTTATTTACCACTACTTTATAATGCAACTGATTGCATTTCTCTTGCTTTTGGTATGGTATCTTAATTGCAGCATAGCCAAGCATGGTTTCTCTGCTTCTCTTTAAAAAACCATGATGCATTTCTTCCTGCACGATTTTCAGTGCATCACTTTTTCCTTCTCACACCCTTTTCTTTGCACTGACTTCTCTGCCGCCTCATTTATATTTATCTCTCCTTTCTTCTCCCTTCTAACACTTTTTTTTTTGTTTTTTGTTTTTTAAACTTACCACACACACCTTCACCTCCACCTATGCTCCTATATACAGGAACTGAATAATGTATCAGACACCGAATGTCTACATGATTAAACCTACACATACGTGCCAAAAACTGGTATAAAATATGGGGAGCTGCCTCTGTTTAATGAGGTAATGCCCTTATGTGAAACCAACCCTCACCCCCAGCATCTAGAAATGGGCAGATGCTGTCCTTGGACCTTAGCTAAGGGCTCCAACTTTTGTATTTTTCATTAATTTTATAACACCTAAAGTGTGCTGTGTAGAGGGGAAAAATAGGCTAAGAGAAGATAAAGAGTAATTAACGACTATCCTACTTACCTGATGTAGTTGCAAACTTTTACTTTTCTTAAAAAAATTAAATGCAAAGAAGCAGCCTATCTTAATGCCATTGATTGGCTTGAGACAGTTTTCTGCAATCCTGGGTTAGGAAAGTCGAACACACCTCACTTTAAAAGTGACAATTGTATTATCACAACAGAAAAATAGAAGTTAAGCTTTCTTCTAATGAACGTTTGGAATTTACAGAATTCAGCTTAACATATGCTTTTTAGAGGATTTTTCTGCATGCTGTGGCCTCACTGAAACAATCTTCTCATGTAAATTGTCCCAGTCCCACCTGCTGTCACTTTCAAATCTAGAGTTCTCATGTTTTCCTATATTATGTGTGTCACAAAGAAGATGCTGCTTCATTAGGGTCTGAGAAAAATTTTAGATGCCACCTAAGAAAGCTCAAAAGAGATTTTTCAGTTGTTTATTTACTCTGAATTTTCCCCCAAACCTAGAATACACACTCCACATCAGTACTGTCTTTTTTACATGCAAAGTTTCAAGTATATATAAAGAATAAAGAAATAATTGATTTTGAAGTCTTTTTTCAGGAACTCTTCCTAGCAACTCCTAGGCTGACATGAAGTGTTAAGAAAAATGGTAAATCATGCATTTCAATCTGAAGAGCTAGAAGTTAATCAGACACTAGCTGTTTGCATGTTTACATCTTCTTGTATCTCATTTCGGAAGTGAGTTCTAAGAAGGATGCAGATACTAAAGCTGGGCTGTATGATCAGAAGTGATAAGTAAAGAGGCTGAGAGAGTATATAAAGTGAAGATGGAATTATGCGCGGCATAACCTAGGCATAAACAAAACGGTTGCAAAGGCAACAGGAAACATCAGGATAAATTGGGGAATACCAGAGGTCCTCCAGTGTTTCCTTTAAGAGGGATTATAATAATACCCCCATCCATGACTGCTTGGAAACAAAGGTCAGACCGAGGCCAGAGAGAATCAGTGGAGAATATACAATTTCAATATTATCCTTTGAACCTATCTCATCCTCTCCCTGCCATGCTTAATTGCCCATCTGATTTTAACAAAGTGAATAATTCCAACCTCACACTAACAGAAACCACTGTTGAAACAGACTTTGTCTGAGAGGAAACTGTGGGTTTATTTGGAAATTCACCATGGAGTGTCTATGATAATTTGGAAGAGGTATTAATTTGTTAGCTAAACAGTACAATCACAGTTCTGAAATAATCAGTTGGCTAAATAAAATCCAAAAGAATTGTTTAAAATCCAATGACTAGTTAAAGATAGTTCTTGCCCACTAACTGCATTACACTGGTTAAAACCCAAGGGGATAGCTGTTTAATTGAATACAAACATGTGTTGTAAAAATATATTTAGTGAGCTGAATAAAAAGATACTGTTAAAAAATAAAGACTGTTTATAGGTTTTTTTTACATTGTTTACATTTTAAACAGTCAAAATGTCTCTTTTGTAAAAAAAAAAAAAAAAAAGAAAAAGAAAAAGAAAAAGAAAAAGGCATATTTACTAAAGTAAACACTCATTCATAGCTGTTTAAACTATATGCTTTTATATTTCCTAAAGAGTTATTGCTATATTTGAGATCTATGAAGGGGATAAACTCTGTAGCTCAGAATACAGAACGTCAAGTGCAGTTAACTATCCTGATCAGGTTTCTAATGATCATTCAAATTTCACAACGCTCCTGAGGAACTAAACCACAGCTTTGGTAAATTAGGAATTAACCTATAAAATTATTTGACATTTCGGCTTCCAGTTCTACCAACTACAGTCAAGTAATATACAGGTTTCAGAGTAGCAGCCGTGTTAGTCTGTACTCCTTTTCTTTTTTCAAGTAATATAGTATCTTTTAAACAACTGGGGGTAGAATTTTTTCAAAAGGGAAAGCTATTCTTCTTTTTGCATCATTGCTGAATTCACAAATGACAGGTTGCAACTTCCTAACTTTTCCATAGAAGTTCAACCTCTGGGCTGAGATCAAGCTTGAATAATTTCAGAAATGAGATACAATTTCCAGAAAGGGGGAGGGTGAGTGAGAGAGAGAGAGAAAAAAAAAGACAGGAGGTAATACTGGAAACCATTTTGCAACCGTACTATGGCTGTTGCTCCCAATGAAAGCAAAAAATACTGTATTACTTACGTGTATATTAGCTTGAATACCAAAGAATAGCAACACAGTATTACAAATACTGATGTAACAGATTGTGCACACCTTTTTCCTCCTTTAAAATTATTCCAATAAAATTTGTTAACAAAACCAAATAGAACAAGGAATAGAACTCATGGCTGAGCACCCAAAGGATGGAAAGTATGGAACACTGACCATAAAAATGACTCTAGTGGGATAGACAATGGTCTATCTAATCTAATATCCTGTCTTCTGACAGTGGCAGTGCCAGTTGCTTCAGGGGGAATAAACAGAGCAGGGCAATTTCGAGCGATCCATCCTCTGTTGTCCACTCCCAGCTTCTGACAGTCAGAGGGTTAGGAACATCCAGAGGTTGGGGTTGCATCCCTGATCATTTTGGCCAATAGCCATTGATGGACCTATCCTCCATGAACTTATCTAATTCTTTTTTGAACATAATCATACTTTTGGCCTTCACATCATCCCATGGCGATGAGTTCCACAGGTGGACTATGCACTGTGACCGTGCAAAGTACTTTCCTTTTTTGTTTGTTTTAAAGCTGCTTATTAATTTCATCGGATCACCCTTGGTTCTTGGAGGGGGGGGGCAGGGAGGGTAAACAACATACCCCTTTTCTTTTTCTCCATAGCACTCACAATTTTATGGACCTCTATCATATCCCCCCTTAGCCATCCCTTTTCTAAATTGAACAATCCCCGTCATTTTAATATCTTCCCATATGGAACCTGTTCCATACTCCTAATCATTTTCATTGCCCTTCTCTATACCTTTTCCAATTTTAATGCATTTTTATTTTTTTTTAAGATGAGGCAACCAGAACTGCACACAGTACTCAAGGTGTGAGCGTACCATGAATTTATACAGTGGCATTATAGTATTTTTTGTTTTATCATCTTTCCCTTTCCTAATGGTTCCGAACATTCTGTTCGCTTTTTTGACTGTTACTGCATATTGAGCAGATGTTTTCAGGGAGCTACCAACCATACATCTAGATGTGCATGTGCTATATCATTTAAAGCATGGATTATGAAGCCTTAATGGTTGGCAATTCTTTGTGATCAATTTGTTCTATTTTTGCCTAGTGACCAAAGAGTATAATTCCACACAAATAACCTTTTACAAACAGTTACCTTTTTTTTTTTTTTTTATTATTTTGGTTTTTCGATAGATTGTGGTTTTGTTAATTTGGTAAGTGCCTAGAGCCTGGGATCTGAGGTTTTTAAATAAACAAAATAGAGATAATGTCCTCTATGTGATTATTTCTAATTAAAACTTTGTTGCTACTTGACAATACTAACAGTTTGGGATTATTAACTGTTCGTGTCTGGACAATTTCAGGAACTGTGAGGTTAGTTTAGTGAAGATTTGTCCACAATTGCATTAATACAAATACAATTTCAGTATCCTGGAAATGTTCCACTCCTTGCTTTTGTGATTTAAAAATAAGTAAATAAATAAAACTCCGAGGTTACCGTTATTGCCTATTGGGTAAATAACATGCAGACCCAAACTGTATTTTACCAGACTAATGCACATTTATTAAAAAGCATAAATCTGCCTTTAATGGACTTAAACAACTTTTGCTAAGTATGTGCTAAAGAGGTGTTTTACCACTGTCATCAAAATAAAAATCAGTGTTTGAATTTTAGATTTTTGTTACTTACTGCGACCTCAACATTCATTTAATGCTTCTCCCAATGCTAAAATAAACTTGAATTAAGGACAACCTTTTATTTTCCAAAAGCCCTGCTCCTGCTTCCAATATGAGCTTTACAGTTAACTTCAGCGCAAGCAGGACTAGGCTATAAATTTGTATTTAAAGAGGATATTACAGGTATGATTCCATTTCAAAATTTCACTATCTTTTTTTTATTGGTTCATTTAAAACACATTCAAGAATACTACAAAATATATATTCCCAAGACAAAAACAGCAGCAACACACATGCACATTCCTGTACATATTTACTTTTTCTTTAGTCCTTAACATTGTTAAATTGAGTATCATCACCCTTAAAAAATGCGATTTTGACCTAATATAATTGAATCAAGACAACAGCTAAATACAGGCACACATATCAACCTGGCTGCCCTAGAGGCACATTAAAGTCAACATTTTTAACATCTTTATTAAATTATGTATGGAAAAATTAAGACATTCAGTTTTTCCTACTTATAAATTAAATAATCCCTATGCCCCCCAAAATTATTCTCCGCCTATCCTAAACTCTTCAAAAAATTAGCCAAAAGCAATCATTCATATTTTCAGGCTGCACGTTGTCATAAGCCACAAAATTGCTACTGTCCTAAAAATTAAAACTTGTGAATCAACATCTGCATTTTTCACTTCTACTGCTGAACAGCTTTTTATAATTTGTAAAAGAAAATTATTGCTCGGTAGACACTCTGCATGATAAAATTATTTGCACACAGAAAGTTAACCCCACTCAAGCAGAAAGAACTTACATTTAAAAAAAAAAAAATACTGACCCAGTCTTAAGTGTTGTGGTGTGAACACATCTTATGTTCTTACAATGATGTTAACGCACCAAGGACATGAAAATGTTAGGATAGTATTTGGTAACATTGAATGTATCATCACCTGAACTTCAGTGGAGCTCATAAGCAGATAAAGAACTAAACTTAAAACTGTGGGCTTTAAGTTAACTACTGCTCTTCTTACAAGCGTACTTGTGACCATACAACTACTGCTCTTCTCATCTTCTGTCTGAATTCACCCAGTGAGGCCTGCAATTTACCTTAATCCATTCTAAAATGTCAGCTAGAGATCAAAAGCTGCAAATGGGAAGTATTGTTATTTAATATACCACCCTGCAAATCATAAAAATGCCTAGGGGTTAAAAAAAAAAAAAAAAAAAAAAACAAAAAACCAAAACCAGTTGTTACGTATTTTTAAAAATCACAACGTTTTCCTCAAGGTTTATATATATATAATTAGGACACAGGTAAAACGTGAACATTTCAATCACCAATCCACGATTCCGCCCCTTCCTGCGCGTTTCCGATGGTCTATGTTCAGCGTCAGGAAGCCAGAAACGCCACAAAAAGTAGCCGAGGCGTCCGGCACGACTTTCAAAAGGAGAAAGCGCTGGCAGGCCCGGGTGACTTTGCGGAGGGGAGGGAAGAAGGGGGGAGGGGGGGGCGGACGGGACGGGACGTGTCCCTTTAACTCCGAGCTGCTTAGCGGAGCAGGCGCGGGAGGCTGGAAAAGGTCACCCAGGCATACCGACTCCCGGCGGCAAAGTCCTGCGGTGGCTACTGATCGAGCGCGCGGGGGGGGGGGGGGCAAAAGTTTGTAAGTTTCACTCCAGGCCCCCCCTCGCTCCCCGGGCGCACGTTTCCATTCCGACCCGGGGCGAGCTCCTCCTGGGCCGGGGCTGCCGGGGGGGGGGGGGGGGGGCCGGGAGGCAGCGCTTACCTTTCTTGGCTTTCGGAGAGTTCTTCCTGCCCCGGTGGCTGGCTCGCTCTTCCTCGATAGCGGCGGCTATCTCCGGGTGGTCTTCCCCATTGTACCAGACTAACAGCTCTTCGCCGGGCTCAATTGGCTGGGGGGGGGGAGGGGGGGGGCGGCAGAGAGAGAAAGGCAACGCCAATCAGCGGGAGGCTTGTTCGCGCGAGGCAGCGGAGCGGGGCTCAGGGCCAGAGGGCGGGGAGCCTGCCGCGGGGAGGGCGAACAGCGGCGCGCGGCGCCGAGTGCCCAACGGCCCGACGCACCGAACAGGAAGAGCTCTTTCACCCCCTCCCGGCGGGGCCGCGGCGAGCCGGGGAAAGGCTTGCGCCCTTACCGCCCCCTGCTGGCAGGGAGGACGCCGTGCGCCCTGCCCCGGGGCGCCGGCTGAGAACAGAAGCAGGACTCAACGTTTAAAGCAAAGAGAGACAGGAGGACGGGGGGGGGGGGGGGGGCTGAGAGCCTAACAAATGGATTTAAAGCGACCGCGTGTAAGGTCGTAGCCCTTGTTGCATGTGCTCTGGGTGCGTGTATATAAATCTCCCCGAAAAGGAGGACGGGGGGGGGGCCCTTAGAGACCAACACGTTTATGGGAGCATGAGCTTTCCTGCGCTACAGCTCACTTCATCGGAGGCCTTCCTCCCGCAAATCTCCCCCCCCCCGCCCGTGTTTTCCACTGAATGCCTCCACTGAAGGGAGCTGTAGCTCGCGAAAGCTTATGGTCTAATAAATGTGCTGGTCTCTCAGGGGCCACAAGTCCTCCTGTTCTTTCTGAGGATACAGACTAACACGGCTGCTGCTCTGAAACCTGTACTTGGTTTGGCAAACGCAAAAAGAACAGGAGGACTTGGGGCACCTTAGAAACCAACACATTTATTCGAGCATAAGCTTTTGTGAGCTACAGCTACACCACTCTTCCTTGAAACCTGACATAGCAAATAGCGATCTCTCATCGCCCACCCTGTTAGGAGCTCCGTTTATGCAGAAAATGCTGCAGGTTTGATTTGAAGAAGATTTTAAAAGCTGGCTCTTATTAAAAAGGAAGGTATGGCAGAGAAAGTAGATCATAGAAGATGTTAAATTCAGATATAGGATGGAGAACTATATACTATAGCCTAGGAGTACTTGTGGCACCTTAGAGACTAATAAATTTGTTAGAGCATAAGCTTTCATGAGCTACAGCTCACTTCATCGGATGCATTTGGTGGAAAAACAAATGGAAATGTTTTTCCACCAAATGCATCCGATGAAGTGAGCTGTAGCTCACGAAAGCTTATGCTCTAATAAATTTGTTAGTCTCTAAGGTGCCACAAGTACTCCTTTTCTTTTTGCGAATACAGACTAACACGGCTGCTACTCTGAATACTATAGCCTGTAACTTATTTTCCTCCTAGCAGGGGGAAATGACAACGCTTTGTTTAACAAGATATTTTCTAGATTATTTCTCCCCAATCTACTGGTTGTTTTTTTTTTATAAAACGAATTTTAAAAGGTATTTGAAAGTTCAGGTTAAGCCGAGCAAAATTTTACTAAGGAGTAATTGTGCTTACATTTGTAAGTTTGATCTGCATGTATATATTACATATGTTTCTTTAAAAAAATGCAGTTTCTAAACTCAGAATACACAATCTTACAGATATTTTTAATTAACTATATACTGTAATTTTAAAATGTTTTCTTCATTTTAGTAGATTTAACTGCCACTATCTACATTACACAAACAAGACAGTCTTGTCTGTAATACAACAAAAAAGAGTAAGAAATGTCTACATATAGTAGAAACCCATATAGAAACAGCCGTCTATTGAAGTTGACAGTTTGGAACTTAATTTCAGGAATACATTGACAGGAAAAGTTTATGGCAGAGGAAGAGAGGAAAATGGAAGGTAATTACTACATGTTTCTGAGTCCCCCTGAATTAAGCCCAATAATAAGAGAATTGTGTGCCATTCCACACTTATTTATAAGTCTTTATGCAACACAGAAACTCAGAAAAAAGGAAGGGAAAGGAAAAAGAAACTGAACTAAACAGAGGTCATTGCTATTACTACACTCTGATGTCCCAGTGCCATTACCATGCTGCTCAATACTAGAATTGATAGTTTTACTGGTAATTTTATGTGGTCTTAAATAGCATCATCAGGATCATACAATTTTTAGTGAATCCCCTTAAAGATTTTCCCAACTTGAACAGAGTAAAAGGGGAAAATACTTCTGTACCCATATTTTTCAAATAATCTTCCAAACATTTCTCCATTCAGAACAATTCTACTCAAGTGTGGGAATAAAATCCATTGGCCCTTCTTCCTTGTGACTGCAACTACCCTTTTCAGTGGCTGAAGAATAATATGGTGCCAGAAAGAGTTTATAATTTTGAAGTAATTAGGTTAGAGCAAAGGGGATCTCAACTTATTTTAAGTTTCACCTGAGCCAAAGAAGGGAAAAACCCCTATTTTACCTTCATATGCTGGAAGAACTCAAGAGATGGAAGGTTCCAGGTATCTACATTATAACCCTCTTTACCATAATCAGATCTAGCTTCTGGGGCTTGTGCAATCCCTCGTGCTTTGGGATGAGGGTGTGGGGACGGAGGGACACCTAGAAACTATCAGTTTTACCTTTTTTTTTTTACGGGTATCTAGAAGTTTTCTTTGCAAAGGAAATGTAAATCAGTTCATAGCATTAAAAATGTCATTAATTTTTCCTAAAGACCATTGGTTATGCAGAGCTCCCTATTCTCCTCAACTGCCAACTCATGGTCCCCTATTCCTGCTGAACTGATTCATATGTTATGATGGTTCTGTGGAAATTTTTGCGAGCAAAAGGCCTACACCAAACTGACTTCAATAAGAGTTGGATCAAGGCAAAATTCTTTACATAGTACTGTTTTTGAAAGTTAGTTTGCAAAAAAATGGTAATTAAATTTGTTTTGAGTACTTATAAACAGAACCTCTTCATTACAAGATGTGACATGCACAGCTTAGCATTCATTACTGGAAAAGTCTACTGACGTAAAGTACTGTTACAATATAGAAAGTTTCAAGCTTTTGGTATAAGTGGATTAACTTTACTTTATAAATTAGATATATTTCAATAATATTTACATTAAGTGTTATCTAATGGATACCATATTAACTAAAAAGAAAAGGAGTACTTGTGGCACCTTAGAGGCTAACAAATTTATTTGAGCATAAGCTTTCGCGAGCTACAGCTCACCGCATCGGATGCATTTGGTGGAAAATACAAATACTGTATTTTCCACCAAATGCATCCGATGCAATGAGCTGTAGCTCACGAAAGCTTATGCTCAAATAAATTTGTTAGTCTCTAAGGTGCCACAAGTACTCCTTTTCTTTTTGCGAATACAGACTAACATGGCTGCTACTCTGAAACCTGTCATATTAACTAAGTATTGCATAATTTTTAGGAAAAGAAAATATGTACGGTACTTTTTAAAACTATATACTTTGTTGTTAAAAGTGTTTATCATTTGACTATCAGAGCCATTTTCTCCTGATGTGCTAAATTCCAAAGCATATACATTTTTCAATTAATCCTCACAATAAAGAAAGTGAAAAGGTTTGTTTCAGAGAATCCAAGTGTAAAATTGCACTGACCATTATACTTGATATGTTCACATACATAAAATATAAGGCCAATGCTAACTAGATTAACCTAAATCAATATATGCTAGGTTTAAATCAATTTGTGTCTACATAGAAATTTACACAAGTTTAAACTGATTTAAAATATGGTTCAACAAGTGTAACTTTTAATATAAGCAAGGCCTAAGATTTTGGTTTCCATTTGCAGTTTTGGAGACCTGATGGAATAAGTGTTGGGTAAATTATTTATTTACCACACTGACACTGTGCAGTGCCATGCAACCAAGAATAAAGGCAAGGTTCCTGCTCCAATCTAAACCTAGAATGGGTTGACAACAAAGAGCAATGCAATTCAGTTGTGTTAAGCATGCAACTTGTCAGTACAATGGTTGTTTGTTTTTCCCTTTTAATTTGCCGAGTCTAGTGTTTGAGTTGCTAAATCAATGTCTAAATAAATTCTTCTGACCCTGTCCTTCCAAAATGAGATGCGGCCTGCCTTCATCAGTCCAAGCTCGTGCAATAGAACAGCTCCTATGTTAGCAATACTAATTAAAGCAACCGCTCTACTTTGAGGAAATCCACGATCACTTGATTTTGATGTAGAGTAAGCATACAACTATATCGAGAAACAGGCGGCTAGGATCAGAGAACCTTCCCGTGTAAGAGTTTTCAATAAAAAACGTATAAAAAAATCTAAAATTTACCTACCTGAGCAACCCTTAAATTCTGTCTACAACCACCTTTTTTAAAAGTTACAAAAATTAATATTGTATCTTAAAGGTAATGCATAATTCAATAATATGTACATTATAGTAGTGGTGCTTATTATAATGTACAGGATCTTCCAAACTTTGAAGGTCATGTGTTGAACATAAATACACAAAGAACTTTGTTGTTTGCAAGTTCTTCATAAGAGCAGTAAAGGGTTGCAACACACATAAAAACAAGGAAATGAAAAGTTAAGCCACTGAACAATACATACTCCACACAGAGGCACAAACCTTAATCATTACTACAACTACCGTAACACTAAGGACCACACATTGAAACCTGAATTCTGACCCCTTCAACACAACCCTCACAAACGCATCTCATTACCAACTACCTTCTCCCAAAGCTATTAGATTGGCTGTTCGGTGTAGTAGTGTTGGGAGGAAACAATTTGGTAAAAGTATGAAGTAAAGTATGG
Organism: Dermochelys coriacea; assembly: GCF_009764565.3. Taxonomy (NCBI): domain Eukaryota; kingdom Metazoa; phylum Chordata; order Testudines; family Dermochelyidae; genus Dermochelys; species Dermochelys coriacea. Next base: position 10,232,477 of record NC_050085.1, read on the forward strand.
CATCCTTAGTGGGACAGAGTTAAGGCTGTGGTGCATTGTCTGTGGTACATTCCGCCTACCCTGTCGTGTTCTCTCTTCTAAGCTGAAGGCACTAGATCAGTGGTTTTCAACCTTTTTTCATTTGCAGACCCCTAAAAATTTTCAAATTGAGGTGTGGACCCCTTTGGATATCTTAGAAATAGTCTGCGGACTCCCAGAGATCCACGGACCACAGGTTGAAAACCACTGCACTAGATGAAAACAAAACTGCTTTCACCCCCAAATTATTAATAACCACAGGTATACATATCAATTGTAGAATAATCCTTCTATTGTACATTTACTGTACATTGTGACCTAAGTGTACTTATTTGTTTTGTGTTTCTTTAACAGTTCTGGATTTGCACTCTGGAACTGGGAGGATGAGAAACAACATAAGTAATTTTCCAGCATTTGTCTATCTTGACTAATTAGATTGTAAATTCTTCAGGACAGGAACATCTCTTAGTATGTGTTTATACAGTGGCTTTCATGGTGCTACTATAATAATAATGAAGCACTTTTTTGGATGGAGGTGTTTGTGCTTCTGTGCAGTGTTTACACCTGAAAATATCAAATTCCATTATTTGGTTTACATTTGTGGCACTACAAATCAAGTCTTTGGGCTATTATGTGTGTCGTGTACTTACGTTGATTTTATTTATACAGTACTGTAACTTGATAGAATGGGATCTTCCATAAACAAATTAATTTCACCTGAAGTTGGTCACATCTTTTTAATCAAGCCGATTTAGAAAATTTCTTCTAATTGAATTTTCACTGCAAGTTATTGTTAGTTAGTATTTGAAGACAAAGTGCTAAGTACCATATTGTGTGAACATACTTTTTCCAAGAACTTTAATGTGAACTTTAAACCATTTCATTAAAAAATAGTGTTTTTTTTTTTACATGACTGATTTAGAAACCAATTAAAACTCTTTAAATAGTAGGGGTGAACTGCCCCCAGTTACATATGTGCACTGGAAAGACGTACACCAAGCAGCCTACAAAAGTCCTCCTAACTTGAAAGCACCACCTTGTAAAGGGTGGCAGCGTTATTCATTTTTTCTCACTTTAATATTCAATCCTAGACCTTCATTATAACAAAGTCCCAAATGAGCAATTTTGCTATTAGCTAATAACAGAGAATGGGAAGAAAATGAAAGATCTACATAGCTCTGAGGCCCTACTCTACCAAACATACTCAGACAGACAAGATTTTGCTCATCTTGGCCTAGAAGTTTTCAAAAATATTACAGTACTCCAATATTTTGAAATTAGGCTTTTTGAGTCACAGACTAAAAATCCACAAAGCCATGAAAAAACTTAAACTTGGAAAAAATTAGGTGGGAGCAGTATTTTAATTAGTTATGCAGTACTAGTTTGAATGCCAAACAATAAAATAGAGAACATTATGTATACACTTGCACTGCGAAATTCTTCTTTTGTGGGGTAGATTTCTCCTTTTTTTACTTCCAAGAGGAATCTCCTTAGTTTTATTAATTATCATCAATTGTTGTGACAAGGGGCAAGTGAGTAAATTGTGTCCCTACACTAGTAAAATCTACATGACAGTTGTGAAAGGTTAATATATACAAACAAAAACATACTGTGCAAAATTTCTAGGCGAGGAGAGCAGCACCATTCCAAATGTTCAAGAACCCATGTTAACTGCAAGACTACTCCATCCAACATTGAGAGTATTTCAGCTCTCTGAATAAATTCATAGAACGAGTGGTACCTGCCACTTTAGATACAAGGACAAAAGTCCCTTCCCCCAAGAGCTTGCAATTTAAATCAGACATTAGAAAGAATGACAACTGAACACAGTGGGTACGACATGGGAGGAAACATTAAACAAAAAGAAACTGGAATTAATTTTAAAGAGCATGTTATCAAGGACATTATACAGCTCCACGTTCTCGTTTTCCGTATTTATTACATTACTTTAAAAAAAAATGGTCATGCATCAGAATAGGGGTGAACTGTACCTAAGAGAGATCAGGGTACATTAAGAAGGAAGCAATTTCAGGCACACTAAATGATGTGAAAAACAAGCTTTGCATTCAAGGAGATAGACAAGTAACATTACTTTTTGAATATATGTTTTAAATAATTTAGTGCAGTAATATGGCTCTGAGGTTCCAAAAAGTTTGAAATGCTTTTCTATATGATACTATGTTCTCAAAGTCTTTCTGCAGCTAAATTTGCTTGCTTTTCTTGGCAGTAATTTAACTTTGGGAATCTGGCTCTTATAATTGTGCAGGCTAATTACCACTGATTTAATCATTTTGGGTAATTTATAAAATTCTGCAAAATACTAGATCTTGTAATGTTGTGGATCAGACAAGCTTCAGTACCAAACAAAACATCAGATTAATTTAAATACTCTTTAAAAAGTTACAAGGAAAATTACTAACCTGCGTACATAGAAATCTGTGCTAAGTGACTCTCCAAAGCCTAATCTATACTAGGAAACTGACCCAATGTTGACAGTTGAAACAGTACTAAAAACTGCTTAGCTTCTAGTATAAACTAAGATGAGGAAGACAGGAGTTTGCCCCTTGTCCTACTTCTCAAGAGGATATATGAACAGGAAAAGCAAAAGCTGTTGAAACAAATGCTTTCAGATGTGATTGGGAACATCTGTAAAGCTGGCAAGGTAGGTTTATTTATTAATTTGCCAGTAAGGGAGGCAGCCGTGTAAACTGAACCTTATATCACAATCTCTGTTATTTCCATTTATTGGGAAGTCCTAAAAGCAAACCATACATCTATATTTAAAATTTGCATTAAGTACATCTTTGACGAAATCCTGCTCAGTGGATGGAGAATGGCCATGTTGTCAGTGGTCTTTTTGCAAAATATTTTCTCCCCTCAATGAACAGATCTTGTTGTGCAGTAAAGTTGCAAGAATGCAACACAAACAAATTTTCAAAATCTGGATAGATTCATAGATTCCAAGACCAGAAAAGACCATTGTGATAATCTAATCTGACCTCTCTGTGTAACAACAGGCCACAGAACTTCCCCAAAATAATTCCTGGAGGATAACTTTTAGGAAAAAAAATCCAGTCTTGATTTTAAAATTATCAGTGATGGAGAATCCACCAAGATCCTTGGTAAATTGTTCCAATGGTTAATTATTCTCATCATCATAGGTTAAGATGCTGATTTTTTTTGCAAAATCCTTCTATATTTGGAGCTTGAAAATGCAAGAGCAGTTACAATTTTTCTCTTGGTTGTTCTAATCAGGCTTTCAAACTGATCATAGCACACAGACCATGTATGATAGCAGATCCCAGACAGTTTTCCACACTGATAGCTGGTACAATCTATGTTGTTTGTGATACCTTGCTTGGGAAATGCTGCTTACTGACTATGTGGACAAGTTGGGATGACTATTGGCAGAGTAAGACTCACTAGCATTGAATCAATTCTCATGAATGAACAGAATGTAGTCCATAGACAAAGAGCACTTCATATATTAAAGTGAGATATTAGATAAACGAGAACAGTGATGAGAAGGTTAGGTGTACATGAAGCTATTTGTCTTTATTTGGAACAGTGCTATCAACGCTCATTGCTATCAGATTAATTCTTCCCTTAATCAGAGAAACAAAGTGCATCTCATGAAACCGTGGTTACAGTATTTTCGACTTCTTTAAAATATATGTAAGCCATCAGGGCTCTGCTTTTTTTAAGTTGGGGATACGAGAGTTGTCAACGGTCATGCATCATGAAATGAAAAAATGGAGAGGAGTAAAATACAGACCCTGCCTACATCTTTTATTAAATTATTAAAAGACCAATAGGAACTGTGGATTTCTTGTTATTCTCTGAAAGGATACATCTCAAGTAGGCAGGTTGTGCTGAGTAATGATTTGTATTCTTTGAGCATGCCTAGGAACTGAGAAATGCTGATCACCTGTAGTCGCTTGCTATAGCTCAGTATTAACAGATGTGCTGTATCAAACCATTAACTAGCCCAAATGCAAAATAGAGCGTTCATACATATCTCAGTTTGTAACAGTGGCTTGCAATTTTATTCACAGAGAAAAGACACCTTGGACTGCTAGAACTGACATTTCAGGTACATTTTCTCACTGTTCAAGAATTTGGTTTCTAAGATCGGAAGTGTGACATTTTGTTCCATATTCTTTACGAAAATATGCGTATGATATGAATATGACATAACAGATGTACTTTATGCAAGATGGCTCATGTGAGATATTGAAAAGGTTATGATTTACTGAATGCAATTATCCAATTTGTATGCCTGTATTATTTCTGTATCTGAAGGAAGGAATATTGACTATGTATCTTATTTCAACCATACTACTTTGGGTGATGTCCACTGATAACACTTCAGGTACAACAATGGAAAAGCCAGACAGGGTTGATGGCTCATCAGCATGGACAATGGACTGTGAAAAGGCTTGGCCTTCCTGTGCACTGCTCCATACTACCAATGACTCATGGATGCTGTGATACTACAGAGTCAGGTGGTCTGGTCACTTGATACTAAACATTACCTGGGACTTCTTGTAACTTTCCACTGGAAGGGAAAGGGGGCAGTGGCGCGGCGCGCAAGTTTGGGAAACAAAGGATTCCTGCCTTACATAAATCCTATTTAAGGGTGGGAGGAGGGCAAACGGGAAGACTCCTCTCCATGGCCTATCTGCCCAAGAAGACAGACTGCTACAGCTACCTCAAGGGAAGGCAAGGGGAGAGTCCAGACTGAGACAAGGGTCCAGTCTGAAAAGGAATGTAATTAGAACTCTGAACCATAGAAACTTCGCAACCTGCCTAAAACAACATTTAGGGTGAGAACTTACAATTTTTAACCTGTTTCTTGACTATATTGAGCCTAGCTTGCGTATTTTGGTTTATTTGCTCAATAATCTGCTTTGTTCTGTCTGTTATCTCTTGTATTCACTTGAAATTCACCCTTTTGTAGTTAATAAACTTATTTCTTATTTATAATATAACCCAATTTATGTAATTCCTAATGGGGGGGATGGCAGGGGGCAAGGCAACAAGAAGTTGTGCATATCTCCCTCCACATTGAGGAAGGGAGTGAATTTCATAAAGCCTTTGAGTTTGTACCTCTTAAAAGGGGTGGGCACCAGAGTGTTGTAACAAGCCCTAAAGCTGAATCTTTCTAGAGCTGATCTCTGTGTCTCTGTGCAGCTGGGTGTGGCCCTGCCTGTGTGCTTGGTTGGAAGAGGCTTGTGAGCCTAACCCAGCAAAGCCAGGTAAAGGGGACCCAGGCTGGCAGAATAGGCTGACTCAGTGGCACCCCAGCACATCAGGTGACACCCCAAACGGCCCAAATCCATCACAGAAAGTACAAAAATAAAACAGGTTCTTGAAGGAAAAGGAAGAAATGGATACCAAAAAGTCAGACACTTCACAAATGGACAGTGCTACCTTTAAGGTTTTGTAGTAAATGGTCCTGTTGATCTCCAAAGGGAATAGATTTTGCTCCTTTCCTGAAAGAGCCCAGTTCACATATCGCAGCCAATTTCCTTTCCTTGGATCAGTTGCATCAACACACATCCATCCCAAGTTTGGATAATATACCTTCGAAATAAAGAATGAGTTACTCATGGGCAACTGAATTAGCCTTAAATATAGATGCTTAAATACACAGGAATACATGTTCAATAATTTATGACAGAAAGGCATTTCTTGATTAAAAGATTTATGAGAATGGTACAAACTAAATATTTTACTGAAATTTGCCAAACCAGATAACACCCCTCACCCTTGGGAGCATGGAAAATAGAAATCTACAGGCATTTTCCCTCACTCTGTATAGAATCTGACTGATTTTTGAGGAGTGGGGAGATGTTTATGCTAAATGGCTCTTAGATATTAATGGCATATTAATCCTAAAACACAAGGGTTGAAATTCTGACCCCACTAGAATTAATGGCAAAAATCTCATTGACGTCAGTGGGGCCAGGAATTCACTTTCAAGTTATTTGAAGCTATTGGCTTAGGAAAGGTCAGAAAGCATTATAAACTTGTAAGTCCTCTCAAATGCAGAGCATACTGTTTACCTCAGGTTACAGTGCTTGGTGCACTGCAGACAAAGAACTACTAACTTGATTGAATTGGCATATTTTCCTCTGATTTTGCGCTTGCAAATAACTGGAGACTTATTTTATAGTACTTAATACTCTCTGTGACTGTGCCTGCAGTGAGTTGCTAGAATATGTGCTATATAAGGTACCTGCAGTTCTGTGGATGCAAAAGTATGGGAAGTCAAACTGGGAAATATGACTTTTTAGCACATTACGTAACTGAACTCTGAAATAGCCCCACCTGGGCCAATGCTGGCAGTCAGAGCACAACGAAACGAACCTTTAAAATTCAAATTAATGATTGTGTCCTCCCAGCCAAATATTAATCCAGAAAATGTTTCAGTACTTTGCAGATGCATCCCTCGTGCTCGGCACTGAGATTTCTGATTAAGGTCTATGTATATCCATACATGCTAATATAGTAACTGGTTCTTTTATATAATCAATGTTTTAAATAGTTTGTTAGATTTCCCTCTTTCTCTAGAAGTGGAGTACACAAGAGAACTACAAGTAGGTAAAGAGTAAGTGTGTGTGTGTGTGTACGCGTGCGCGCGCACAAGTAAAAAGAACCTCTTGCTCTAGGAAGAGAAAACTATTTCTCACTGTGAAATTAAGAGATCAAAATTAATTTGACAAAGTCGCAAAAGGGTTATGTAATCATTGTGTGCATTATTATTGTGGCAATGAATTGTACATTACAATTTGACCTAATGTGCTCATCTTTTCTTCCTATAATAGTTCTGAGATTCCACTGGTGAAATACTTCAGTGTTGAACGTATCTATGTTGTATTAATATTAGGCCTGTCAAATGATTAAAAAAATTAATTGCACTGTTAATAGAATACCTTTTAAAAATATTTTTGGATGTTTTCTGCATTTTCAAATACATTGATTTCAATTACAACACAGAATACAAAATATACAGTGCTCACTTTATATTTTGATTACAAATATTTGCACTGTAAAATATAAAATAGTATTTTTCAATCCCCCCATTACAAGTACTGTAGTGCAATCTCTTTACCATGAAAATTGAACTTACAAATGTAGAACTATATACAAAAAATAACTGCATTCAAAAATAAAACAATGTAAACCTTTAGATTAAAGTCCACTCAGTCCTACCTCTTGTTCAGCCAATTGCTCAGACAAACAAGTTTGGTTACAATTTGTATGAGATAATGCTGCCTGCTTCTTGTTTACAACGTCACTTGAAAGTGAGAACAGACGTTCGCATGGCACTGTTGTAGTCGGTGTCACAAGATATTTACGTGCCAGATGTGCTAAAGATTCATGTGTCTCTTCATGCTTCAACCATCATTCCAGAGGACATGTGTTCATGCTGATGATGGGTGCTGCTCGATAACAATCCAAAGCAGAGCGGACCGATGCATATTCATTTTCATCATCTGAGTCAGATGCAAGAGGCAGAAGGTTGATTTTCTTTTTTGGTGGTTCAGGTTCTGTAGTTTCTGTATCAGAGTGTTGCTCTTTTAAGACTTCTGAAAGCATGCTTCACACCTCATCCCTCTCAAATTTTGCACAGCACTTCAGATTCTTAAACCTTGGGTTGAGTGCTGTAGCAATTTTTAGAAATTTCACATTGGTGCCTTTTTTGCGTTTTGTCAAATCTGCTGTGAAAGTGTTCTTAAAACGAACATGGCATTCATCAGAAAATGTTAATCTACTTTAAATTCACACTCCATCTTATTCCAGATTTACTTTCATGTGTAGACAAATCCTAATACTTGCAATTAAAATAAACTGAATAAAATTGTACTGTTCATAATGTTTTAAATTAAACCTACATTAGTAATTAAGGTACATTGTTTTAAGAAATTTAAAGTTAATTAACAAAATGATTTAACTATATCAATTTGGCAAGTCTTCAAGGAATAATTCTTTAAATGATTAAATAAGTCTACTAAACGTTAGATTATGCATTAACTTTTATTGTCCCCATTTGATGGATTGAAAAAAGTAATCACATCAGAAAAGTTGGAAGTTAAAACAATTTACTTGTTATCTGTTTCAGTGGAAAAGTACCATTTTACCGTGTGAAGGCGATCTTGAGAGTTTTTATAAAATTTATCCAGCTACAGGTTTGAAATGTTTGATATTCCAAGATCCTGTATAAATTGTTTTCAAGTGGGTTGTAACTCCATTTAATTATCTTTAAATAATCAAGACATCTTGCAATAAATGAGTTCACTGACAAGTGATCTGTTTTCAGCCAACATATAAATCCTCTTTGCTTTTAAGACATGATATATGCCTACCACATTTACTATTTGAATCAAAGATAGATGTCTATAAGGGTATCATGAGTTGTCATACATTCTTTCCAAAACACAGCAATAATCACTTTTTGCAGCTGGAGAGATCTTTTTTTTCTTCTTTATTTAAAATTGTTTTTCCTACCTCGATACATATAGTGGATTGTGGAGTACCAGTACAGGGTTGCTCACATAGAAATTTCGGGGGAAAGATTTACACACGTGCTACGAAAAGAAAAAGAAGAAAGGAAAAGTACAGACAGATTCTGGAAGTTTGTTTAAACTTAGTATTTGCTTCTACTCCTCTCAATTCTATTTAGGAATTATAACTTTTCTCCACCCCCAAGCTCTCTTAGGCCCTGGCATTTTGTACTGTTTAGCACAGCACAGTTCCCCCAATACTAGCAACAGTGCAAGTGCTATTGTCTACCAGGCATAGGGTCAGACGATAATGGCAAAAATGCCTGCACCTGTGCTATACAAGGCCTATAACACTGTGCTATTCAAAGAGCATTTTAAAATAACCCCTTTTCAGAGGCTAGAGTTTGCCGCCCCTGGAAATGGGGCATAACTTTCTTAAAATGTTTTCCTTTTGTTAAAGCCAGGGAATGTCTAGTCTTCATTTAAATAAAACAAATTACCTGGGCCCTATCTACAGCATAGACCTGCTAACTGAAACCTGCTTTTTTAAAATGGCACTGTTTTAGTGTAAACTGAATTGTAAGAACTACTTGTTTGTCCATATATTTAGCAAGAATGATGATGTGTTATCTGGTAGTTATGTATACTGCAGCAGCACCTACAGGTCTCAGCCACGTCAGGGCACCATTAGGCTAAGCACTGCACAAGTATATAAATAAGCGACAGATTTGGCTCCAAAGAATATATAGCATGTAAAAGACATAAAAGGTCAGCGAAACAGACAGACAGTGGAAGTGGTGGAAGATGTGGATGGGGTAAAAAAAATTGGATATTTTAGCATAGATTGGGTGAAAAATTATAAGTAATGAGCCAATCCTCTTTCTACATTTCTAAAATTTTCAATATGGCATCTTTTCTTCGGCTTCAAATATACTTTGGCTAGGGGGAAGCTACACAGTGAACAGACTTTTGGCTTATGCTGAAGCTTCAGCTAGTATATTTGCAAAGCCTGAGTGATAAACCCAAAGCCAGACTTCATCCTGAGTCTTCCATTTTGCTGCATGATGTTGCATCATTTGAATTATTTCTGATGTTTAGTTTAGAAACACTTGAAGTATACATTTTTGTTCCTCCCCAATATTTTACATATCTTCATTTGAAAGTATACCTCCAAAGTTCATTAAAACAGAGACCATTTACTAAAGTTTATTAGTTCTGTAATGCCCACACCATGCTGGTTTGTAACAAAATTGTTGACTGAGGGTAAAATCTCAGCAGAATCTGCCAAAAATTTCTGCACATTTGTTAGTCTTCTCGTTATACCACAGATAGAGTGAACATTGTCCTTGTTAAGTGTTCAGATTTCATCAGCTGATTTCTAGGAGTGTGCTTGTAAGTGCACCAAATCCTTACATCTGTGAAAGTAAACTCTTCCACAGATCAGGACTATAAAAACAGTCTGTGTAGTTAAAATGAAAGAGCAGCACAACGTAACATTGTTAGGGAGTGCAATCCCAGAATGGAAGACCTAGCAGATACGGAATGCATGGTCAAACTAACTAGATTACTTATTATTTCAACCAGTCTTCACTGTACTGACTTTCTTTTAAGTCTTATCCACAGTGGGCAAGGAAACAGCGTTGACAACTCTCTAGGATGCTGTGACTAAGCATAATTCCTGCTGGACAGGATCTAGATGGCTCGGCACAACATGCCTCAAATTCTGGGCTCATCAGCAGATAGCCATTCATCCATGGGTTTTCAAGTAATGCCACCACACTCCTTTTAGCCGCCTTCTCCTCCAAGAAAGGAAAACATGTACAATCTTTCTTCAGCCAGGCTCTGAGCATACAGACAGAGCTATACCATATAGAGCTGATTCAGAAATGCCCACTTCGCCTGAAGTTCTGCTAATTATTAACTAGGTGGAGATACTGACTTCAAGGGTCTCTACCTTTCTCCAGATTACTTTAGTTTCTTTCTTAAACATCCACTGCAGAGCAGCACCCTCTTTCACAATTTACGTTGTTCGAGTTAAGATGCTAGAATGGTTTTCAGATGTGAGAGAGTTGGTAAATAAGAGTATGGGGGCCAACTGCTGCAGATTACAAATATCTTTTCAGCCTACATTTTTCAACTGCTAAACCAGTACTAAAGCAAGCTGTAACTGACCCTCGACCCTTTTATTACCTGCATTGCAAAGCAGATCACTTACAAGTGGTTCAGAAATGTCAAATTAATACAAGATGTAATTGTCAAATAGAATTGGTAATTTACTTGGTGTAAGAGGTTTTTGCTGTATGAACTTTCACTATGTGCTATAGAGAAAAAAAACATGCAGCTGAGGTAAATAATTTACCTGACTGATTTCATCTTGTTAACTGTACTTATACTAGATCTAAGTCGGAGATACACTGCACTGTAGTATCCTCTTGTAATGTCTAGAGGCACTTGATGGCTTATCAGGCATTCTACTTGAATTATTTTGATTCTTATTTTACTGGCTGTTAGTTTGCTTTTATGGGAAATTACCATTCTGGGTCCATTTCTGTGCCAGGGTTCAACAACTAGCTTGATGTGTGTGTGTATGCATGTGCGTACACAGTGCTTCATAGTTTGTTTTATTTTATTAGGCAGGTGGCCAACAGGGATTACTGTTGGCAGGTGGCCAACAGATATCATTAAATCTGTTTCTTGAAATCTGTAAAGTGTGCACATAGCATGTCTATTAAATAATGTGTTACTATCACTGTTACCCAGCCTTCCCCCGACTCTTTCAGTTTGTTTGTAACACCCACACGTTGCACAGTCTAACCAGTTTATAAACTCTTTAGGGCAGTATAATGAACTGTCTCTTACTCTTTCCCTCTACAGCAGTCTTAACTCTGTCTTCTTGCCAAAATGAAACTCAGACTTGAATAGTTATGAACTACTTGAAAAATGAACAAACCAAAGTGTGCTCTAAAATAATTTTAACATGTAAGACTGTTACAGCAAACAGAATGGCTTTTAATGGAGCTACATTGCCTATCTGATAATTTCCCACAGAAGATATTCATGTAATAGAGATCTACCTCTTACCTTGAGACACTGGGGAAGATTACAGATTTCCATATTGTATTTTAATCCTTTGTACAATCACCAAATTAGCCTTCTAATTTAAAAAAACACTACTAAACAGAAAAATCTCTTTTCAGAGCCTAGTTTTACTTTTAGCTTGGATTTCTATTGTTCATTGTTTAATAAATTCTCAGCGTTACGACTGAGAGATTACAGCTGCATACTGTACTTAAAAATTGCTGTTCCTACTTTCCAGTTTGCCCACTAGTCTAAAATTTCAAGGTAGCTTTTCTCCAACAAGTATACTTTTAATGCCTCCCATGGACCCATCCACACCTTTCAATGATCTTATTACTTCCTAATATCTATTAATAGATCTATTACAAGTCCCTAAATTATCACCTTCATGAAGACAGAGGGATTTGAAGTGAAGATAGCTTGTAGTCACATTTACCCAAAATGCTGAAACAAATGAGCACAGAAATGTGCTCTCTAAATATTCTATACACTGCTACATTATCTTCAAATGAAAGATGATTTAAAATTATTTGGTATTCTCTAAATTCCTCAACATCCTCTTGTACAAATATCTGAGTTCTTCTGAAAGTACTATGCAATACATTATACGAAGACAGCCACACACGCTTGAGGTCTGTGCTTTAAGTTACATAAATGATAGTGTTCAAATTAATTCCTTTTTGTACAATGATAAACATTATTTCTCATTACCAGGGGATGTTTTGAAGGTCCAACCTAACAGGAATCGAAAATGAAATCCTTAGATAAGTTCATGGAGGATAGGTACATCAATGGCTGTTAGCCAAGATGGTTAGGGACACAACCCTTAGCCTCTGACTGCCAAGATAGGACTGCACAACAAGGGATGGAACACTCAATTTCCTTATTCTGTTCATTCCCTCTGTAATATCTGACATTAGCCACTATTAGAAGACGGGATACTGGGCTAGATGGACCATTGGTCTGACCCAGTATGTCTATTCTTATGGTGTAAATTGCTACTCAGACTAATGGTCTGTAAAGCATTCTATGATGTTTTTATCCATAGGTTTTCTTCCATAACACAGCATTTGTGCACCAGTATAATTTATTGTCAAAGGAACAGATATACAGTTTAAACATATTGCATCAAGGTATTCTGATTTTTACAAGACTGGAGTATTTTGTGATATTCTTCCTTCAGGCTGCGAGACTATGCTGGATTTCACTATTTGTTTTTGACAAAAAAGCCGTTCTGCAGTTCTAAAACAGATTTCAAATTTATAAATATTAGAATTAGAATAAATGGAGCAGCAAAAAAATAACGTAACATGGCTTTATCCCATTTTAGCTGTGTATGCTGCATCTACTTGGAGAAAAGTGTTAAATGTCATAAATGTAAATTTTAAAAATACTAATTTGTCTAAAATTATAATAGGATTTTGTAGTTATGCTATTTTATTTACAGTGATAAATGCTTCCTCCTTTTTATGCATTTATATCATTTCAGAACAAGTTGATCATACTGCTTTGACAAATGTCAAAATGGAGCAGCACAGATGGTACTCTTCAGTAGTTTAGTTTTCCTGAAAATTGCAAGTAAATGTTTTATGCTGTAAGAGAAATCATGTGAGGTGCCAAACCCTTCCTGAGAGATGCGAAGCTCCTTTCACTTCCACTGACTTCAGTGAAAGTTGAGGGTACTCAACTCTCATCAAGAAGTGCAGTACCTTTCAGGACTGAGGGGCCAAGTAGTCGTGCTTAACATATTTCATATTGCTTTACAAAACATCTACTTAATATTTTATCAATGACAATGGCAGGGTTTTAGCTGTGTAATTCAAAACAATTGCACAGTCTGATCTGTAGTTTCAACTAACTATATTTTCTGAAAAGAAAATAGTTCCGATTTAAATAATCATACACAATGATCAATATCTATAACATCTGGAAAAAAATTAAATGTCAAATAGAAAATAATCACTTAACTATAGCTGGCTACTTCCTTTACCAGCTGTTTCTTACCTCCCACATGTATACATTGCTCTTAACTTGGGATCTTTTTTTCTTGTCACCAACAAATGGTCCGAATTTTTTGCCTTTTAAAATTGACTTTGTTGCCCAGACACCTGGAGAGTTAAATCAGTAACTGTAATTAGTCTGACAAATAGCTTTCTTAAACGTTTCAAATTTCATAAATTATCAAAATACATGCCAACTATCTTCAGGGAGCATTTGCAATACCAAAAGAATACAAAAGAAATAAAAATTTACTCAAAGTCAACTTACAAAACTAACTATGAGCGCAGAAAAGAAACTTACCCATAAAAGACCTGAGTAAATTTATAGACCTTACAGATGAATAAACTCCATATTTGCTGAACCAAATGGCAAGCGAATTACAGACCAATTTCTTTACTTACAAATGAGAACAGTGTCTCTACCTGACCAGAGTTCAAATCTGGAGACTACTAGCTGGAATGTCCCTAACTGATCAACTGTTGGGATGGTGAAGAGGACAAGAGATGGTCTTATGAAGGAAATGAAACAAAAAAGAGGCGATATTCTGGACCCCACCCTCCCAGCATGACATCATCTCTAATTAAAGCAACAGAATTTGTAATGTAGACAGAATTGCAGAATCTATTTCAGAACGATGAAAAAATAGTACTTATCTAAAAAATTTTGTTCTGAGTCCTTCATATCACGTCACCATGTAAAAGCATTGAATCCCCACACTGCTGTATGCAGGATTTTATGGTAAGTTTCTATAAAGCTACACGAACAGTTTGTCAAACCATTTTTTGCACTGTTTCAGTTAAGCACACTATTCAGCTGATGATATACAGACAGCCCACACACCCTGGTAACAACCTCCGTTGTCTCAGACCAGTTCAGAATAAAAACCAAATGCTATCTTTGTTGTAGATATAAAGTCAAATTCTGCATACAATTATACCAGTGAAAATCTAAAACAACTACACTAACGTCAGTGGAGTGAACTTTGGAATTACACTACAGTAATTTATCCCAGTTTTTTAATGTACAACTGACAAAAGGGAAAGGAAGAGAATTCTCTATTTAGTACCATGTACTGAACTCAGGCATTTTCCCATCTTATCTTGTATCCATTATCCCAGTCTTTATACAGTAAGGTAAAGGTGACCTCTCCAATCCCTCCTGTTTATCTGATCATATTCACAATACCTTACTACAGAGGTTCTCAACCTTTTTCTTTCTGAGTGCTCCCCCCCACCCCACACACATCCCCAACATGCTATAAAACCTCCATGGCCCACAACAACTGTTTTTCTGCACATAAAAGCCAGTTCTGGCATTAGGGGATAGCAAGCAGGGCAATTACCTGGGGCCCCGTGCCACAGGGGCCCCCACAAAGCTACATTGCTCAGGCTTCAGCTCTGGGTGGCAGGGCTCAGGGACTGGGGCTTTGGCTTTCTGCCCTGGGCCCCAGTGAGTCTAATGCTGGCCCTGCTTGGAGGCCCCCCTGAAACCTGCTCGAGGCCCCCTAGGGGGCCCCGAACCCCTGGTTGAGAACTGCTGCCTTACTATATTATCTTGGTGTTTGTTTGTTTTTTTAATATAGTTAGTAAAGACCCATATGTCAGCTACTATGTAGGGTTGTTTAACTTGTTAAAGAACAACTTATGAAGTTATTGGAGGACAGTTCTAGGAAAAATGCATTTTCATCTGCTTTACATACAATAATGGAAGAAAGGCAAATTAAATGCATACAGAAGTTCTTAGGTGGTATTTAATAGCATATCTAAAGAGAAAATGTAATTAAGATTTGTTCAAAATCTACATGTTTGGCCCTTAACTTATTATCCACAAACCTTAACAAAACTTTGATCTTTTCAAAACATCTTACTCTGAAAAGCTGTCAAATTATAATTAAAGGTTCATGTTTTATAATAAGAAAATTAATTATATATGGACACAAAACTTGTGTTTCAAGCAACCATCCATCCTTCACTAGAATTAAAAGACAAGCTCCATGCACAAACAATTAACCTCTAGTAGATACATACCTGTTGGTCTACAAAGATAAAACATTTTGATTTCATTGACAATTTAATACTTGCTTTAAAATTACTTTTACCAAACTTTTCATTTTCAGTGAACACTTATACAGTTATATAACCTTCCTAACCAATGAAAGTTTCTATGTTTTTCCCCCTACATCTGACAACTCAAGGCGTGACATTTCTAATTAGACCTTGTTTATATTTTCAGCAATGTATTTCCTCGTCTCAGATTGGAAAAGCAAGAGTCTTCAAAATTGATTCTAATATTTTTCCATTAGCAGGTTATCATAAAAGTCCTCTTGTACTTTAAAGATCAACAGGTCACTTAATCAGTCCAAAGCATTATTTATTATTTGTACTACTGTAGCACTTTGTAGCTTCTATTAGGATCAGGGGGTCCTATTGGAAAGCACTGTGTCTGATTCAAACAGCTTACAATCTAATTGGTACGGAAGTATTTCGTTTCCAATTACATTTCAAATTCTATCTCAAGCTGCTAGCTTTCTGCACAAATTCCCTATCCTATAGAACAAGCTCCATCAAAGCTAATAATGGAAACTTTACCTCTTTGAAAGGCATTAGTGCAACTGCATGGTGAAGTATTTCTGCTATCAAATTTGCCCTCTCAAAACACTTCTCCATTGTACTCTACCAGCTGCTGAATATCCAAGCAGACTGCATGTTTTATGCCATATCATGGAAAATATCTGTGGCAAGGAAGCCAGTCTTGTGTGGTATTTTCCAGGTCTGCAGTGAATTCCTTCTTGCAGGCTGAAGTCAAAGAGCTGTGATTGTGATCATCAGAGAGCAAGAAAGGGATTTGGATGGAAACAGCAAGATGACTGCACAGAACTACCAGCAAAAAATTAAGCTGTGGAGCAGGTAAACGAGCAGTGAGTGAAGGAGATTCAGCCTAGTGATGTAACAGTATTTCTTAATAAAGCTAAGAAGCAAAAAGCTCAAATTTAACTCCGATTCACATCTAATGTTCAATTCAGTGCAGACAAGCATGGTCTGTGGAAGAAGTGCAGTGACAGATCATTCTCACTGAGACCTTACTAGCAAGTTCACTGTGGATCATTCATCATGAGCTCAACAGAAGTTTGCCTTTACTCTCCATCTGGGAACCAAGTTGTCATAATAAAAGTGAAAAACTTATCTGAGTTCCTATGTAAAAACAAGTGGTATAAGTAGAAAGTGTCCAATAGGGAGACTGTGGAGAAGGACTCACAAGCAATAGAGAGGAAAATCATAACTAGATTATGAAGAATTTTCCAGTGCAAGTTTAACTGGTGGAACACTAGATACCTATTAAACATCACTTCTGATCTGATAAAAATGCATGATGCAGGAGAACAAGCAAGCATAAAAAAGGCTTTTTTTCCACTACAAACTCAAAATCTCATTGCTACACAATTGCAATCTTTGTCTTTAACAAGCATTTTCATAATTCAAGCTTTGTTTTAACTTCCCACGCCATTTTAACAGGTTTCAGAGTAGCAGCCGTGTTAGTCTGTATTCGCAAAAAGAAAAGGAGTACTTGTGGCACCTTAGAGACTAACAAATTTATTTGAGCATAAGCTTTCGTGAGCTACAGCTCATTCTTCACGTTTGTTTTTTCTTTGAGGAATGGGGCAACTCACGCTGACTGCACCATTTCTTTGTTACTTTAATGTTTCACTTTCCATAGCTACCAGAATGTGATATATTTGTCCTCTAATTTCTCCATTATCTCTTCACAGTTACAACACTTACCAAGCCGTGTCTTGTCAACAGCAGATGGGAAAAGCCTCACTTCCTCAGGAAGTCCTTTAAACACATGTTCAGGTACATCAGCCAAGGTCTCAGCTGCTCCTACAGATTCAGTTGTGTTCTACAAGTCAAAAAAACAGAAGCGCCATGACCATGATGAAAGAAAAACATTTTAGCACAACAGATCAACCCATACAAGCTAGAAAAAACTGGTGACAAAGTGAAAGTGAAATTATAATTTGGGATTTCAACTAGGGATTCAATATTGCAAATGTCTTCCACATGAAGGCATTGCAGGTTCTTTGGTACACCCATCACACTTGTTTATACTTTTGTAGAGAGTTCTAAAATCATGTTAAAAAAATCTCCTAGTAAGAAATGTACCAAATTGTTCCTTTGAGAATCTTCCTGCTTTGTTCCAGCTCTTCTATGCTCGTGTTTGATACTGACAAGTCGATTCATGTATTTTGTCTATGATCACTACTTGGCAAGCAAATGTAATTTAGGTTTGTTTATATCCCACAGGCCATTTGCCACTTACTTCAGCCTTGTGTTCTATTTAAAATTCAGAATTTCCATCTCAGAAATATTTAATCTCATATGTACCTGGACTTGGTATACGTGTCAATGTTGGTATGGGTTACCTGATCGCTATTAATAATAGCTATATATTAGTAATATTAAAGGCAAAACGTAGAACAAAAACAAAGGGTTCCACTCCTTCTATGCCTTTGAAAAAATGTATTTTTATATTTCTTCCATTATTCAATTTATCTAAATCAACTCATTTTTCAAGTGCGTTTTTCATTCTAGTTCAGCTAATGTTTTGAGAACTGTGCAAATTTATATATTAATCAGGTAAAACTGGTCTACAGAGCAGAATTATAAATCAACCTTAAACAAGAACGTTACACAAGCATTCCACACATTAGAAACAAAATGTTCAAAGTAGGATTTGAAATCCATAGTTAGGCACAGGTGCACACAAGTTTGAATATTTGGTCAAGATTCCTGAGTCTAGCTATTTATACAGCCCCTCTGAAGGAAAGCAATATAAGAAGGTAACAACTGAAGTCTAGAGCAGAACTGGGACTGAACCCATACCTCCTACGTCACAGTCCACTGTATTAGCCACAAATCCAACCTTCCTCCTTAAAATGTTTTCCAAAAAGTTTAGTTTTCTACATTCTTAAGAACATTCAGTTCAGTATAACATTCCCTTCTCAATTCACAGTGGCTCAGTCAAATTGTTATGAAGAGATCTCAGAACTGTAGGTAACTTGGCATATCCTGTATGTTGCAACGTGTAGGCATGAGCAGGCAAAGTCACGTTTGCTATGGCTAGACACAGTTCTTAACTCCCCCCACTTTTCAAAGTTGTGGGCACTTAAAAGTGGTGTATAAAAGCCCCAATTCTGCAACTGCCTTTAATGGGACTCTGTACAAGCACAGGAATCCACCTGCACTCCATCAACTGCAGGATCAGAGCATGATGAATACATTTGTAAAAAGAGTTGATATAAACATTGGTATATGAAGAGCCTATAGACTATCATTATGAAATTTCAAATTTCTACAACTTCCTGTTGAGGTGCTAGAGTTGTTCTAAGTCTGCTAAACAATTTTTTTATTTAAAAAGTGTAGTTTTTTTTTCCACACTCTGCAAACTGGATAATGGCTGCACAACTTTTGCTCTAGGTTTAAAAAAAATCCCAAGAAAATATCATCCCAGAGGTAAATAGTCTGAGAAAGTTTAAAATCACTGAAAGAGTTTAGAGAGAAAATGCATACATAACTTTATTTATAGGAAGTGCTACAAATGATGCATTCAGAACTTAACTTCTCTAAAAATGAGCAGTAAGAAAAGGAAGCTTTTTAAATTTTAGGATTTTTTTTTTCAAAAGTGTTAAGCTGTAAGAGAAGCCAGTGTCACAGCTGTTAGCCAAGACATACATAAACAGAAAGATTCATGCCCCAAGTCACAGAATAAAAAGGTAGGTAATGGTTGACCCAGTGGCCTATCCTCCTTGACTGAGTACATGACGACACCGAACAGGTTTGAAAAAGAAGAAATCAGGTTTTAGTAGCAAAGTGCATTTTTTAAATATTTGACCCTTGACCAAAGAAGCTAATTGAGTCAGGCAAGCAAGTGCATGTTGAGATTTACTCTTCAGGTGCAGCATGTTTTAAGTTTAATATGACTTTACTTGGTAGTTCAATATTTTTATTTTGAGCTTTGAATATTTGAAGAAAGTTGACAACGGAGTCATGTTAGACTCTGAGCTCTTCAGGGAAGGCACTGTTTTCATCTGTACAAATGATACAGCACAACCCCGTAAGTCAGCAAAGGTAACTATGAAAGCTGGTCAGCTGCTGTGCTAAGTACATTAATTCAAATTAGTATCAGCAATACAGCCAGAACAGCTGTATATTATAAAGCCACACTGATGGAGAACATATTTTACCTGTTAGGTACCCAAAAGACAATACAAACCTGAGAAAGCCACGGGACTGGTGGTATTGTGCCCACTTGGACTCTATATTAAAATAGATTCAGTCACCATTAAATTAACCATTTATTTACATTAACTATTCTCAAAGCACTGCTGAAACGTCAAACTATCTTGTTTGCCTTAAAAAAAATGAAATCTATGCTTATTAAGAAATGAAGAGCAGCTGATCTACTTCTCCCTTAACTTATGTCTGCTGTTGATTTGATTCTTACAGTCTAGCACTGTGGTGATTTTAGAGAAAAATGAATCCAGATGAAATAAGTTTGTGGGGAATTAGGAACACATCTACTCAATTACAATCCACAATAAGTAGGGCCCTACCAAATTCACAGCCATGAAAAATGTGTCACGGACCTTGAAATCTGGTCTTTTGAATGCTTTTACCCTATACTATACAGATATCATGGGGGATACCAGCATTTCTCAAATTGCAGGTCCTGATCCAAAAGGGAGTTGCCGCAAGGTTATTTGTGTGTGTGGGGGGGGGGGTGTCACGGTATTGCCACCCTTACTTCTGTACTTCAAAGCTGGGTGGCTGGAGAGCAGCAGCTGTTGGCCGGGTGCTCAGCTCTGAAGGCAGCACCCAGCCAGCAGCAGCACAGAAGTAAGAGTGGCAATACTATAGTACGCCATGCTTACTGCTACGCTGCGGCCTTCAGAGCTGGGTGGCCGCAGAGTGGCAGCTGCTGACTGAGGGCCCAGCTCTGCAGGGGTGGGACATAGAAGTAAGGTGGCAATCCCATACCATGCCATCTTTACTTTTGTGCTGCTGCCGGCATCAGCTCTGCCTTCAGAGCTGGGTTCCTGGCCAGCAGCCCAGCTCTGAAGGCAGCGCTTCCACCTGCAGCAGCACAGAAGTAAGGGTAGAGAATAATCTTGTGACCCCCCCATCCCCAACTCCTTTTTGGGTCAGGATGCTACAATGACAACACTGTGAAATTTCAGATTTAAATAGCTGAATCATGAAATTTAAGATTTTTAAAATTCTATGACTGTGAAATTGAACAAAATGGACCATGAATTCGCTAGGGCCGTAACAATAAGCTGGCTTCAGCTCAGGTTAGTAAAAACTAATTTTCTTCAACAGGAGAGTACTTTTACACAGGATTGCTGGATCTGTCTCAAATGTCTGGCTTGTAATTCATCTAGCTTCATCATAAATTGACAGTGTAAGTGAAAAACATAGTTAAAGAAAATATATCCTATTTTACTTTTGTTTACAGATTTACAAATACCTTTTATACCAGTTCAAATAGCTTTTTTATACCCGAGACTTATGTTTAGGATATAATGAGTCAAAAGATACCAAGAGATGGTAATGATATGGTGTTGAAGAATGTGTCACAAGTTGGCTGGGCTATGCTATCTACTGGATAAATATTTACTATTTGTATTGTAGTAATAGCCACACAATGTGGTAAGTGCTTTCCCACCACACATTTCTCTGGTCCGAAAAGAGCTTAAAAATAAAAAAAGACAGGACATAAGAAAAGAGACAGGAAAAGAGATGTAACATGCAAGTAGAGTGATTAGGGTGATGATTAGCCTGCTTATTTATTATTTGTATTACAGTAGCACCTAGAAACCCCAAATAGGATAAAAACCCCACTGTGGTAGATGCAGATTTTTTAAGGGACATTACGTTGAAATCTATTCAATTTAAAACAAAAAAAACAAAGTAGTAGTTTCAGGTACCACACCATACCCTGAATCTCCCTGTCAATTTTTGCAATCATATTTCTTAATTGTATAAGTTTTTCTTCTCGTCTGTTGTGTGGAAAACAAAGGCAAAAAGGAGGAAGTCATTTATACAGGACAAACAGTGAAACTGACTACAAAAGAAAGTGCTGTGAAGTGCACAGAGGAAATTGAATAGTGGAAAATGTTTCTCTTTCATTTATTGTAATCATTGGTGTTACTCGTACCAATACAGTAGAACCTGAGAATTATGAACACCTCGGAAATGGAGGTTGTTCGTAACTTGGAAACGTATGTACCTCGGAACAAAACGTTATGATGGTTCTTTCAAAAGTTTACAACTGAACATTGACTTAATACAGCTTTGAAACTTTACCATGCAGAAGAAAAATGCTGCTTTCCCTTTATTTTTTTAGTAGCTTACGTTTAACACAGTACTGTACTGTATTTGCTTTTTTCCCTCCCCCGCCCCCCCCCCCATCTCTGCTGCTGCCTGATTGCATACTTTCTGTTCCAAACGAGGTGTGTGGCTCATTGGTCAGTTCGTAACTCTGGTGTTTGTAACTCTGAGGTTCTACTGTAGTAACTAAAAAAATTCAGAATAAGGTGATTTTTGAAGTTGATGGTGTCTCTTTAAGGACACTTCACAAAAGGCACTGCAGATTGCTTTTTTCTCCATATGCCTTTCCCTGCCAGTCCATACCATTTTGCTCCAAGCACGATGTATGCTGCACAATTCAACTTGATAAAAGACATTGGGAAGGTTCACTTTGCATTCTGCAAAATACAATGACTTGGACCAGCAAGGCACCAAAATGAAAGGCAGGCTTTCATCCAGGAAATTTACAAAAGCCAAAACATATAGCACCCCTGCAGGAGTGCTGGGGGGATTACTGGAACTATTCCTATCTACAACTAACCTTGTAGCTCCAAAAATTAGCATGAAAACAAATGTATTTTAGTGCTTCTCAGTTACCTACTTTGCTACAAAAACATTATAAATTGCTGTTAGTTTAAATGTCACAAAATAATAATGTTTCTAATATTCTGAATTTGAATAATGAACATTCTGAAGTCAGAATTCTCCAATAGCCACATATAGATAATAACTAAAAATAATAATTTGGTCAGAGTGTACTAATGGGAAAAGTTAGGTTCTAAAAGGTTAATAAATTATTAGATATTTTAATAAATGGCTAATCAATTATTTTAAATTGTTAAGAAGCCCAACAGGTTGCTTCTAATCAATTACAACATCTTCTGTTGTGCTCATTATTTGTACTACACGTCTGTAACATGCTTACAACATAGATTAATATGTTAACTCTATAAGCTATTTATAAATGTACCCATAATTTCAAAGTTACTGAGCATGCACAATTCTCACTGAAGTCATTGCTCTTTAAAAGAACTGCATCAGGTGGGAACTGAAGATGTTTCAGTAACTGAAAATCTTTAAAAAGAAAAGGAGTACTTGTGGCACCTTAGAGACTAACAAATTTATTAGAGCATAAGCTTTCGTGAGCTACAGCTCACTTCATTGGGCTGACGAAAGCTTCTGCTCTAATAAATTTGTTAGTCTCTAAGGTGCCACAAGTACTTCTTTTCTTTTTGTGAATACAGACTAACACGGCTGCTACTCTGAAACCTGAAAATCTTTAAATACCTACCTTTTGGCATCCAAGTTTGATAAATTCTGGCCATAGTTACTCATCCTAGGCCACAGTAAAAGATAGTAGCAAAGAGGGAAACAACAAATCTAAATATCTAGAAAAGGTATCAAAATATCAATCAAAACCAGGGGACTGCATAACTGGCCTGGGTAACCGTGCTCTACTTTGAAATCCTCCTTGCTTCTACATAGGAGACAGAGCAGAGGGATGCTGAGAATGCTCATATGCATACCCATACTCAAAAGGTTCTTCCAGTGCATGGCTTTTTTTTTTTTTAAGCAATGAAAAGGTAAATGTTTGAGGGGAAAAAATTACAGGCACATTTGTGTATGCACCAAATTCAGGTGTGCATCTTCAAGCACAAACTGAACCCTCCTGCCCCCAATCTCCAGTGTCAACACCTTGTGAACCCAGGGCTCTTTCCAGAAACAACCAATCCTTAAGATATGGTTTGAGATTAAAAATAGTAAAACGCTTCCCAGTACAAGGTACACAGTATAATCAATCAGTATAAGCAGCGTTTTCAACAATTTTTAACATTATAACTGTGTAGCTCTGATACTAACTATACCACATTGATCACTGTTACATGTACTGTATAAAAACGTAGTTATCTGAGATAGTTTTTCAAACAAAACAGTCAATATTGTGTACATTGTACATATCAATTACATTCAATAAATAAGGTGACAAAAGAAATAAAATTTAGGAGAAGCTTTGGGGTACACTACTGCAAATCTTGGAATCAACTATATAAAGAAGTGAGCTAAAAACTGAAATGTGTAAGACCATATTTTGACATTTAACTGTATTTTCATGTAGGACTGTAGAGTATATGGTATATTCAGTTCTCCTAGGTCTTCCTTTTTACAAATTTAATAATTAACAGACTAAGTGAACATGATGAGCATTAATAAAATAAATGGGAAACCTTGTTTGGGAAATAATCTTTAGTATCCCTTTTACCTAGGGAAGATTACAATATTTTCTGAGCTGGGTTTTCAAGAGCTGCACTGATTTGAAAAGTCTAGGTCCTGTGATTTAATCAGCAACATTGACTATACTATATCCTTGAGAAGGCTACATTTCCTTTGGCCAGAAGTACTGACAGAGTAATGACAAGACAGCGAGAACCTCAA
Organism: Dermochelys coriacea; assembly: GCF_009764565.3. Taxonomy (NCBI): domain Eukaryota; kingdom Metazoa; phylum Chordata; order Testudines; family Dermochelyidae; genus Dermochelys; species Dermochelys coriacea. The sequence goes on from NC_050085.1 coordinate 10,256,883, forward strand.
GCAAAAATATATGGCAGATCTAGAATGTAAAGATAAGCAGACAACCTATGATTAGGTTCCTGCAAATGAAGACATGGTGTTAACAATTCAGTTGAAGCTAAGTATTCAACACAGTTCGATATCTACCACCTACGTAACCACTCCCTTTAGTGTACTCTCAGAATGGGGTAATCTACCCACTATTAACTATTGGTACTGTCCTCAGAACATTTGTTTTTTCCCCCATCACAAATTTGTTTTCTTAGAGTTTTTCCCATCCCTGGGATGTTTCTTTACAAATGTTTCATATCTGACTTAAGCAATGAGAAATGTATCCTTGTAGTAAGATATTTTCAATATAAGTAATAGGCATTTGGAAAAAATACACAATATTAAGATTCAAACACCAAAACATATAATAGTAAATAAGGCTAAGGTATACCATTTTCTATATATTTACTGTAATAGGTGTGTATTTAAACATTTGAGACTTGTGTGGCCAAGTGATAAATAAAACCAGTAAAGTTTCAACATCGATCCAGCAGTTTAAAGAGTACACCCCAAAATGTCTACTGCCTAACAGTTACTAAAATAAAACTTCCACTGCTGTCAATCAACACTAAGCATTAATGTATCGAAGAGAGGCCTGCACCATCAGGTTGTTTTAAACTTGTTTTGACTCATCAGCAGGAGTCACTAGATACTTTTTTCCAGTAGTTTAAAACATTGGCTTTTTGCCATTTTTTTATTTCATACAAAAAATAGATAAAAAGAGAGGCTTGCCCTGCACCTTCACGCACTTAAATACTAAAATAAGTTAAAAATTCTTGTATTTGTTGTATCATGAACCTGTGTGTGTCTGTATGTATACTTATCCACACACGCAGCATAAGCAAGATCTGCTGAAATCAGACATGTTTACTAACACATTATTAATATGATCTGAGTTCCAAACACTTAAAATAAAAACAACACCAATCTTAGATTTGAAGTTTCATTTAAAAGGCAGAAATGTAAGAGTAAATATTTTAATGCATGTAGAGAGGGTCATTTTCTACTTTCTCTGTTCTTTGCAATGCCCTGTGAAACGATATAGTAACTGGTTTTTGAATGGCTGTTCTGACCATATTTTAATACTCAAACCAAAAAGAGGGTTGGAGGCTCAAGACCAAAAAATATTTTTATTTAAATGTAGTAAGTAGTCTATATAAAAAATGCAGACTTTGGCTCATTAGCAATTTTAAAGGGAAAATTACTTACCTGTAAATGCAATTCTCTAAAGGAAGGTTCCACTATAAATCTGTACTCTTGGGATCTCATGACCTTGAAAGCTGACTGTCTAGCACAGTATAGTTTAACATCCTCTGACAGTGAGGCAGTCCACACACATGCCTCATGCCCAGGTGGATGAATATATAAATATACATAGACAAGAGGTCAGGTGATGGGTAGAGACTACCATACTTCCTAACCTCCAGCAGCTAGAAGTCCGTGGAAGGAGAGAAAAGGTTACTTTCCTCTTTCAGCAGGCAGAGAAAGGCAGGAGTAATGGGGACATTTTGTCAGGTTTCAGAGTAGCAGCCGTGTTAGTCTGTATTCGCAAAAAGAAAAGGAGTACTTGTGGCACCTTAGAGACTAACAAATTTATTAGAGCATAAGCTTTCGTGAGCTACAGCTCACTTCATCGGATGCATTTGTGCATCCGATGAAGTGAGCCGTAGCTCACGAAAGCTTCTGCTCTAATAAATTTGTTAGTCTCTAAGGTGCCACAAGTACTCCTTTTCTTTTTGGGGACATTTTGTGACTTTCAGACACTTACTAGCCTTAAACAAATATAGAAGCAGAAGGCACCTGAGCTTACAGAACATGGTGACTGGAATTCCAGCACCTTTTTCCCGTTCCCAGTATCTCGGACAAATGGGATTGGGCTTCGTACCGGGGTATTGCACATGGACTTCATTAGTGACCCCTCATTTTATTTTTCATATTGGTCTCTGGCTAGTAGGTGTCTTCTAGAATACATGAAGAACTGCAAGATAGTAATCAGAATTAAGTAATTTTAAGGTCTGATTCTTCCCAGTATGTCAGGGCCAGAAGATGGTAGCAGACCAGGACATGTTCCCAGTACTGCTCATTTTAAAAATGTTAATCCCCATTTAACTACATAATTTCTCATGAATCTTTTTTTTAAAAATAAATAGTACAGAGTCAACTAGTTTGGACAAAATTGTATAGCATTTTACTAGATTATCCACTTAGGTCTGTCAGAAATTCTTCCCTAAATACTAGCACTACCCTTCAGCCTCAAAAACCTCAGAACAGTCTGAGCATGTAACAGAGCATGTGACCTACATGTATCTGCAGGTATTAAAATACAAATCAGTACCTAAATTTACTTTTACTTACAAACTCGAAGAGATTAGCATCTAAAAGTCATTCAACATAGCAGTTTGAATTCCACCTCCACTGTACTAACGGAATTCACAAATCATTTGTTCAAGAGCATTGACAATGGCCCAGTTCATGACAGTAGATTTACACCTCCAAAACAGAACTCTTAATAAGTAACCAAATACACTATTCAATACAATAAACAATGGACCAAATGCTGTTCTCAGTTAAAAATCAATGCAACCCCATTTATTTGCAACTTGAATGCAGTTACATAAACATAATCCAGAAATACTATGGTTTCAGTCACTTTTCACAGACTTTGAAGAAACTCATTCAAATAATTTTTGCTATAAAAGAAATTAGTTTACCTCTGGGATATTTTATGGGGCTACTATATAAGTGCATGTGCTACAAGCAATGTTAAACATCTGGATAGAACCAGCCTGAAAGAGTGAAAGAGAAATCCTAAAACAGTGGGTATTGTTTTAACATTTTCCTCAGAGTCCGCTACTTGAATACTTCAAGAAAGCTAGCACTCACTGAATAACAGAATGACTCATCAGCTTCATTACTACTTTTTACACTTGTTAATGTGAAGTCGCAGATAAATACTGAGCTGTTGGCATTCAAATTTAAAATGTAAATTTTAAAATGTAAATTGTACATTACATGTAAAATGTAAAATGTAACATTTAAGGTAAAATGTTAGAAAAACCAACAAAAAAGCATTTGAAGGGGTGGAAGTGAATCCTATATAGACAGGTTTCAAAGTAGCAGCCGATGTGAGCTGTAGCTCACGAAAGCTTATGCTCTAATAAATTTGTTAGTCTCTAAGGTGCCACAAGTACTCCTTTTCTTTTTGCCTATATAGACAGAAGACTAAAGTTAAAATAAAATGTTGAGCCCAACTAGCCGTCCTTGACAGTATCTCTGAAGACATTTCTGAAGCAATATAATTATTAATCATGTTTATTATGTTAGTGCCTAAGGCCCAATCAAGAATGGGCCCCGCTCTGCTAGGCACTCTACACACAGTGAGAAGTAGACAGTCGCTGCCTTGAAGGGCTTATAATCTAAATAGGCAAGACAGACAAAGTGAGGGAAGGAGTATAACACAATCGGATACCAGCAAATGTTAGTTCCACATTTTTTTTAAGGTAGGTGCTGTTAGGAGGCGACAAACCAAATGCAAAGTCAAGGAAGAGGGGCCATGGAAAAGAAAGGGTTGAGAGGGGCAGGGGAGAAAAAGGTAAGATGGGTAGGGGTGCACTGAAGCAGAGGTGAAGATACTACAAGCGATTGGGGGGCCGGGGGAGGAGGGTTTGGCGCAAACAGCCAGTTATAACAGAGCAGAGACAATCTAGTCAAAACTGTAGGAAGTTCTCAGACTGTCCAAAGATGCATGTTTTGGCTGCTGCAGCAGCTGCTCCTATTGGCAGTGATGTTAGTTTCTGTTTCTGAAAGGGTCTCTAAGAAGGGATATTAGTAACAAGTGAATGCACACAGAAGAACTCTGATTTGATATTTAAGAGTATGTGTCATTTGCTCACTTAAGCAATATATACTCCCATCCTTTTTTAAATGGCCACCTGTACAAATATCCCAGATAGCATGCGATGTCTTCTCCATACAATCTTAATGCAGTCTGAGATGCATGCGTAAGAACAGCCATACTGAGTCAGACCAAAGATTCATCTATCCTAGTATCCTGTCTTCTGACAGTGGCCAATGCCAGGTGCCCCAGAGGGAATGAACAGATCAGGTAATCATCAAGTGATCCATCCCCTATCATCCACTTCTAGCTTCTGGCAAAAGAGGCTAGGGACACCATCCCTGCCCATCTTGGTTAATAGCCGTTGATGGACCTATCCTCCATGAATTTATCTAGTTCTTTTTTAAACCCTGTTATAGTCTTGGCCTTCACAACATCCTCTAGGAAGGAGTTCCACAGGTTGACTGCGCGTTATGTGGAAAAATACTTCCTTTTGTTAGTTTTAAACCTGCTGCCTAGTAATTTCATTTGGTGACCCCTAGTTCTTGCGTTATGAGGAGTAAACACTTCCTTATTTACTTTTTCCACACCAGTCATGATTTTAATCGACCTCTATCTTATCCCCCGTCATCTCTTTTCCAAGCTGAAAAGTCCCAGTCTTATTAATCTCTCCTCATATGGAAGCCGCTCCATATCTCTAATCGTTTTTGTTGCCCTTTTCTGAACCTTTTCCAATTCCAATACATCTTTTTTTGAGATGGGGGCGACCACATCTGCATGCAGTATTCAAAATGTGGGCATACCATGGATTTATAGAGGCAATATGATATTTTCTGTTTTATTATCTATCCCTTTCTTAATGATTCCCAACTTTCTCTTTGCTTTTTGAAATACCCTGCACACTGAGAATTTTCAGAGAATTATCCACAATGACTCCAAGACCTCGTTCTTGATAAAAGCTAATTTAGACCCCATCATTTTATATGTAGAGTTGGGATTATGTTTTTCAATGTGCATTACTTTGCATTTATCAACACTGAATTTCATCTGCCATTTTGTTGCCCATTCACCCAGTTTTGCGAGATTCCTTTGTAGCTTTTTGCAGTCTGCTTGGTTAGTATCCTCTGCTAGATCCAGGTTTGTTGTTTAAATAAGTTATTCACCTAAACAACTTCATTAGAACATCTTCTATGTCTACCTCAAGAATGTTATGGAGTGATCCAGGAAACAAATGTCTGTGACCAGGGACCCTTGGCGCCAACTGGCAGTGTGCACAATGGGTGTATAGGGTTGTACAGGGAGCCCCGGATCAGATATCTACATAATAGTTCAACAAAGGGTGGCATGTGAGGTCTCTACCAATAATCATTACAAAAATGTATGTACGAATAATATGTAAGGAGTTATGTATCTATATTGAAAAGTATGTTCTTCTGGTCTTAGAGTTAAGGCAGATTACCAGGAGGTGACATAATTCGGAGAGGTTCCTTGCAGACAGGAGGTAACTGACACCTATCTCCTTGTCTGGCTATTTATGTATTGTATGCCTCACACTGCCGCCTATTTATTTGCGTATTGGGCCAGACACAAATTAAGGGAGTGGAAAATCTACAAGACAGGAAATCTACACGAAGATACAGACAGCAGGTGGGTGGGGAATGTGGTGTCCTGTTTATGAACAAAGACAAAAGGACTGGTCTGGTATATCTGGAGTGCAAAAAGGACACATGGAATCCTTCATCTGGGATGCAAATTGACAGCATGTTTTTCTCATGAAAGGAGGTCACAGCCAGGGTGGCTATAAAACACTAAGGATTCAGGATGAGCAATACTCTAAAAGACATGAGAGTATCTTGTTAATTAACTCTAGAATCTATAACGTGTATGAAGATTGTTTCACAAATGTTTCCAATACTTTTACTTGCTTCTATTGAATTTCTATGCTTTCTTAAATAAACTTATACCTGATTTCACGGTAAGCATATGTAAATGCCAGCATTAAGCCGAGCAGTAATCAGAGGTTGAACTGGTAAGCTTGGGTATACTATTTCTTTGGAAGCAGTGAATCTGTGACTACTGTGAGTGTCCAGTGGACAGGGACTGAACACTCAAGGGTTGGGGTTTTGCCAATCGCTAACCCAGGGGTTGGCAACCTTCGGCACACGGCCCTTCAGGGTAATCCGCTGTTAGGCCACAAGACATTTTGTTTACGCTGACCGTCTGCAGGCACGCAGCTCCCAGTGGCCAAGGTTCGCCGATCCCGGCCAATGGGAGCTGAGGGAAGCGGTGGCGAGCACGTCCCTGCAGCCCACTGCTTCGCACAGCACCCATTGGCCGGGAAGGGCAAACCGCAGCCGCTGGGAGCTGTGGGGAGCCATGCCTGCGGATGGACAATGTAAACAAAATGTCTCACAGCCTAACAGCGGATTACCCTGATGGGCCACATGCTGAAGGTTGCTGCCCCCTGCGCTAACCTATAGTGACAGCAGGACCTGCAAGCCCTTGAGGGAAGTGCTTATGTTGCCCAGGGCTGGTGGAGTCAGGGAGCTGACTCATGGCAGGCATAGACAAAGCTTCCTCATGCTAAGGCAATTGGTAGCAAGGGTGCCTCAAAACTGTGGATACCCACAGGAAGCGGCACAATGTCCCTCTGCATAATGTGAGTGAAAAAAAACTCCAATTAGCTTGGGGGTCGTTTAAGTTAGACCAAAAGCAGAAATAGGAAGAATTAAAGTACTATGAGAACAGGGCACTTGAGAGATGTTTGGCATCAGGTATCAAAGACAGCTCTTATATAGACCTGGCACTACAGCTTGTTGATAGTGAATGAAATCACAAAGGCACTACAAAAAAAACAAAAACACAGAGCTGATGCTAAATATATAATTAATCTGAATGGCAATTAAACCTTACGAAGCCATATGTACTCTCTACACTTTGAAGACCAAATCTGAATGTGCGAGATGCCAAAAAAGATTTCAAACTATAGGAAAAAATCCTTGGGGCAGGGACCTTTATTTGACTGCAAACAACCAAGCACACATATGGCACTGAATAAATAATATCAGCAGTTTCACAGAAGGATTTTTTTTTTTTTATAGAGCGTGGAAATCATATTTTAACTCTAAAAATAAATCATTGTTGAAAAATATGTGAAAGAAGCAGAACCACCAACAGCAATTACCAAAATCTAGAATTTGGAGCTTACAGAATCTTAGCCATTCCCAAAGTGTACCGGAAGTAGAACTACACCACTTACTATTCAAGCAGCTACACAGCAACAAGCTGTTCTCCTCTCTCATATTGCTGAGTACATACAAAAATACCTCACAAAGGAAGTTGTCTGGTTGCAATTATACATGTAACAGTGATGAGATATTTCCCCCAACCATCCCATACCTGACTGCAAAAGAACAATAGCACAAGTGTTAATGCATAAACTATAACTACCATATTACTTTAAAAGCTGGATAGTTCCATTGGTAGAGATCTTTTTATATTACTGTATATTATAAATCTATTTTTTGTTTCCACACAACACAATAGGAGAAGGGGAGCAGGAGAGGGGAAATCCCACCAGCCAATTTCAAACCGTAATTAGTTATAATTAGTCCATTGTAATGGTAGTGGTCTGGTGTTCTTCAGAGAAGTAGCACCTGTGTTCTGTGTTGATGGAGATAATTACATTATTCCTCAATGACATGTTGGGAGCATGAAGGTGATAAAGCCAGCCATTAGGAACAGTGAACATCAAGGAAAAAGAAGGTGCAGAACTAAGTTCTTTATGTCATTGTGCAACCAAGGTTGTTTCTGGCCAGAGAAACAAGAAACATCTGCTCAGGGTCATTTTTTTCAGTAAACTCAAAAACTGATTACGTCCCTTTAGTATCATAACCTATTCTTCCATTCACAGTCAGAAGGGATTTTTTTAGCTCCATCCAAAGAGAAGCCTTTGTAAGAATTAAAAGGGAATGTTTACCTATTTCATAAGTGTTCTTAAATAACCCAAGTATGTACAACTGGCAAACATAAATATAATAGTCTTAATGATTTCATGTAAATTCAGAATAAATAAAATCATATATCGTATCACTGCTTAGAACACCACACTACAGGACACGCAAAAACCTCACGCCAATATATTCGTATATCCAGGCATGCTATAAGGAAAAATGCTTATATTTCAATGTATGTTCTTAACTTTTCAGAGATTTTAAGGATATATAACAGTGTGAAGGTTTCTTCTTGAATCAGTTTCAGTCTTCATAATAGGTTCTGATGATTGTGGGTTTGAAACTGGAAAACAGACAGAAGGCTGCAATTTTCAAAATGTTCTTATAAGCAGGTAAACCAATAAAAGTAAAGTACAAACTGACATGGGTCTCCTGGAGAGGTTTTCTTGTAAGTGGTGCCAGCAGCAATATCTTACATCTGATTCACACAGGAGTTCACACAGGAAAGCCAATTAAAATAAATAAAATGAGATCAACTTCACATACACCCACACTGTGGATGGAAAAGGACTATGAGATTTAACAAAATCAAAGGTTTTAAAGAACAGGACTAACATTTTGGCTTTCTAGCGGATCACTATTACTATTCCTAGTAATAATTAACTGGTTTAACATCTAAATAAGGTACTTTGAAAGTCTTACATTTAAACTCACCTGATTCATTTTGAATTCCTGTTGTGTTCTGAAAAGATACACACAACAAAGAAACTCCTGTGATTACATGAGCCCTAAAAAGAAAAACAGACAATTGTAATACACGCCTACCTACAGTGATTTGAAACTAAATAAAGATCTGTAGAGCTCTATTTAAAAAGGGGTTTATCAAAAAGAAGCTTATTACTTTATATCAAATCTGCTTCAGACTACTACATTGTCATTATAACTGATTCAAATTTAATCTTAAAACCCAAAGAAAGGTTTCTACGGCATCTTTTAAAACTGAGACAAGCTGTATTCAGATGATTGACATTGATTTAACAGTTTTTATAAACAAATTAGCTCTGTTAGCATTCTGCAATAGAAAGCATTGCTGAAGAATTAGTCTAATTTAATGATTTATTTTAGTTAAGCTACACAGTCATGATGCTTACCCCCATAGGTAGCACTTTGAAAGGACTTAGCTGCACAGTTTACATTAAAGGCCCCAGGTTTGAAAAAGCATGTTTCCATAAATAATACACAGCTTTAAGTTAAATTTGGGGCCCCAATGACTTGTGTCTATATTTATCAGGAGAACACTACGCCTTAGATTGTAGTTATTTGCTGTTATTTATGTACAAGGAAGCATTATTGCAAGTACATTGTAATTGTTACATGAACATTGTTTAGTACCATGTAGTAAATTAAATATACTGTACCACATTATTTCTCTTGGAGATTAACTGGTGTCTACACTGCTAATGGATTTTATGAAAGTACAATTTTTCCTGTTACTTTCCTGACTTCAGTTTTCTTAAGCAAGATAACAATCACTAATACCGGTATATTAACAATACATGTTTTCAAATGCTCGGGCTAAATAATGTTAAAATTACAATTAATTTAAAATGTGTTTTAGCAAAACACTCAAAATAAATTACTGGTAATTCCTCACTTCTCTGAATTATACAAAGGTAGAAAGGTTTCCGAGTAGCGCCATGTTAGTCTATATCCGCAAAAGGTTGAAATGCCTCATAACAACATAGCAGATATTGTCATGTATATACCTATAATGATTTCTTAAGAATAGAGGATCATATGAATTATAATGAAAGAAAAACTTTCCTTGAAAAGAGAACCTCTTACTGTATTCTAGTCCTCTATGAATAACTCATTTTGGCCTGCAATCCACTTACTACACTTACGTTTAGACAAAAGGCTGAGAAACTATCCAACCTAAATCTGGCAACTTGCTCCACAGGTATAGGTCTGTCTTAACAGAACCGGTTGCAGGATCAGCCACTGATTTTTGAATAACTCTGGGACATTCGAAGAAGGACCTCTTTTTGGAACTTTAACTATGATATTCCAAAAGATTTCAGCGCACCCATCAAGCAGGCACAAATCATTCAAAAACATTTCATTTTCATGTTCAGTCCCAATATGTTCACAACTTTCCTTGACCCAAAACTTTGACTTTCCAGATTGGCAGCACCAATGAGATCCAAGAAAAATAGATAAGACTCAATGCTTTTCATTTCTATTTTCAGCAGCTTCCAAATGGCATCAACATTTTGATTTTGTTAAGTCCTGCAGTGTCATCAATATGTCCCTTTGACCCCTAGTCCTTTGGTTGAGGTTCATAGTCTTACGTTTTATCACAGTCTTTCTTCAGGGGCCTCCCATACTGCCCTCAGCTTCGATACCTTTACTTGCCTCTCCCTCATGAATATTGTAGTTTTTCCTTTAGATACTGTTACTTAAATACTTTACTCAAGAGGTTCCTGAAATATGATTTATGGACTGCTAGGGTTCCATGGAGACTTACTAATGGTCTATGGAAAGATGGCTTGTTACACAGAGGGTGTGATCATATGTAAAGCAAAAGTAGACAGTATGACAAACTTCTCTGTTAACATGCAGCCTATATCATGAAAAGGTTTGAGAGTACTTTAGCAGTATTGCTGTTTAAGTACTTATTAACTGATCCATTGGGCTATGTATCCATATCTAAGTCAATTTATAGATAAAATATTGTGGACTAATATAGGACTCAAAACATTTTGCGGTGTGAAAGACTCAATTTTTTATATTTTTAGTAAAATAAAGGTCTTGTTTTCACAATATCTTGCTTCAACACCAAGAGAAATTCCTGATATAAAGAGCATGGTTTTGTTTTGTTATACAGATATGTTAGCATTTGTGTTCGATCTTGTTGAGCTGGAACAATCTGGACACAATACCAGTAAATGTTCCTAAAATTCAAAACTGAATGCATAGGGAACACCTTTTGAATTGATTTACCTATGAAACTGTAAAGCCATTAATGCAAATAATGAGGAATAAAAACATTCCCTGAAAAAGGCATACTTACATCAGCACCACTTTCTCACCCACTGAACGTTGGTTATTTGACACGGACTGAAAATAAGTGTAAACAAAGCGTATGCATTGAGGGATAGGTGCTAAATGAAAACAGTCAGATTAAAGTCATTTCTAAAAAAAAGCTTTCTTACCTGTGTTAATAAGGTAATCATAGACACACTATTAACACTGAAATAAATGTAAACATCTAATTCACTTTACGCTATTTAATTTTTTAACTTTGTTCTATCTGGACAATGGAGCTAGACAGTTTCTCCCTGGTTTTCATATACTAACTTAATTCTATGATACTGAGAACACTATAAAGGTGTATTTAAATCCAGCACACACAAAATGGTCATGGTATTTTTAAGAAAATCTTTATAAAACTAAATATTAATAGAAATGTTTTATTAAACTTTTTAAAAAGCTAGCTGTCTACACTTCTTGACAATGTCTCTAACAATATGAGGAGAAGACAGTGAACTTCAATGTACTGCGTTTTTTAAAAAAAATGTATATATTATTTTTGTGGACAATTTCCTAAACATACACAGTAGCTATTAGCTACTTTTGAAACTACTACAACAAGGTACCAAAGTCAAGAACTAGGTACCTTCAAGGCAGAAAACTAGAAGAGAAAATAAAATTAAGCCTAAAGCATAAGTATAGCTAGAATTTGATTTTATAGCAATACCTACTGAAATTTGGTGGTTAAATTTTTTTAACCACTTTTGTTACAAGTCCCATCTATAATGGAAAGAGATTTGAGAATTTTTCTTAAATCCTTTTCAGTTTTGTATTTTGGTGCATTTGACAATACTTTGTAATTAATGAATTTCACTGTTAAACTGCTAGGAGAGAATGTAATTAACTTCTATTACAAAAATGTATCAATATTCATTATGAAAAAGAATAAGACTATTAAATATAATCTCCTAGACAGTCACTTGGCTCCTTTTACACCTACAGCAAGGATAGTATCAGGACACAAAACACAAGTTATTTTTTAACAGCAACAACGTAATCTTCAACTTCCACTAGGCAGCCAAAAAAGATTTAAAAATTAGAAAACCGAATAAAATGAAAGACCCTGATTCTGCAAACACTTGTGCATGTACATGTACAAAGTCTCGCTGAATACAAAGGGATTACTGATATGTAAAGTTAGTCTATGTCTACACTACAGACTTTACAGCAGCACAGCTGTACCACTGCAAGCTGTGCCGCTGTAAGGCCTCCCAAGTAGCCACTCTATGCTGGTAGGAGAAAGCTCTCCTGCAGGCATAATTAATTACCCCCAACAAATGGCGGTAGCTACGTTGGTGGGAGAGCATCTTTTGTTGGTGAAACTTATGTCAGTCGGGGGTGTTTTTTTTCACACCCCGACTAACAAAGTTTTGCTAGCAAAAGTGCTAGTGTAGACAAAGCCTTACTCAACATATGTAAATGTTCATAGGATAAGGACCTAACTACATAATCAGATAAAATGACTTTTACACCACATATAGGATAATTTTTGGACTAAATTCACAAATCATTACATAAATAAAAATTAAGAAAAAATAAAGGAAATCGCATCACTTTTATTTATGATCAAGAGAATCCTGACATACCAGATTCCAATTAGCACAAACACACTAAAAGGAAATATTTGAAAAATGATAGACTACAACTGTGTTATTACTATGGAAAAAATCTCACATGAACTGCTGTAACAGATTAGGAAGAGGTAAAATACATATTTTAGCTGACAGTGTTTTCATTCAACAGTAACATACAGTTGTATCCACCAGGTAAGCTCAGTCAATAACACAGACCAGAATATAATATTCAGACATTGACTATACTACCGGAAATGAACAAAGCGTCAAAAGTGTCCATATCAAATACTGTACTCTAAATTATGGCTGTATCTCAAACATTCTATTTTTGCTAATTCATGTTCATAACATTCATTTCTGATAATACTATTTCTAGATGCTAGAATACATAATCTTTAATAAGTAGTACATGAACAAATCGGAATTTGGAAGGAAATCCAGATTCCTTTACAACAAACAGCTATAATTAAAGCAATAAGGTTCACCACCCAGACAGTTTTCTGGACATTTAATGGCCACCTAGTTAATTCTCCAGGTGGTTGTTAAATGACTTGCAAAGAACCAAAAAAAACCCCAGAACCTTGTAAAATAGCTTTATTAATAAAAATGAAATTGTAACTTCCAAAAGGGGTTTAAGAGTCACTTTCAAGTTTTAAAAACTCCATATTACCCATTTGATGCTGCTGATCAGCAGACAGGATAACAGCAACAGGCCGATCAAATCAAGAAAACTTCAAATACATTGTAATTATGGAAGGTGAGGCTTATACACACCAGATACAAGAATGATTCCAAGATTAAACTTTACTAAATTCATATTGTATTCATTACTGATTAAGCTGTATGCTTGAAAAATATCTTAAATTATTATATTTATTATAGGATAGACCTACAGCACCTGCTCAGTAGATTTCAGTCTTTCACCAAAAACAACTGATCAAACGTTGCTGGCAAACTGATACAATGCAAGCATTAAAAACTGGAAAATATTTGAGGAAGCTGTAACCTGATACCAACATAATAAATTCCTCAAACCAGAAGTGACATTACATAACTTGTCCTTTGCTTAACTTGTAATTCCTTAAATGTAGCAGTCCATGTACTCTGACTAGCATTAAGCAATCACTGCAATGACTAGCAGCAGAAAGGGTGCTTCCACTACATAAAAATTAACATGGGAAAAATATAAGAAAGGCTTAAGAATTCCCTCCTTCAAGTAAAAAAACAAGTAAAAGAAATAATTCAATACTGCAGAACAGCCTGCCTAGACATTAACTGTGAAACGTACAGACCTTTGGTATATTATATATTTGCCTTTGTTCACTAGATGGCAAAAAAAACTCTACTAATAACATACAAAAGGATAATTTAACATTTCTTCTATCTCCATTACATGGCAAGATATTAACAACAGTGTAGCAGACAATCAGTGAACACATTTATAATTGTCATATGCCCATTTTCCAGCCACACATCTTTAAATTAAGAATTTTCACATTCTTCAGCAGCTGCAATTACAACTGCCCTCTGACTAAGTGGTATTATCTCTTCACTTTTCCCAGCAACATTGATAAAACAAATTAACTGCCGAAAACTAGAGCAGTCACTATTCTCACATTAAGTTACAGCAATTCCACCCTACCTAATGCAGCCTGAGATTTTAAATCCACTGCACTACCAAGAGGAGCATACTACTGCCATAAAACAATACTGAGAGATCAAAGTGAACTGATTCATTACGCGACTGCTTCCCAATTCATTCTGCTAAATAATCAGAGCAGTGTTAAATTACCATAAAATTACAGTGCATCAGAAACATATTTATTGTCAAACTATCATTACTGTGAAAAAAAGGTTTGACTCTACTGTATTGTCAGTAAAAACTACTATGGTCCACCATTATTTTCCATTATGGCCATACGACTGTGAAGTGTTCTCTCCAATAGATCTGGGAAGAATGTGTAACTCCCCTTAATTTTTAAAAGTCACGTGAAAGGTGAACTGCAAAGAGCAACTTAGAACTGAGATACGGCTAGATTTAAGTGTCAAATTCCCCCAAACTCCCCATTATACAATTCAGCACAAATTTCAAGACTCAATTCAATACTGAGTTTCCCTTTGAAGTTCCCTTTTAAACATTCTCAGAAGCATCATTTAAACTTCCACTGAATGCATCCGATGAAGTGAGCTGTAGCTCACGAAAGCTTATGCTCAAATAAATCTGTTAGTCTCTAAGGTGCCACAAGTACTCCTTTTCTTTTTGCGAATACAGACTAACACAGCTGCTACTCTGAAACCTAGCATTTAACTTTACACTCTCATCCATACAGAATAAGGGGAAATGAAGGTCATAGAAAGATAAAGGAGGATGTTTTGTTGGTTGGCCTTAAAATGGTGGTTTTTCTATCTTTAAATCAAGACTTTCTTACCACAAGGAACTTTTAGAAAACTAAACACAGGCTCAACTGTAAAAATGTATGAGAAAGGTGAAACACCCATGCCCAAGCAATAATTTTCTTTTTAAAACATTGGGCTCATCAATGCAAAAGAAGATTGTTAAGTATGGTTAGGCCAAACTTTGCTCTCAGTTACAACTGTATAAATTAATCCATTGAGTTATTCTAGTTTTGAACTGGTGTAACTGAGATCAGAATTTGACCCACTTTTTGGAAACTGCAAGGAAAACCAGCATGTCCTCTCCTTCTACATTTGTCTCTTCTCCATAACCATTTGTCCTTACTTTCAAGCCTCTTTAATTCTGTGCCTGTTCCCATCTCTTCTTTCATTTTATCCTACACTCCCCTCCTACTTTCTTCATTGTATTATCTCTAACTGCTCCCTTTAACTTTCACCCAGGCCACTCACAAAAGCTTGAAACAGCTACCTCTTTGCCAGTTCTTTATGTTTTTAAGAGGATGTGAACATTCATTTTCTTTTAATATCACATCATTTATAGCACTAAGTAATGTAAAATCTGCTAAAACTACTTATTCACATCTCCCACCCCAAAGAAGGGTAAAATCCTATACTGAGCATGATTTAATACAGGGCACAAGGCGTTTTGCTTCCCAGGACCAATCATGAATGTCACGTATAAGGCTTTTTGCCCTCTTTCTCCAAAGTGACAATTTTACATACCACTGAAGTAACCAACCTGAACTGCAAGCTCTTCAAGGAAGAGACTGTTCTCTCGTGTGAACGGTGCCCTGCAGACTGAGAAAGCTATCCACATGCAAAAATAAAAGAATGATAATATGACTTAGTTGAGGAGTATCCTCAACAAATAGTATCTGTTTTACAATTCAGGGTATTTCTGAACCAGGGAATAGTTAAGGAACTCCAAATGGAAGCTTAAGTTGCCTTAGTTGAGAAAATCCAACACAATTAGGTTTTTGGGGTTTTATTTACTTAACTCTTACCTAGGCTGAAAGTTTTTTCCAATACTCTATAGGATAGCTAAGATAGCCGCTTTGCTTTAGAAATTTATTTTTCAACTTCATAGTTTTTCTTGTTTATTTTTAAAATGGGTAATATTGGCTAGGTTTGCATTTTCAATAAACCTTACAAATGATGAAGAAGGAACAGACTGCCCCAAAATTTTCAGTATTCTCAGATATTATTTCACGTTTATTAGTATTAGTTACATATTAGGTATAATATTCTCTTCTTCCCACCCCCACAATGCTCTAATGGGAAGCGCAATGGCATGGGCGGTTGTGCCAACATCTCTCTGTTGCTAAATTTAAAAAAGGAAAAAATGTGGAGAATGTTGTAGAATACCATCACTTTTTCCTCAGTAGGAGCACTGCATCCCCTGCACAGAGAAGGCAGATTGAGGGGCCCGTATGTGGTTAAACATCAGAGGGAAAGTCTCCAATTAAGTAGTTTGAGCAAACAGGTCCTTTTCCTTTTGAGAGGGTGCATAATCTTTTATACAGTGTTTCATATTATTGCATGCTTCTGTAGCAAAAAAGTGCAGTGCAAAGTTCTCAAAACTAAATACATGACTAAAAATTAAGAGCTCCAAATAGGATTCTGGGTGGGGGTTTTGGGGGGGAATTGCTTTATTTTTATTTTACACAATGCAAACTGACAAGAGGTACAAGAAAAATACTTATCTCCATCTCATTAACCCCAGAAACCTTTAAAATTATCTGGATAAAGATGAACTATTCCCACTAAGCATTTCAAGGAAGGGATAAATATAAATATTGAACGAAGAGCTGGATAAATTAAACTAAAAAGGCAGTTTCACTGTAAATTCTGTACCCTCTGCTGAAATGTTGTTTTATAATATTATTCAGACTCATTCCCTCAGGGAATCACTTTTTTATCTCTCCTACAGAAACACTATACTTGAAGGCTATTTTCTGGCTCTCTGGTGGAGAATGCATCAGAGCCAAAATTATTACTGGTTTCAGAATGGTAGCCATGTTATAGTCTGTATCAGAAAAAAACAAAACACTACTACAAGGAGTACTTGTGGCACTTTAGAGACTAACATTTATTTGGGCATAAGCTTTTGTGGGCTAAAACCCACTTCATCGGATGAAGTGGGTTTTAGCCCACAAAAGCTTATGCCCAAATAAATTTGTTAGTCTCTAAAATTATTACTGTTTATCTGTTTTGAGGTACCACCTGCAAAGTGCTAGCCATTTTTCAAACATGACACTATGATATTTGCCCCAAAGAGTTTACAATCTCAAAAGACAAGACAGAAGATGAGAGGAGAAAAGTGATGCAACAAACGGGCAAAGCAGTCAGGATGCTTAGCACAGGTTTAAGCTCATGTTATGTTATATTTTTATGTATCTATTATATTTTACTTTTAAAATAAATATTTATTAATTTCTTGCCATTGCCCATTTTGTCCAGGTACTTAGTACATGGCTTTCTCCATTTGGGGTTTTTTAGCCTCTGCCCAAAAGTTTGTTTCTTTTTGTTTTTGTTCTTTTTGTTTGTTCACTATCATCCTTCTGCCCCATTCCGATCATAAGTTTCTTCTACATCAAAATATTTTCAATGATTTTATAAGTATTACTAATTGTTTTGCTTTATTTCCAAAAGTCCCTGTTTATGTTCTGCTTTAGCTCTTATATTTCTAGTGTAATTGTAATTAAAAAGCCTATATGATAGCAATAAGTCAGTCCCCAATTATTCCATTTTTTTCTGACCATTCCCTCCTTCAACTTCAGTCACTTCAGCTCCTCTAGAAATTGCCAAGTCCCCTTTAAACAAAACACACCAAAAGCCAACAGATGGTGATGTCAGTTGGATACCTGCAGTAAAGAAATTATGGCCCCTGCTATTCGGCCCTCCTAGGGAGAGATGCCCTTTTATAGGCACTCCCAGGGAACTAAAGGAGTGGGACTCTTACCTCACATGCTGGTAGAGAGGAATTTGGTAAAAGGCCCTGGCTCCCAAATCTAACTCACCATATGGGTGGGAGGAAGTTGGCTACAAGAATCCCTGCTACATTGTTCTTTACCGAAAACAAAACAGAACAAAAAAAACAAAAAAAAACAGTAGGTTCTGAACTTGATGTGCAAGCCTAAAAATAGTCTTCAGTCTTTTTATAAACAGTTTTAAGTAAGTCTATAAAAGATACTCCCTGAGGTCCACCTGAAATACACAGAAGTCCTGAATGAAAGGGTTTGCCAAGTATTTTCCAGGTAGCACTCTCATTAATACAGCAATCTCTGAATTTTTTTAAAACTAATTTAAAGGAAGTATTGCCAAGTAATAGTTGCTTCAAACCAAAACCTGCCACAAGATTAAATTCTACAGAATTACTAGGTCCCTTCACTAGTTACAAAATTGACTGGAAAATAAACAGTTATAAGTAAAACAAGAATTGCTGCATCTCATAACCTTGATTGGAGTTTCAGAAAAACCTGTTTAGAAACATTCAGTCTTAGTCAACAAGTTATGTTTATTTTGAGGAAGCTATGCATGACATTCTTAGTAAAGAAAGCTTTGCAATAGCTCTGAAATAGAACACTGGTTTAATTTACAGACAAAATACTTTGGCCTTGTTCTGAATTCTACTTGCAAAGCTTATGATTAAAAGATATTTTATACTAAAAAAGAAAAACACACCATAGATGGAATAAAGTTAAGAAATAAACAAAAAAGTCATCCAGCACAAAAACTGTATTTGCAGACCATATTTTATCTAGATTTTACAATATGTTTAGCAAAAGTTCTAAGTTTAAACTAAATAGGATAAATTCTGATTATATAAGCAATATCAATCATCTTTGTACATGTGGAAATTCTTTAGGACTTCTACCCCAAATTTATAGATCTGAAAAACAGACAAAGATTACTCCCATTTTAGACATTGAAAACTAGGTGCAGACAGTTTATATGACTTGCCCCAGCTCAGACTGAAAATCAGTGACAGAAGATGAAAGAACTCAAGTCATACAGTGCAATTTTCCATCACTTTTGACCAGAAAAGGTGTTTTTGTTTTTTTTAATTATACCACATAAAACATTTTAATTAAGAAAAAGGATAGTCACTTTTCCATTTTTATTCCTACTATTTAACATTGAGGTATTTTTAAGATATAAAACAATTTAGAACAAATTCAGTGAAATAAGACTTGTAGAAATATCTTAATTGATGTTAACTCTAAAAGGCTTTTTTAAATCCAGATCTTTAAAAAAAATAGAAACAATTAGCATTGTCTGTGGGAGCTTAATTACAAAGACATTTTCAGTCATTCCGGACTGTCAAAACAAAAGCAAAGTGAAGATGGGATGCAAAAGTCAATCAGTGATCCCACAGAAACCATAAGTAAGCAGGTTTCAGAGTAGCAGCCGTGTTAGTCTGTATCCGTAAAAAGAAAAGGAGGACTTGTGGCATCTTAGAGAGGTAAGTAAGCACTGTTGCATCATTAACCCTCGGGGGGGAAGGGGGGACCCTGACTAGCACCACTATATTAAGTAACCAAGTGAACTGCTTTAACCTAAATAAATACTTTTAACAGATAACCATGCTAAGATATCTTCAATGCAAAAATAAACCCTGAGTTCGCCACATCTACACATCAAGCTCTCCACAACAACTAATTTCTTCCCATTGTAGTTTAAGAAATAGGATAGTCAGAGGACAGTTACATAAGCAAGGATCTGAAAACTAAAAACAACAGACTATTTGCACATATTTAAAGCTGTGTAAAAAGTAGGGTTTGATTACTACCCAAACTAGGTAATCGTGGGTTAAAGCTCCCCATTCTTCCTGAATATTTACCTGTGTGGCAATCTACAAACTAGGAATATTCAATACTCGGCCACAATAGAGAAAAATAAAACTGAAAAGAACCAAAGCAAAAAGCTAACGCTTACGTGTTACAAATACAATGTTAACACTTTGTGCTCATCTAGTCTTTCATCAGAGGATCTCAAAAAAAAAAACTTTATAATCAGCAATTAATTAATACTCAATACCCCTGATATAAGTATTACGACAATTTTAGACAGGTAAACTCAGACACAGAGAAGTTCAGTGATTTGTCCCTGTGTCACACAGAAAAGTAAACAGAATGGGAACTGATTCAGCAGTCCCAGCTCCCAGTCCCTTACTCTAACCGCTAAACCATGTTTTCTAAATACCAAAAAACAAAAAACCCTAAAGAATATAACCCCCCAAAATAGATAGATAAACTTTCTTTGCTTCATGAAGCCCATTTTTGTTTTAAAGATACAATTCAAAAGAAATCTACAGGAACACAGTTAACTTAAAAATTACACTTCAGCCTGAAAAAATGGGACTGCAATTGTTGCAAGCAGCATTTAAGTGTAACTGAAATATTAAAGTACAAATATTTTTTCAGATATTTACATTATTGATTTTACAGCTCATTATATACCGTCAGGGTCACTCTTTACTTTATATAGTTAATTAATCAGTTCTCCTCCCCCTTTTGCGTCTATGAGTCTTCAATATAGCAGAGAAAAAATTAAGCCAAAGTATGATTTCAAAACCAAACTGGTATGGCAACTTTTTTTTTTTTTTAAAGTATTAGATTTTGAGTTGATGGCTGCCCTTTAAAGAATCAAACAAAGACAACATGAAATAAGCATCAGAGCTATAAGGATCTCCTAAGGTGCATCAAAGGCACACTTCAAAGCAGCCTCAAAAAACTCTGCTGTAAGTAGGGCACCCAAAATTATGAGTACCGCCTTGAAATAATAGGCACAATACAAATAATGTTTCAGAAAGAAACCTATTGATAATACTGTAGAATTGTTTGTTCATATACAAATATTTCCATGATGCGTAGAAAGTCAGTGTTTTGAATAGGACCTGTGACGGTAAAATATTCATGTATATCTTAAATGTATCTTAAATATACTGATGCACAAGAATAAAAACGCTACTGGTATCTAAACAATTACGTAAAGCTTGTGAAAACGTGATCCAGAAGGGCACAATAGACAAGAGTGTTAAAATTACACATCTGAAAGCATTAAATACAACAGCAATGCTAACTAAACAGAGAAAGATTTAAGTTAAATTTGAAGAAAAGATCTGATGTATAAGTTTCAGCACCATGCATTCTTTTGTCCAATTGAGTTTATATACCTCTGGAAAGGGTATAGAGCAATCTTACTACACCTGTCAGCTACAGTGTGCTGCCTGCACATTTCTGTCTGCAGTAGAAAGACACCTAGAAAAGGCACAATATTTCATATTTTACATCTATATCATTCCTTCTCATCCCTAAGCACTTCAGAAAGTACCTGCATATAGCACTGAAACACAGCTATTTCTGCAGTGGAGATTTGACGCTAACGGGCCTATCACAATCGGCACATCAGCGCTGGGGAAAGGAAGGTTGGCAAAGGAACCCAGGACTCAATACTGCTCTTACACAGAGTTGTCTAGGAGATCTTCATTGTCAGTGACTTACACACTTGACTTCAAAGGAGAGGGGCGGGGACTTGGAGCATCAGCCCTTCTTCAACCATTTCAAATCTTAACAGCCCAGGAAGTTATTGAGAGAAATTTAGATTCACTTTCATTTACTGCTGTATCTTTCACCTCCATTTTTAGGCAGGGGGTGATGCAGAAAGCCAAAATAAAGGAAACTTGTGCATGCGTGTTTCTTTTACTCCAATGATGCATACATTGCACACATGCAGAGTCACGTGTTACCTACTTCTTAACAATAAAAACTCACATATACAAGTTTTTTTTTTAAAAAAAGCCAGTCTTTCTATCTGGACAGTTCCTACTCCTGAAAAGGGAAGAACGAGGGTGTCCGGTCCAACTCCTGAAAACCTGTCACCCTCAGCTAAATACACAAACAGCACCCCCCTTCACGCCTTCCTCCCTGAAAAAAGACTTTGTTCTCAGAATCCCCAAATCTGCACAACTGTACATCTACAGTTCTGTTCCCAGGGACTTAAACCTTCATCTCCCCACTAACACATCCATCGTAGAAAATTGCCAGGAAGATAAAATAAGTGTGCTGTCTTACACATGAAAGTTGCCCACAATGTTGCTGAGCCCGAAGTTTTGGCCATATGTCTACAATAATTGCCAAGGATAGCAAGAGGGTTGCTCTATTCCTTTCATTCCAAGAGATCCCAGGGGACAGTGCTGACCCATCAGCCTGAAGCTTTTCATGCAGGGCATCACATGAGTTCTATCTTGTCACACCCACTATTCAGAGTGTCTGAGGGGTCTTTTGTTTCTTAAAATTGCCCACCACTGCTGTCAGCAATTCCATTTGTAGCAGCAACAGTGGGAGTGCTAATGTTGACCCACTGCCAGTGTTTTAACCACTGTCATCTCACCTGAACAGAGCAAGTCTAGAGAGCACAGGTGTTGCTGTAGGCCAGTCTATACTCGTGCTCACACTTGTAGAGCTACACCAGTGGTGGTGACAGTTTTAAAATCTTAATAAGAAGACTGTGTAAACATTGGACTTTGCAGGGTGTGTGAAGAGGTTGGTATAAGCTATTGACAACACCTTACTCTACCATCTCCATCCTCTCTGATTCAGCTAATGAGATGGATGACTAGCCAAGAACAGGAGTTGTACGAGAGAGTTGGTAGCTCAATCAGACAGAGAATGTTGGTAAGTTGGGAGAACAAATTGGAGAAATGTTAGCAGCTCCACTAGAGGGGAGAAGCATATCTTCTGTTTATTACTCAAATTCAGAATATGGAGGTTATTAGATTCTCTGCTGCATTTGGATGCTCAGGTAGCGACTGACAAAAGCAGCTTTTTTCCCTTCTGCAACTGATGAAAGAGTTTGACATTTTCTTTGTCCCTCAAAATCGAAGTCCTGCAGTACACTCTACAGTTTTTAAAATCATTTGGAAACTTTAGTGAGAATGTGACTATCCACAGTGCTTTGCAAAGAGAACATTTCATCATACCAGCACTCCATGTCCTGCACTGGCTTCCAATCAGTCTGAAACTGGAGTTTTGATCTACACAGCCCTAAGTGTTTTGTGTTTGAGGCTACCTGAGGAACCATCTCTCTCCCCAGTGATACTGCTCCACCTCCAAGCAAGAGCTCTCTGGTTTGTGCAAGAGAGCCTGTTACAGGGTATTTTCAGTGAGGAGTCTGTGTACATCTATACCATGGCAGCACAGCTATGGTGCTGCAGCTGTGCCACTGTAGCACCATAGCGTACATGCTTCCTACTCCAATGGAAAAGCCTTCCATCAATGTAGTTAATCCAACTCTCCAAAAGGTGGTAGCTAGGTTGATGGATTAATTCGTCAACCCGTTTAGCAACGTCTACAGCGATGGTCTGGTCAACCCTACTACATCTCACAGTGCATGAATATTTTCACACCCTGGACCAACGTAGCAAGGTCAAGCTAATTTTTATGAGCAGACCAGGCCTTTAACTCTGGGATTCATTTCTCCCTGGTCAAACAGAGCTTGGATTCTTGGTCTTTAGGTGAGCTGCAAGGCTCATCAATTGTCATGGCTTCTGATGAGAGAGTAGGCTCAAGATTATTGTGCGTCTGAATGAGGTTTATTCCATTTTGCACGTTCAAACTGGCCAGGTGGGAATATCATTGCATTTGGGAGGTTTTTCCTCAGGTTTGGGCATTTCCAATATTTGTCCAAACCTCCCCCCTCCCAGACCGCTGCAAAAACATTATTCCGCGAAGAAATTTTTAAACAGCCTTCAATGGACGCGGCCCCACTTTTCCAATGGATTCCCACCCCGCATTGCCCCCCCCCCCCCATGCGCACAATACTCCCTTCGCTCTGTCAGGGCTCTGGCCCCGGCCCCCTCCTCCAGCGCCCTCGGCAGGGGGGTGTCCCTAGGAGCCCTGCTCGCCTCCTCCAAGGCGCAAGGGTGGGGTTCACGGCTGAGGG
Organism: Dermochelys coriacea; assembly: GCF_009764565.3. Classification (NCBI taxonomy): domain Eukaryota; kingdom Metazoa; phylum Chordata; order Testudines; family Dermochelyidae; genus Dermochelys; species Dermochelys coriacea. The sequence continues at coordinate 10,280,729 of NC_050085.1, forward strand.
GGGGCCTTTCCTCCCCACAGCCCCCCCCCCCCCCTCCGGAGCCCTCCAGCCCCGGCCGAGGAGCATCCCATGGAGCCGGCTCCACGGCGCTGCCCCCAGGGACCCCCTGACCGCCCCTCCCACCGCAGGGCCCATCCCCGGGCTCCGGGTAGGGCGCCCCCAGCGGCCCCGTGCGGAGGCTCCCAGCCCGGGACCCGAGGCCCCCCTGCAGCGGCGGCGTCTGCGGGCAGCGCCGCCGGGTCCCTCTTACCTGCGCCGCCGCCGCCGCCGCCGCCTGCCCCTGCGGCCGGCCCGGGTCTAAGTGGCCCGGAGCAGCCCCAGGCTCCGGCACCAGGCGGACGCCATTTTGTCTCCGGCCTCGGAAGTGACGTCGAGAGGAGGGGGGCGCTGAGGAACGGGCCCCCCCCCCAGCAGGGAACCCCGAGCCAGTGACCCCCCTCGGGTCTGCCCCCAGCCACCGCCCAGGTCTCCTGCGGGTCACCCCGACCCGCCTCTGCCCCCTCCACCCCCCCCAAACCGGTCTCTGCCCCTCCCCTCTGCCCCAGCCTGTCTCTGCCCCCTCCACGCGCTCCCCCCCAGCCTCCCCCAACCCTGCCTCTGCCCCCTGCCCCAGCCTCCCCCCAACCCTGCCCCAGCCTCCCCCAACCCTGCCTCTGCCCCCTGCCCCAGCCTCCCCCAACCCTGCCTCTGCCCCCTGCCCCAGCCTCCCCCCAACCCTGCCCCAGCCTCCCCCAACCCTGCCTCTGCCCCCTGCCCCAGCCTCCCCCCAACCCTGCCTCTGCCCCCTGCCCCAGCCTCCCCCCAACCCTGCCCCAGCCTCCCCCAACCCTGCCTCTGCCCCCTGCCCCAGCCTCCCCCCAACCCTGCCTCTGCCCCCTGCCCCAGCCTCCCCCCAACCCTGCCCCAGCCTCCCCCAACCCTGCCACTGCCCCAGCCTCCCCCCAACCCTTCCCCCAAACTCTCTATCCCCTTCCCACTCCCCCCAACCCTGCCTCTGCCCCCTGCCCCAGCCTCCCCCAACCCTGCCACTGCCCCCTGCCCCAGCCTCTGCCCCCTGCCCCAGCCTCCCCCAACCCTGCCTCTGCCCCCTGCCCCAGCCTCCCCCCAACCCTGCCCCAGCCTCCCCCAACCCTGCCTCTGCCCCCTGCCCCAGCCTCCCCCCAACCCTGCCACTGCCCCCTGCCCCAGCCTCTGCCCCCTGCCCCAGCCTCCCCCAACCCTGCCACTGCCCCCTGCCCCAGCCTCCCCCAACCCTGCCTCTGCCCCCTGCCCCAGCCTCCCCCCAACCCTGCCACTGCCCCCTGCCCCAGCCTCTGCCCCCTGCCCCAGCCTCCCCCAACCCTGCCACTGCCCCCTGCCCCAGCCTCTGCCCCCTGCCCCAGCCTCCCCCAACCCTGCCTCTGCCCCCTGCCCCAGCCTCCCCCCAACCCTGCCACTGCCCCCTGCCCCAGCCTCTGCCCCCTGCCCCAGCCTCCCCCAACCCTGCCACTGCCCCCTGCCCCAGCCTCTGCCCCCTGCCCCAGCCTCCCCCAACCCTGCCACTGCCCCCTGCCCCAGCCTCTGCCCCCTGCCCCAGCCTCCCCCAACCCTGCCACTGCCCCAGCCTCCCCCCAACCCTTCCCCCAAACTCTCTATCCCCTTCCCACTCCCCCCAACCCTGCCTCTGCCCCCTGCCCACTGCCCCAGCCTCCCCCCAACCCTGCCTCTGCCCCCTGCCCACTGCCCCAACCCTTCCCCCAAACTCTCTATCCCCTTCCTACTCCCCCCAAACCTGCCTGTGCCCCCTCCCTATTGCCTCAAATCCACCTCTACCCCCTCCCTCTAATCCCTTCCTGACTCCCCACAACCCTGCCTCTGTCCTCTCCCTCCTCCCCAAACCTGCCTCTGCCTTCTCCCCAAACCTGCCTGTGTCCCCTCCCTATCCCCCCCCCAAACCCACCGCTGGCCGCTCCCCTTTACCCTTCCCTACTCCCCCAACCCACCTCTTCCCCCTCCTTACTCAGTCCCAAACTCCTTCCTCATGCCCTGCGCCTCTGCCCCCTCCCTAGTCACTTCCCCAAACCCCCAACCCACTCCTCTGCCCACTCCCTAATTATTCCCAAACTCTCAAGACTCCCAAAACTTCAACCTTGACCCCTTTCCTCCATGGCTCAGAACCCTCAAAGTAGAGGTGGGGAAACATTGAAATTTTGTGATGAAAAGGGAGGACAATTTATATAAAAAAATATAATTCCCATTTTATGACCAGTTCAAAAGGCCCCATTTCCCAAGACTCCCAAACTCTGATTCTTCCCCCTCCCTCAATATTCCTCCTGACAAATCAGTTGCCAGTGCTCACCTCCATAATTAACCCCCACCCTCCAAGGGCAGATTCTTCTCCCTTCTTAGCCCTTTCTTGCTTCTCTCCCCTCAGTAGTTCAGCTCCACAAGGGAGTTCTTACTCCTCAAGCTGATTGAGCTCAGGGGCTGTCAGAAACTAGTTGGAATGAATGGAGATGTTAAATGTCAGAGAGAAACACTTCATCATCAGGGGGCACAGGTTTGAGAAACCTTCCTACTCCCAAAAAGTAAGATTTGGCAGGTGTAGAAAGGGAGGGTGATGGTGAAATTCCTGACTTGTTGGGACCTAATGTGAAATTTTAGTGTCCTTTTGAAACAGCAAACATATTGTGATGTCCTGTAGCAACAAACATCTTCTCTCTGTAGTTTCTGAGCAGGTATTTAATAAAAAAAACAGAGTCGGCTCATTTCTTGATACATGTATGCGTATGTATCATCGAGTATAATAGGGTCTCTCTTTGTATAATCTGACTATAAGGATTTGAACTTGAAATTCTATATACGTAGAATTAGGTGGTCTGAGTTTCTTCCACAGACAAGCTGAGAATGTGCCATTCATAACATAAATGGGGAAGGATTCTTTGGTTAAACACAATTGGGGATGGAGAGGGTTGATATTACCAGACTGTTTATGGTTTAGAGATCTAAAATGTAGAAGGATATTTTTGTAGTTTGATTTGATTTCGTTTCAAATTGTGCACGTACATAAAAAGAGTAAAACTACTGATAAATATGGGCAAAGTATCAATACAAACTATACAATATCTGGTTTGAAGAATACTGTTCCACATGGTGAGTTGGAAACTTTCCCGAGCAAGCAAGGAAAAATTGCCTAACTTGACAATTTTTGCTTAATTTAAAATAATCCATTCAATTTCTAACACTTATGGTTGTAAAGATAACCTTTCAACTTTAAAAAGTGCAGAGTCTGAAGCCAAACTAGCTATGCCAGGCAACAGCAGAGTGAAATTACCAGGACAAAAGCCAGATTCACAGCTGCTCTTCAGAAATCAGAACCCTGTGGTCAGCATTGAAACAGTCAAGAATAATGTTCATTTCTCACTGCAGCTGCTTGTCGAAACTACAGGTAGCTGAAGCAGGTCCCTGGAGTTATTCATGGAGCAAGTCCCGAGAACACAAAATTGGAGAAGGAGAGGAGTATAACAAGAACAGACCATTTCTCCCTCCTAATAACTAGGAATCTCTGAGGGACAGAAAGTAGCAATACCCATTCCTCCATCCTTGTAGCAGGCAAGGAAATCCTGGATGTAGGAGAGGAGGCAGAAAACTCCTTCTCCCTTCCAGCAGAGAGAGGTGAGTAGAGTTTCAAATTTAACTCCTGCTAGCCAGAGACCGATTCAGAAATTAAGTCCTGATCAACGTTCAGGGACAGCACCTTGTCAGAAATCCCAGGACCTTTCCCAGAAGTTGGATAGCAGAGTAGCTCACCAAGGCACCTCCTTGCTCCTCTCTGATGCCCTTCCCCCCTTTACATTTTGTAGTTACTTCAGGCTATTGGGTGTCTGGTAAATTCAAAGACTGTACAGAATATACAAAGA